>NW_027223339.1:4889902-5489902 GCF_030449975.1 Polyergus mexicanus | reverse complement strand
AAAAAAAAAAAAAAGAGCTCTTTCTCCAAGATAACCGTATTCGATTATTATTAATTAAAAAAAGAAGTAATCAATATTCTTGCCTCCATTGCATCGACATTATCCTAATGATTATTTACAAATTTGTATTTAACTTGATTTAAAAACGTATTTGTGTGTGTGTGTGTGTGTGTGTGTGTGTGTGTGTGTGTGTGTGTGTGTGTGTATGTGTGTATGGAATGCACGAATATATATTGAAATCGTCAAAAAATTAGTATATCGTAAACATATTTGATATCAATTTAATAGATCTTTTTTTTTATTGCCAGATAAATAAAATAATCAGATGAGAAGTAAAATTGTATATATTGATAGTTCTTGCGTCTTTTTCACACATATATGTTTTATAATAAATTATGCGTTCAAAATGCACATTATCTATCCGCTTTATGCATTTGCATTTTACCATCGCACAAGTTGCGTCAACTGTTTTATGTTTTTGATATTAGAATAATTAACGTGTAAGATTCTTAAACTTATCTCTCTCTTCTTCAAATGTGTATATTTAAATTGACGCGTTACCTTTTGACCCCACTTTACGCTTAACCTTCCAATACTTATAAAAGTCTTATTTTTGCGAGCGAATTAAAAACGTAAATCTTAGGGACAAATTTAAATATATAATTCCTCGCGGGAGATGTAAATCCGCTTTTGCTTAAAAATGTGTCAGGCGCACCATTGTCCCGATGCTATAGATAGGAGCTCTATAGAATACGATAGATCTGCTTTTGTCAGAGAAATCAGATTTTATCCGTTTCTTCTCTGAAATTATTCTTTCACGCATTTTATATTCCTCCATTATATTAGTGTCAGAATAAATTATATTATTTCACGCTTACGTTCTTCAATTTCCGATCGAGTCCCACGTGAATCATATCTTTTCGAAAATTATAACGGAATGTCCTACGTTAGCTTGCTTCGCAATAATAAAATTCTATGTTTTATGGGATTGGGAAGGATGCCAGAACAATGATGCCAAAACCGTGTCTATCATTAACTTTATTCCGAGATATGTGTTTACCGTTCATTGTTGCGGAACGTATGATCATTCGATGATATTCTAGAATCACGCAATAAATTCACGCAATGAATGTATACGAATCAGGTTGGAAATGACGTGTTGTCTACTTTCGATATACAGTCAAGCTTAAAATTTGTATTACATTCGAAAAGATCTTCCAAGTCAAATTTAATTCAATAATGATAATTGATGTGTCCTCAATATACTATCAAAAAATATCATTGAAAAAGATTAGGGTAAAAAATTTGTCCGTATGCTGTTGAATTTATTTCAAATTAGGCAAAGCTTAATTCACACAAGTTCTCGTTGCGTCAACCAACAAATAAAGATATGTTATATTATCCCAAAATTATCGCAGTTTACAAATTTAGATGATTAACGTCGAGACTCTCGACGGTAAATTTTGGCGCGTTATGTTGCAGCGAACGCGGGCGTATCGCCGATGAGTATGCAGAACCTCGTCACTCTGGCAGCTATGACCGGCGGAAACGGCAACCTCCAGGTGTCGCCAAACAGTGAGTAGAGAATATTTCGCGAAATGTATAATCGGAGAACATATTATCGTACATTAACGTACAGCTGTAAGTTCCGTGCGGAACTATTCAGTGCTCCGAATTACATGCGTAACTTCGAACCATACGTTATATATAAACGTTCTCCCATCAATTGTACAAACCATCCATATGCTTATGCATCACGTATGTTACTACTCGCGCTAGACGGTAAATTCGCTTGAGCATAGTCGGACTTTAATGATCGCATGCGTTGTTGAAGTTTCAGGCAAACGGGTGAACTGTCCACGCTTTTGTAGGTATTGCATGGATAAAGTGAGCCGAAGTTTCGCGTTGCGACATTACGGTGACAGTAATAATGCAACGGCGTGTCTATACTTGTTCTCGAAAAGTGTATTAACAGACTTTAATTGTAATACCACGGGGTACAATGGGGTGTTCGGATATTCCAAGACGTAACGCACAATTGTAAACAATGCATGCTAGAAGTCAGTCGAGAGGAAAAAAATATTTTCCGATTACATGTTCAATTTTAACTTTACATTTGCATGTTGTGTGTGTGTGTGTGTGTATATATATATGTGTGTGTATATTTTGTACTAAAAACACATGCAGTTTCGAAATGATAATATTTATTAGATATTTAAATTACCTAATATATATTTATATTACCTATATATATATATATATATATATATATTAAAATTGTCATTCCAATACAATAATTTATATCGTCACGCGATTTTAAATCTCGACTGACTTCTGAAATTTGAATCAATTGTAGGTCGTGAAAAATGCGATATATAAACTTAATCGCCAAATTCAAAGTATAAATATAAAACAATATATAAGTAATATATAACTGCAATATATAAGCATATATTTGATCGAAATGTTATTTTATAAATGTTAGTTTAGATTAGATACAATGCGTATTTGATACCAAATCTCTAAAGTAATTTGTAAAATTATTCTTGCATATATATAATTATTATAAAGATTATTATTTTTATTATTATGCGCGATAAAATAATCAAACTCGTTATACTTGTTTCTTTCATTAAATGAATTTGGCGATTGAGCCTGAATTAAAGTAAAATGATTAATCGTGAAATAATTAAATCGTTGCCAAAAACAACATACTAAATAAATTATATCGAAATTTTCAGTGACATCTTTTTTTATATTGTATGTGTTTGAACCATGTAAATGTATAAAATCTGCAGGTAAGATGTATATTTCCGTAGTTAATTGCGTAATTATTTCTTTACCGGCTTTCATGAGTATCGGCAAAGCGAACTAACGCACCTTTATTATTCTACTTTGCGTGTTCACGATACGATGTTTCTTGTATGATTTATGTAAAATTAACAGAAAAGTAAGTCAAGCATGCGGGTTGCATCATTGCGTTTTTTTAGACGTAGAACATTGTGCAAATATTGCATAAATATGAGTTTTCTAAACAATTATAATAATAATAAATAGTCGAGTTGATTATGAAAAAACTCAGCAGATCGTGACATTGCAAAATAATAAATGTGATTTTACATCTATTCTCGAAATTATTTTAACAATTTCTATACAATAAAATTTGTTTTCTATATGTGAAATATAAATTATCTGTAAGAAATATACTTTTGAATAAATAAAATAGCAATATATTAGAGTGAAAATAAAAAATTTAATATTAGAAAAAGAAATAATAAATATTTTATATCAAATTATATAATAAATACTGAAAAATATTATTATATTGATAAATTATTTAGATATTTTACTACATCAATCTTTTAAATATTTTACCACTTTTTTTTTTTTTTTTTTTTTCCAATTAGCAGATGTTGCATAGTTTGTCTGTAAGAGACTTATGTAATGTAATAAGAGAAAAACAAATATTTTTTATAATTTAAACGAACATTCCAAGTTAGCCTCGCAAACTTGACTCGTCATATTAATTTGATAACACAAGCAAACCCGTACCGTTGACTCTGCAATTTCCTAATCGCAATTAAAAACATAATATTGGCAGTATTACTCGGAAAATTCCGCCAAAGTTTTATTTCGCGAAAATATACTATATATATTACCGACTCTGCTTGTTAATACCGCAAACGTGTTTTGTGTTTCAGCATTAAGCGGCCTGGCAAATTCGACAGCAGGTATGTCGCTATGTACGTGTCGCATTGCCTGGTACAGTATTAACAATTACTAAATTAATTTCAATCGTGCAAAAGGGGCCTTAATCGTGTTGACAGTCTGATTCCCCCATTTCGCTTATTTTAGTCCGCGTGCACGCGTGCGCACGCACTTCCCCTCTTCTCTTTTCCCAAAAGTTCCCTCACGTTCCTCCTCTGCCTCTACCTACATTTCAATTTTCATGATGGATCCAAATATTCCCTTACGCGATTTAATACATCGTATATTAAGAGATTATTTCCCGAATGCGAGATATCAAACCAATCATTTCAATACAATCAATTATATAATTAATAACCACAATTATGATCGAGAATTAAAATATTTTTTCCAAATATTGAGAATCAATTCTATCCAAATATTTCTAATAGCTATTATAGAATCTTAAATTCTCTTGTGTGTAATAACGTTTAATTTTGCATAAATTTATTAAATACAAATAAATTGACATATATAATTATCATAAAAACTTATCACAGATTTACATAAGAATATAATGTATATGTATAATGATGAAAAATAGTCTTCCACGGGAATTATATTTGCCATCTAATTAATTATGACGCTTGTATTTATATTATATTTATGCTATTATGTAAGCTCTCGTATACTGTGGAGTCAAACCGCAGACGGAAATGTTCTATTATTTTTTGTATCGTACCAAATATGTCATATAACAAATGATTACACTCATATTTTATTTTTTTCGTTTTCTTTTATATGAATATACATCTTAACGTTGCGTATTTTTTTTTCGTGCGTAGCTGCTCTTCTGGGAAAAACAGGAAATACAGGTGAGACATTCATATAGGAAGAAAAATTGTTTGGCTGATTTTTTATCGCACTTCAATACTATACTATACTATACTATATTTTCCTCTCGAATCCTTATCTCGTCATTTCTCTTCTGTCACTCGTGTATAATTTTTATTATTGTCTCTTATATATTTTGTATAACGTATATAAGATAATTATTATTGACCGCAGATTTAATTAATCAAACGGGTCTCCCCTGTTACCAACGTTACATTTTATGCTTTGTATATATATTATTCTAGTCAGTTGTAAAAACCAAACAATTTAAAAAAAAAAATATATATGTATATATATATGTATAGGATGTTCTTATTTACTTGATTTAATTTTAAAACATTAAAGCAATGTTCGATTAAATTGAAATTGA
The DNA here is from genome assembly GCF_030449975.1 of Polyergus mexicanus. Lineage (NCBI taxonomy): Eukaryota > Metazoa > Arthropoda > Insecta > Hymenoptera > Formicidae > Polyergus > Polyergus mexicanus. The sequence continues at coordinate 5,484,951 of NW_027223339.1, read as the reverse complement.
AATTAAAAATTTATGAATTAGAAATTTAATAAAAATAGATAATAAAACCTTTTTAATTAAGTTTAAATTAACTTTGTTTTTAATAGAATTTTAATTCAAGTTTAAATGGGAAAGATATTTAACGTAAAACATTAAATGACATTGAAAAAAATATAATATTCAATCAAAATCACCGAAGAAAATTTAATTCCGAGTTAAGCAGAGAATTTTGTAAATTAAAAGATTGTAGCAGTAGTATTTTTATGACGCTGTGTATGTATATTTTATATATATGTTATTCACGATATGAACAGAAGAGCCAATTAGTGAGTGATTGGTACAGCGCGTTGAATTGTTGTTGTGAAAACTTTCTCAGACATTGAATTAATGCATTAATTGGCGAGACCCGGTTGGCGCTTGTAGGAACCTATAAATATTTTTATCCTTTATTAATCATAAAATTGTTGTTTTAACAATATGTACATATCGGACTGAATATTTCTGTGTGTATATTTGAGATGTACTTGGGGGAATATATGATTCTCGCACAAATGCTTATCGCAATTAATAGGTGCACGATTTTTCGTAAAAATTTAATTGGCAATGATGTTTATGCATAATTAAGAAAAAAGTAGAACTTTTTTGTAAAACGCTTGTTTATCCGCAATTAATTTACAAGTCTTATATTTTTATCATATATAATATATGGTCGCGTGTATATTATATATAGAAATGTATTTTATATTTCATTTCTAAATTATTATCGTTAATTGTATTGTGACGTATAACAAATGTTTTCGTCAATATCGGGGATAAAGACGATGCCTGAAAGACTTAAAAATTTCAATTATTAAAAAATATTATATAAATTTCTATTAAGCAAAATATTTTATACGCTATATTGCAACTTTTGTAATTTATTTTTATTTATGCATAGTTTAAATTTTCATAAATATTTTTTTATATATTCCTTAATCTTAAATATGTATCTTCAAAAAGATATAGATATATTTTCAACATTATTTATGATTGTTTCAATTATAATTAATTATTAATATTATGAATTATATATATATATATATATATATTAAAATTAATATTAATATAATATTAATAATAAATATTAATATTATATTAATATAATATAATATTATATATATATATATATATTGCATATCAATTTTAAACTCCAGATTGGATTAACGGATACAATCAACAAAAAAAAAAAAAAAAAAAAAAAAAAAAAAAAAAAAAAAAAAACCGAAAGGAACGATATACCGTGAAACTTTTTTAATTAACTTTCTCGTATTTTTTTCGAATTGTCACTCTCTAATAATTATTTAATAAACATTTAATAGTTCACTTTTTGATAAAATTCGTTCATCGTATTGCATAAGTAGCTTTCTAATGGTGATAACAAAGTCGAAGTCATGGCGATTGATGTTCTCGCGACATCGCAGCATGTAAGGCATACCGCAGAATTAATTAGGTTTGGGTATCGTCGAAGTTTGCACTTGGGGATCAATAAAAAGTGACATGACTCGACCATAATATTTTTCTTTAAGGGTCTACCGGAGGCAGTCTTAGTCCTGTAACATCTCTCACGCTCAACTCCTTGACGGGGACGCCGCTAAACGGGCTTCAAGACTCGCTGAGCAACGCTTATTCCAGTTTGCAACAATATGCAGGTAATTGTTTGCATCAAGCTACTTATACGATATATACAGAAAATAACGCTAAAATAATTGTTAAACGCAATCAAGACTGCTTTTTTGTATGCACATAAACGCACAAAAAATACTACCTTCTAATGAGTGAACTGTGCGTATTAAAGCTCTCATTGGAAAAACGACGGTGACGGTGGAAAAGAAAGAATTGCATAGTGAGTAATAATAAGTAGACTGCCTGAATATATATTTTTGTGAATTGTCTATAGCGTCAAGTCATTCATATGATTCACTTTCGGATTAATATACTTTTTTTGCGACATAATATGATTAACTACTGCTAGAATCTAGAACACAGAATCTGGAACAATTTAATTGACATTAAAAGTATTACAAAAAGTTATGTAAAGAAGAATATGTCGATTATTGTCATATATGTATATAATATATATATATATATATATATATATATATATATATATATATACCATGATAATAATTATCTTTTTATTGCTAAATAAAAATCTTATTTCTATTCGCATTTAATATTTATCTTTGGTTGATGTCGCATATATAACCAGCTATCTAATTTTAAATTTTATCCATGCAAGATATTAAAATTGACCAATGATTCTACAATGAAAGGAATTAGTTATTGAAAGAATCGGGATACCTGTAACACAGGAATATGAAAGTGAACCAAATGAATGTTTGAAAAAAGACAACCAATTGGATCGCATGTGTCTATTAGGTAATCCACGTATCCCAGTAAACAAAATATATTCGTAAAAATAAAGTAAATAAAACTATATATGTTACAATACCATTGTTGCAAATATTTAAAACCTTATAAAATTTCGTTATATCTTCTTATAATATCGTACAAATTATAATTTAATTTCATAATCATCGTATAAATATATATGAAATGACATTTCTCATTCTATTCTGCATTGATATACATGTTTATTTGCTCATTTTTTGAATAGATTTAGAATAAATCTAAAATAAATCTCAATTAATTGAATATATCTCCTCGCTTTTGTTTGATGTGTTTCTATAAGCTGGGATATGCGAGCTAAGCCAATGCGTAGATTTATATTGATCTAGCCGTTTTTATCGAGAAATAGCGTAAGTCAAATTTTACAAGGTAAACTTAAAAACGTGTCTTTTTCGACGAGATTTTTTTAAATTCGATTTATGTCACTTGGAAGAAAATAACACAAGTATCATCAACAACGCGTTCGGATTTTAGGGTTTCCCGCATTCACGGCAGCTGCAGCCGCTGCGGCGGCGGCAACGCAGAAGACAAAGTTCACGAATACAGACAAGCAGATTGAGGGTCCCGAAGGTTGCAACCTCTTTATCTACCATCTACCGCAGGAATTCAGCGACACGGATCTCATCTCCACCTTTTTGCCCTTCGGCAACGTCATATCCGCCAAAGTTTTCATAGATAAGCACACGCACATGAGCAAATGCTTCGGTAAGTTGAATTAATACAGTCGAATAATGGAAGGAATAAGACGAGTGTTTAAATATGAAGATGTATTGTAATGAGTACGTGTGATTAGAGAGAGCTTTAAACAAAAACAATTTCTGATTTTCAATTTTGGTTCAGTCCGTTCCGGAATAAGAAATAATATTATATTCAAACTATATTATATATTTAAATATTTTATCCGAGGAAACAAAATAAGAATCAATTTTATTCCGGTTCGAATCTTTGCAAATCGCGCGATGCGATACGGACGAATGGAATGTATAAATTGTGCATTTTACAATGTTGTTTCAGGCTTCGTATCGTATGATAATGCAACGAGCGCGCAAATGGCGATCCAAACAATGCACGGTTTCCAGATTGGCATGAAGCGGTTGAAGGTCCAGTTAAAACGGTCCAAGGACGCCTCTAAGCCCTATTAGCCGACGTCACAGAGCGTTCGTAGGTAGATACCAAGGACTTGTCGGACATCTCGGCTCGACGGCGTCCTTAATCGGGACGACGCTCGCGCGTTTAATTTATAATCGCGATAATTAATCATTATTTCGCAGCGGAGTATCGCTATTTAACGATAGGTCTAGATAGACAAACAAAAGTATTAGGCGGTAGGATTCCACAATGTTCTCTAGTCAAACAGTATTTTTCACGAAGGTAGCGAGCTAACGGGCTACGATCGAGCGTCCTCGCACGCCGAAGAGGAGAGACGTCGCCGTGCGACACCTTCGTCGTCCTATCGAAACGAGGCTGTGATAATCCAGAAGACTCTCTTGTTCATCGGACTTGACTTTTCTTCCGAGGTTCAGGAACGTAATTTATCGTTTTAACGTGTCGCTTGTGCGAACTGTTCCGCCGAATTGTCTTCTCTCTCTCTCTCTCTCTTCTACCTACCGGTCCGCCCATGTGTAAATTCTCAGTACATTTTTAGTCCAACAATCTGTCTATTCTGTCCACGTCCGTCGCGATCGTATATCATACATTACATCTATTAATCCTTTCAGTGCCGAATTAAATATAGAAATCCTACTTTCTTCGACAATCCATTCCAGTAATTTTAAAGGAAATAGGATAGGATTAACGAATATAGTAAGTTTAATATTAGCATATTTTTATTTCGAGCAACTTGATCTCCTATAATGACTGATTTCAAACATTCTAATCGGTATTCCTACAACAGATCTAGTGAATCTGATGAAATATAATTAATCAAGACAATGCGCAATCCATTTAGGAGTTAAATGGGCCATTTATATCGAAAGTGACTTTGCGTATTGAATTTTAAGAGAATTTTAATGCATACGTTGAGAGTATATGTTATATATGCTTTATATTCTCGTCAAACACATAAGGGAATTTGTATGCAAGAGTTATAAAGGCTATTTCATTCCGCTTTCGTGAGAGATAAATAAATTTGCATGTAAAGGCTTTATGATTTGATTGTCTGTAATGGATATAATCTATTTTATAAATAGATTTCTTAATTCGACTTTCGCCTTCACAATAAATACAATAGCTTTCAAAATAAATGGCTCTAATATGTACAATAATATTTCAAAATAGACTTTTTCACACGCAAGATGAATAAAAAGCTTCCCGAGTTTCGACTCAACTCGATTTTCGAGTTACAGTTTGTTACGTAGGAACGGACTTTGGTAGTGCATATTTAGCGTTAAACATGCTCGTTCATTCTTGCATTCAGTTTATTTACGAAGTAAAACGTTTAGTATACGAAGAAAAACAATTTTAATATGAATGCAGACGCGGTGAAAATTCAATATCCATGTTCATCGCTAAATACGCGGTAACATAATACAGGTCTTTCAAATCATCATAATCGCCCGTATTTATCACACGGTGTCGAAAACATGGTCGTCTCTTCGAATCTCGAAGATGCAAAACCTGGCGGCACGTTCCCGGGTGACGCAATCAAACAACATCTCGTTGCAAAAGGCTGCCAGTAAAGCTTTCTGTGCTAACTTACTGTTGCACAAAGTGAAATTACGTACGTGAAGTTCACTAACAACGTAGCTTTTTCCCCTAGGAGAGTAAGAGTAGTTCGCTTTGAATTTTCACGCAGCGTTTCACGAATCGTACCTTGTAACCATTTGATGATTTGACTTTTCTCTCTGTTTTTTTTTTTCTTCGTGTATTTTTGTAATTTATCTCTCTCTATCTCTCTTTTTGTCTCTTTATCTAGCTCTCTATCTCAATAACCACGTAGTTTAAGCCAGCAGTTGAATCGGCATACGTATACGAGCGATACACACAAGGATCTACCTCACTCATTATAATTGTATCAGCAGCTATTATATCGCGTGTATCCTTCGTTCAATGTTTGAGGCGCACAGAATTGGATACGTTCTCACGTGATAATAATATCATTAAGTTTTTTATGGTTATAATCACGCTACGACGCTTTATTAGTTAGTAGTACTAACATTGCTATGTGATTTTTTTGGGGGGAGGGGGGGGGGAGTGTACAGCCGATCGTCGAAAGCGGTGGGTAAACCGATCGTTTCCGAAAGTAATCGTAATTTACGTTCAAAAAAAATAATTTTCTACTTATTCTTATTCTATCGTTGTCGCAATTTTCGCTTGGGACAATCGAGGACAAACAGTTTTCAACTATGAAAAGATTATTGGACATGTTGCGCGTAATTTGAACTACTATTAGCAGTTATTTGCATGTAATCTCTGAATCTCCGGAAACCGTCGGCGAATTTCACTGACCGCGTTGCATTAGCAACGAGTTTCCATCGATGCGCTGCCAAACACTTTGTTTCTTTTTCCTTGTGACTGTCTGTCAAGCTGAACAAAGTGGATGCTCGTTGCTCGTGTCTCAAGAGAACGACTCGGCAAATCTATCTGTGTACACGATGCACGGTGTCGGTTTGGAGATTCCGCAAAGATCAAATTCGATATTTTCATGTAATACTTTAACGGTCGAAGTGACTCCTGTGTGTGCACAATTTTCTTATCAGACGTACAACTTTTAAAATACTCACTTGCCTTATTAGAATATTAATTCAAAAAGACAATATCTCGATATAATTTTAAATTTTTATTTTTTACGTAACAACGCCAATATAAAAAAATATAATAGAGAATTATATAATATTTAATTTTCCGATAACATATTTATTGATTTCTGAATGATTTTTGATTGATCTCTATTTTCATAAAGAATTGATCATATCGAGTCACACTACATTTGTAATGTAGCAAATAATAATACCCACGATGGTCAATTCAAGATTGATTGTCTGCGGATAATTGGGCACAGTATTATCTCGCGGAATCCCCGAAAAGACCATCACCGCGCGCGTTTGCCCGGACATAAATCTTTATATCTGGTGTGTGGTGGTGACTAACCTGTCCGTGTGTTTGTTTGTGTGCCAGCAGGTGGCCTGTGACGTTGTGACCGTGTACTCTCGATCGGAGTCGCCGTGCCATGTCAGTCTCAGTCAGTCAAATCGGTATCGATCGTTTGCTCGATCGATCGATTGATCAATCACGATTCCCCGGTCAGTCTCTCGATCAGTCTATCTGTGTCTGTCGGTGCCTGTATAAAGAACAACACCCGCTCAAACGCGCTCTCACTTCCGCCGTAAGATCCTCTGCCCGGTCAACCTTTTCTCTCTTCTCATCTCATCCCCACGACCTTTCGCGCGCTTATACCACTTGTCCACGAAGGCGCGACATCGCTCATATTTTGCAATCGTGCCGAAAGTTCGCGCCTTGTACCTTCTCGATCGCGGCTGCACACGCGAAAAGTCGGACCCGCAGGAGAATTCACGATGCTGGACGTACGTGCGAAAGATCACGAGCGAGAAATTGTGCAAAGGAACAAGACGAAGAGAGCCAAGAAAGTGGAATGGAAAGTGGAGGATACCAACGACCGAGCTGGGTTCCTCGAACGAAGCTAACGCACCACGTTAATTGTCTGTCCACAACCCCTCCCTGTATATATATACAGATATATAAATATATTATACATATATGTATGTATACATATATGTGTACGTGTGTGATACGTGTATGATACGTGTGTGTATACGCGTGTGTGTCGAGAGCGCGACGAGAATTCTCGCGGCTGACTAGCGCGTTATTTCTCTTCATCTTATAATGGAAGAGGTCAAAAGGATGAGGAACGAGCCGCGGCACGAGCTGTGAAAGGAAATTTCTTATACATAACTATACATATTACATACATGTTCATAAATCGGATTATCGACTGAGAACTATTTTTATCGGCTCTATTGTCGAGATCGCTGTCAGCGCTTTTCTCATGGCATCTGTTTATATAATATATAAATATACATACACACATATATGCGTCATGGCGAATTGGGCGTGTAGGCGAGATAATGTGTATGTATGAAAAAAAAAAAAAATGCGAGAGAGACGGAGGCTGGAAAAGGAAACGCGAAAGGATGAACAATGATCGTACGGAACCGACGCGCGTGCGATTTCTTAGGTTTTAAATCGTGCAAATATACCAAAAACGAAACGGATACAAAGAAAAAAACAAAAACCGATAGATAGCGAAGAAATGAATGTAAGAAACATTTTGTAGTAATGACCTTTGTGATAAGATTGTATCGTATGTATAGGGGACCGGATCTGGGGCCGATGGTCTCAAAATGAAGCTGGGCCGGATTGTTCAGAAATAACACATCAGGCGTTACGCGTTAACGCGCGTATCCAATTTTATGCCGCCACTGGAAAGGCTTTGCGAACGTAGAAAAGTACACGAGATGCGAGAAATTTTTAACGAGTTTTAACGTCGGACGAGTTTCCCGACCGCGCACTTGCATCGTCTTCTTCGTCGGGTTTACAAATTGCACACTTTATGCAATTCTTATGCAGTCTCAGCTCTTCGCGAAAAAGCTGAATACGGGACCGATCATGTGGACAAGCTGCTTGGATCGACTTGAGTTAAAAATCTTCACAGCACGATATAATGAATACGGAATAGGAGGGTATTACAATGTATTAAGAGTTATATATATATATATATATATATATATATATATTATATAATTGTGAAACAATTTCGCATCCAAAAGAAAAAGATAAATTCATTCGAGTAGAGAATTGCATCAACGCGTAAGATATTTTGAAATAATTCATTCGTGACGCCGAATATAAACTTGCTCCTTGGAAATAAGAGGAAAAACATTTCGAGTTTTGGGGGATCAAAATTCTGTCGATCACGAACCGGTTTGTAGGGATCTTGGATAATTATAAATTCACAATGTGCTTTTTACGTGTGAGATTTACCTTTGCATTGTTTCTAAGATAATCGACGCGATCGTTATTAAATCTTATTGAAAGAAAACAAATGTATCGACGCCTATGTCGCAAATACATTGACTTTGATTCAAATGAAATAGATATTTGGATATTTTGCTTTTAAATGCAGATAAGATGCAAGTGAGAAAATTTTAAGTGTCGCGTGAATGTTTTCGAATAATCAGGTATTGGAACGATTACTGTAAACGTTTTCAGTTCAAGATGACCAACGCGAAAGTCGATTGCATGACAAAGCTGTGCGATAATTGTATTTAAACAAATCAAAACCGTCGTGCAAGGATATACACAGGGTTAGTGACTAAAAATAAGTAATTCTAAGTGCTCTAGTCTGGATGTATGAACGCCTTCGTGAATGTTAATTTAATATGAAAATGTGAAACATCTTAGAGTTGACCGCATGTTATTTAATGAGAAATCATCATATTGTAGAATCTTAAATTAATACAAAATAATATCTTTTTTTGTATAATTCCAAATTTGCAAATTATTATTCTTAGTTTATTTAAATCTTATATACGTTACAAGAAATGGCATATATATCTATACATATAAACGAAATATTTCTATTAAAATATTTTAATATATATATATATATATATATTTTGTCAGAACAATTTTTCTTTTAATGCACTTCGTATAATATCAAATAATGAAAATTTTCAGCCTTTGCGAGAAATTACATTCTAATTGGTTAATATTCAAAGGTATTACTGAGATGATAACATTCACGAGATGCTAAGTACTTAATTACGTTACATAACAATACACATTCCAAACAACAGAAATTTCCAAAAAATAATCTAAAATTCATCTAAAAAATATCCTGATTTTTGTCCTGACTTTTCAATCTTTGCCCTTTGCAGAGAGAGAAACATGTCATTTGGAATTTTTTGTTTTTTATGAATTATAAGCCCTTATTATAATGTCGATTGAAACAATGCTTTTATCTTAAATCGTTTCCTATGTTTCCCGCAATCGTCAGAACTATCGAAAACCATCGAAACCGCTTTTATTAGGATTTTGCTTATACTATTTAAACGGAATCTTGTGTAGCTTCTTTTCGATGTTTCTGGAGACATCTCCATACTATCTTTTTCTCTTATTATCGTGTCAAATGATCTATCTTAATTATTATCCATACTTCAAGTTTTGACAAAATATATGTTCTTCTAAACATCATATTTTTCGAAAAAAATTTTCTTCGTTTTTTCTCGCGTAACCTTGTTTATATTGAGCAAAGCAAACCTTGCGTGCAATTACTGGATGATAATATAATTTTTGTTTCTTTTTTTAAATAATGAATGCATTCTATTATTGCAACATATTTTTACGTTTGGAATATTTTAAGTGAAACGATCAATGTTTCTGGCTTGAGAATTAAAATAAAAAAATAGCATGAAGAGAGTGATTTATTGTTTTAGTTACAATCAAATCATAGAATTTAATTTCATTAAAAATAATGAAAATTAATGCTTATTGTGACGTAACTACAAAAAAGTTTATATTGTTCATATTTTGAATGGATCAATTACAAATTTAAAGGAAACAATGATTTTCTTTTTAAAATATGAATTTCTCTTAGAAACGAGAAAATGACTTTTGTCCGCACTACTAGTAACCGTCATTCAATTAAATGTACGTGGTCTTGTTTTGTCACCAACATTAACATGCACACCCGTGCGCCAGACCAAATAAACGGAGCAACCGGCGTTATTGCAAAAAAAATTTATACATATAAATGATTTTTATCTGATATTTGCGATTGTCTTTAGCAGATAGCACTGTGCTCCGTATGAAAGCCAAAGATGTGTCCATTAATTAATTGATGTACTTACGCAACCTTGACGACTAATTCGAATCGTGTTGAATGTCCACGCATGAACAGAATCTATTTGTAAAATATTAATTTGCATTTTGCAGATCTTGTTGAAAATTGAAATTATCCAAAATGAAACTAATATCAATTAGCAAAGGCTAAGTTGCAACATACAAAGGGATCTTTTTAACATGCCTATACAAACAATCACGATCGTATAAATAATTTGATAAAGAAATATTTGATAAAAAATAATTAATTTTTGCAATATTTTTGTCGCAGTAAACATATAAGCTATATGCATGGATAGCCAACATTCTCTGATCTACATACGTTAAATCAATTAATTAACAATAGGAAACGAGCACGCGTACACATTAGTCTTGTGCGTACATACAAATAGAGCCTAGTCACAAATATCGTTAACGAATGAAAAATCGCTTCTATGTTCATGTCATTTTCATCAACGTCCTCCACATAGCACATGCATTGACACTATTGTTAATGCTCCTACGTTTATTATGGCTATTATTAGTACTACATTTACAATTATTATTATATACTATATCCATTTTTGCTAGTTATACCTCTGTTGCTCTACGTTGATTAATATTATTATTAGAATTATTATTATCCTCTACGATTATGTTATTATTTTATTATTAGTATTATATGTTTATATTACTATAGTACTCTCGTCTGCCAGTGATGGTAATATCCCATTGTTGGCATTTATTATTACTATTATATGACCATTATTTCTATTAATTTTACATGTATTACTAGCACTTTGCGCGATAGCAATCGCGATTATTTGTTACTGTTGCCGATATCGATCGCTCGCTCATTTGTGCCGCAATGACAGACTCTATCTATTTAGGATCAGAACCAAATCACCTGGGTACTCTTATATCTGTTTTTACAAGACATGTGACTCTAATGTGTGTACGAATGATTTCATTCGTTATAAAAAAGAGTCCAGTACCTGTGCGATTAATAAATGGTCAAATCAGAATCATTGATTGAGATGGTTTCGTTTCTAAAAATGAGATATATATACATATATGTCATAATAAGACGGGACAATATATTTATGACGTTAATAATTCATTTGTTTATGTTTGTTTTCAAAGATTGAATATAAACTGCTTGGTGCAAGCTGAATAAAGTAATGAAACGGAAGAAAGAAATGCATTCACAAGATATCTTTCTCAGCGTTCGTTTCAATAGTCTCCAATGTTTGTAAATGTCGTAACAAGATTTATAAGAGATACTATCATTTCATTATTATAAATATATAATTCTCATATATATATATATATATATATATATTAAAGAAGTGGAAACGAAAAGAAATCTTTTGTATTATTATAATATGAATCATACACATTCTTTATTCTTATTCAACTGAAAAATATGAATTTTAAGTTTGTCGTATATTAATAATATAAGAGCCGATCAATTCAATGATCCTGTTCGACCAACATTTCAATGGCACGGCCGTTTATTTAAATTACTATTTTTACAGCTATAATCTAAATTTATTGAATATATTTTTTGTTTTTAAATGTTTGAATTATTATCTCGTAAGACTACTGTTATACCGTTGAGTATATTGTCTTTGCGTCGTTAATAATTTGTCATGCTTCTTTTGTTTTCTTATATGCTAGAAATCTAATTTGTTCTTTTTTCTTTAATTTGTTCGTTTGCCGTTTTCTCTCCTGGGATAAATGTATGTCTTTTTTTTTTTATTAAAAGATGGGATACATCGCAATCGGAGTTATCGAAACGATGAATCGTGTTCAATTAAATGCAAATATGATCTTAATTCCAGCACGTTGAATTAACACACGAACACGCACACGCACATGCACACATGTTGTTAAAATTATATTTTCGTTTTATAAAGAAGAAAAATAAATAATAAAAAATTGAAACTGAAAACTCTATTGCTTTGTTTGAAATGTTAATTAAGTTAATTAATTAAAATCTGAAATTTAAAATGTAGCAAGTATTAAATAATATGTGCCAATACACACGGAATATCAAAAGTTCCAACATCAAATATCACCATATTTTGCTTCCAGCACTCAACTCTGTCGCTCTGTAGATTTAGATATTGCAGTTAGAGAAGAAGAGAATGCGGTATTTAGTACTTAAATAATTACAAAAGGTACTTATGCAAATGTAAAATGTAATTTATCAAAGCACGAATTTAAGAGCGACAATTCCACAAATTTATAAACTGTAATTATTATATTATAAGCTACGCGACAGAGAAGTATTTTTGCTACAAGTAAACGGTCTTTTTTGCTAAATTCTATGTGACTTAATATGAATATCATCGGAGTATGCTCCGAAAGGCGCGATTAATCCCACTCTTTTAATTAGATTCATTTAATCCTCGATAATCGGAGAACAATCGTGTGAATAGAGTATCGAGACTTATTGCTGCGGTAACCCACGCGTACGCATTGCGACAGCTTTATATGTGCGCGCGTATGTACGTGTCGCGTACACACGCGCACTTATGTTCGGGCATTAAATGTACTTTTGTCTATGTATCTCTGTAAACGTACGCAGATGTATACATATGATGTAAATATCTGCGTGCGCGATAGTATTCACCTTCTGTCGTCACGTGTAACGCTGCTCCGCATTTACTCTATAATTATCTATCTTTCGTTTAATTCTTTCTTTTTTCTGTTCTTTCTTTTTTTTTTGTTTAATCGATGACCATTTTTTTGGTTTCTAATGACTGGCGGCAGAATCGTGTGGAAATCGCGTCGACATATATATATCGTTGAGTATACTTATATATTTTCTTTTCTGTTTTGCTTGGTCTGTGCAGAGCGCGATCAGCATGTGGCGTATGTTAAAAATAACAATACATATATTTATTTTGTTGTTTTAATTTTTTTTCTTCGCTTTACTACCACTCCTATGATCCTGAGATTCGTTAATTACTATATTTAATCACCGATCTAGCGGAATCTATAGAAAACATTTGCGGGCACCTGACTATTTTTCTTTACTGTGTATATATATACATTATGATCTCATTTTAATTCTTTATGGGCAGGATTTCCTTTGCAGCTACAAGAAATTAGAGATTCTTAATAAATCTTAATATTTATTCATTAATGAAAAATAAGTTGCTAAAGAAGTTATTTGAATATAACGTCAAATATGTTATTTTTAAAATCGATATTATCACAATAATGATGATTTATTGATTGCAGTATTGAACAATGAAGGCTTTTGTAGATACATAATGAACGCGCGACAATTAAAGAGTTTATTCATCATGAATAAATAATAATTTTTCTTGTATGTATCTCTTTTATTGTATATAACTGCCTGTGTATCGCGTGTTCCAAAAATGCTAATAATACAATTATAGCAACTGCTGAAAGAAAGATTGTACATTTTTACGGAAAGGATAACTACATTTTTTTGATGTATGTTTTTATAATTTGCTTACAATTTCATCGGAGTTTTTATTTCTCGATATTCATAGAGTTACGCGCTTATCTCACAAATAATGTTTCATGTTGAAAAAAAAATGGCAAATGTAAAAAAAAATTGATACGAATTGATACAATTATTTTAATCTTTTGCAGATTAATGTGACTTCAAGGAGTAATTATATTCAGCTCTTTTTGTCAATTTCGTGAAATGAAAATTGAATTATGAATTATGATTATTTAAAAGAAATAAAAATTAGAAAAATTAATTTAATATGATTCATTATCTATCTTAATATAATATCAATAAGTGGAATATATAAATTCTTTATCAAAAAGACAATTAAATATACAAATATTTTACATATGTTCCTATTTTGTTTAGATTTTCATTCAAATATACACTTCCAAAATCAATAGCTTTAAATGTTATGCTGTATATGCATCTAGTTTATTTTAATATTTTTTCGATTAATTCAACAGTTATTTCATTATTTATATCAAATTAACTCAATTTCTACTCAAATGTAAATTAAATTTAAATAACAGAAACGATTGCTTTTTCAGTAGTAAAATTTTTGTCAAGATATTCTTGCACTATGTTATGTATGCAATTGTTGTAATTTTGTATCTTCGTCGCGTCAATATATAGATATATACGTATCAAAATTGAATATATGAATAATTCATAAATAAGAAAACGAGAAGCAAAATTGCGTATTTGAATGACTGACTTAATGGTCCCTTGAAACAATTTATTTCTAAGTTTAATTTAGCAACACAACGTTAGAAATATTTTTTCGTCTATGAAGAGAGATAAATTGGTAATGTCATTTTTTTATCATAATCTTGTCACTTTTATAAATTGTATATATTTTGTATATAAACTGATAAAATTGTATCATTTAACGCAAACTAAAAACAATGTTTGTTATATTCTTTAAAGTCATTTTCTTTATAACTTTCAAATTAAATATAAAATTATAATTTTTAATTTAATTACAGTATAATTAACATATTATTATATTTAAAATAACTTATATATAATTTTTATTACATATGTTCCTAAAATGTGATCATTAAAAGTAAAGTATGATTTCAAATTGATATCTAATTTGAATCAAATGCTCATCACACTTTTGTATATTGGAGACTTGACATAAGAAAACTTACGTTTAATATTATATATATTTATATAGAAAATTTTTTTTATTAAAAAAGATTGCGCATCTCCCAAAGTACTAATAGCATTGCAAAAGAGAGAGAAAGGGAGAGAGAGAGAGAGAGAGAGAGAGAATTGTAATTTTTGATGAGAACATTTGTAAAGTACAAAATACGAATGTGAAGAGAATGTTTTTGTAAATAATTACAATAAAATATATAAAAAATATATACTACAATATATATATATATATATATATATATATATATATATATATATATTGTAGTATATATATATATGTACTAATAATTTTTTTTTTTATTTCGATAATTATGTCAAGCCTTCGATTACATAATTATGCACAAGTTGCAATTTTTTTCGGCGTCCAAAATATGAATTGTATAGAACCCGGACATACATCCATAACAATCATCCGACGAATTAGCATGTAACTTGTACATATAGGCCGTACCTAATTCGTAAGGATATTTTTTGTATGCAGCAAAATCTTGCGTAAATTATTATATCGTTATATGATCGATCTTGCGATGATCTGCGGAGAATAACGTGTGTTCACAGTGGCGTAAAGAAGATCAATGTTTGGATCCAATTTCAATAAATTTGTCAAAGCTATTATAATGCATCAATATTTATGAATATCAATTGCGATCGCGTGGAAAGTCAAAAACGTAAAGAATTATAAAACATCTTTTTTTATCATACTTTTTTCTATTTTGTTGATCAACAAAAAATTGTGATGAAGATATGAAAGAACTTTAAGAATGGAAAAAAAACTATTTTTTAAATAGTGATAAATAATGATTTAAATGATATTTCCATCTAAAAATGGAAATATAAGAGATGTAGATTAAGCTATTATTGTTCTTATAATATGTATGTGACACAACAAAACCGATTGTTTAATAATTGGAATCTATTATGCCCAAAGAAAAACACTAAAAAAATTGGATTAAAAAATGCCGAGGAACTAAGTCCTTATATGTAGATTTTCTTAAAGATAAAAATAGATTAGATGTTTAATACAAAAAATTTCTTATACAAATCATTGCTCTCAAATTATTATAAATTTGCAATAAGTTTTCCGATCAATTTCTAGTTGATTTTCTTTTAAAAAAACTAGTTTATTAATATCTATTGAATTAAATTACAAAAGATAAAAGAATTTTTATGAGTTAAGTAATAAAATAGTAAATGGAATAACAAAAAATAAAATAACAAAATGTTATATTTATTATTTTATTTTATGTAGATTTTTCTTAAACAAAATAAAAATTAAAAAAAAAACAAAAGCTAAGGAAATTTTTGTTAAAAGGAATTCCAATGCACGTCGTAGATAAAAAAAGTATTTTAGAGATCAATAATTATGTCCTTCTACGATATTACAGCTTCTTCATTCGACAAAATAATTTCGAATGTGTATCGATAAACCAAGTGGAACAAAGTTGAATAGTGAATGGATGCCGAGTTTGTTACTCTTATCGTGTAAATATCAGTTGTAATGTTGCGTGTTTAACTTGTAGAGACGAGTTCATGTAACTACTGTAAATAGCAACGTTTAACGGACTATGATGCGCGTTTCCGCTTCCAGCGGAACTCCGCCACTGTGTACATGCGTCAGCGATTATTCCAGTAGATGCATGGAGGCTTACGCGCTAGCGTTGGAAATCTACGCATAGTCTACATATAGAATATCTGAAGCCTCATTCACGCAAATCATGGCTATTTATACTCCATTTAGTGCTAAATGTGGCTATATAATTCTCAATCTGTAATAATATTAAATGTGATATTCAGATTCGACAAATAAAACTGGAAATAGATTGCCACGTTTAGCGGAAAATATGACAGTTGTTATCTAAGTTAATGATAAAATAGTAAATATACTGATTGTTCTATTATCGATTCGGGATTTTGTATTTTGCAAATACAATACTAAAGAGAAAAAAAGAAAGAGAGAAAAGTATAAAGAAATATATCGATATCAAGTCCATTAAATGATGAAATTAATTTTTTCTATATGCAACAAATCTTTTTATCAAAAATTTTTCAAATAATGCTACTTAATTACTTCACAATATACCTTATATATTCTATGTATAGACTATATTATGCATGGTGCACTGTACTGATACAATCGTAACTCAAAAGAATATTTCAATAATATCGACTATTAACTTTTTTTTTTCATATATCATTGCCTGCATTAGTCTTTTCGGAAAATAAATTTTTTTGGTTACAATTTTGCATTGACAGTGCGACATGTGGATTTTCAACATCATATGTGGTAATATTGACCTTTGCAATGCTGTAGAAAGAGAGATTGTTGAGACAAAGTTACGTTAATGTTCTTTTTGTATCCCAAAGTGTATATTTATACCTTCCTTGAATCTCGCAAATCACATTCATCGACGGAGAAGAAACACAACAATGATGAAACTTATTATCGATGGCCGTCGATTAATTGTTAATTGCATCCGTAATTCGCTTTTAGTGAATTTGTGACTAATTTAGATATCTAAAGGATAAATGCGCGTCTGCAATTAAATATTTCTCACACGACCAAGATTATATAAAGAACAACTATCTCTGAAATATATGTCGCTCTCAATGTTCGATCCCGATGATGAAGGCTTTTTCTAGACCGAACAAAGCTGCAGTGCGAGTAACGAATGCACATACATATCCATGATATGCTATAAAGATTGCTAACGTGGGACACAACTAATTTGGTATATATGTGGAAACTAGTTGTACTAATTAATTAACACGTAAAATAATTGTTTCCTCTTTTATTTAAATTGTTAATAAAAATATTGACAAGAACTGAGAAAAAATATGAAATTGACGCAAACTTGAATTTTGAAACTTGCTATTTTCTAAATGTAATATTCCAAATTCAATGGGTTAAGTTGATTAAGTTGCACGTTTTATAATATTTTAATTAAAAAAAAAAAAAATTTAGTTATATTCAACCTAAAAACTTCATATTTCTTTAAATATGTGAACTATCGTCGCTCTTTTATCCTTTATCATCTTAAATTTAATTTTGTTCTCCATATCGCTCGCGTCTAGAACAGATATATATGCATATTATTCGTATATAAATATTGACTCGTAAAAAGCGCTATGTAAACCCGAATTGACTCGAAAGAAAGCGAATCTACCAAGTCGCACCATTTAAATAAAAGTTAGAATATCTTTATTTCTCAAATAAATTGCGATATATTCAATAATCGATTAAAAAAGATATTTTGCGTTCTTACAGATTTATGCATTCATATAAACTTATCAAATTATTTTCATTTATAATAGGATCTAGCAAAGCAAATTGAATTGTTATTGTCGTACTAAAAGAAATGTTAATTTTGTTCTCAAATATACCGAAATATGTTTCGCACAAATGTAACTATCGCCGAATGTGCACGTTACTGAATGAATGCTAAGTTGTCGGCAAAAATTCGCCTAAACGATGCAGCCTAATCGAGAAAATTACTCTTAATATCGGAAGTGTGAGCAAGTTAATTCTGATCAGATAAGAATAAATCTGCGTATAGATTTTTCTTTCTATCTCAAGGCGCTTTATTCTGACTGCGAGATCGTTAAAAGCATACAAGATTGGATAATGAATTTCTAGATTAGCTTAATCTCGCTGACACGGGTGATAATAAAAGATTTGCATACATATGTAATATATAACAGCGTCGGATATATGGTCTCACATTCAATCCTTATTTTTGATAGAAAGTGTGTGATTACTTATAGTATTAAAATTTGCGATAATTGCGTTATCAGTAATAAACGTGAATCTAGCGTGTTTACATTATATGTGTGTCACATTAAACGTAGTTTAAATATGACATAAATGCATTGGATTTTGTAATGTTAATATTTTAAAGTAGCGTTCAACTTTTTCTAATTAATATAATCACAAAGTAATACTTCAATCAAATGTAATATATTCTTTACAATAACTCTAATGAAAATAAGTTTAAAAACGATGAACATGAATTTAAAAAAGATTCACAAAAATATTTTACAAAAATGCAAAGAAATGTTGATAGGTGCATTTAGAAAGAAAGATACACTTTTTCTATAATAAATAGTTTGGGATAAAATTAATTAAATATTTTTTTTTTACAAATGAGAAATTTACGATAAAAGCAAATTTCTGTCTAAATCACACAAATAAATAAAACTCAGATTAATATATCCTGGAAGTTTCAAATATATATTTGTTGTCAATTTAATCATTTTAATTTATAAATTTATATTCTTTTAAGCTACTTTGTACTTTATACATCTATAAATCCGTCGCTGAGCTTTAATAGGAGTAGCATCGTTCGTATGCGATTAAAAGAAAATTGATCGTTTGTGGAAAGTTTGTGGAAGTTTAAGAAATACATAACCAATTATACAAAAATATACAAAAATCAAGCAAGCGTTACTCTTAATCTTTAATTGCCAAATAATGTATATAATAATATATTTATGATATAAATAATATATCGTAAATATATTATATCGTAAACATGTTCATATGTTTGTGGATATTTTAAGTAAAATTCAATTTTTTATTAAATTTAGAAGACCATATAAGACACACGATTCAGATTGATATATCTGTCTCTAAAACTTATTTTATTATATATAATCTTTTTATATTTAATAGTACAAAATCTTTTTTTGTTTTTTTAACACTTTCGATAAGATTTCCACCGACGATTAAGATTATACATAGATTATTAATATGATCGTTCATTTTTTATAAGAAACGCTTTAGGATAAATACAATATGAGCGAAATGAAGATTGGATATCTTTGATGTATTGTCACGATGTTTTACAGAATTCTGTGTAATCGTTGTAACCACGACGGTGACGATCGCGCACGATCGAGCAACTCGTATCGACATAGTAATTAACACGATTTCTAGGATAGAGTAACGTTTATCGAGCAAGCTACGAGTCACGGTGTTTAAGTATAGCGATCTTTTAGATTTTATATATCGCGTGTGTGAGAATATGCAGAAGAGCGCGTGCGATAGCGAGATGTCGCGTGTAAATGCGTGTGAGCGCGCGTGTCACAGAATTTAGGTTCGACAAGTTAATAAATCGTATTTTCGAAATAAATCTTTTATACATTTACTTACCTTCTCAACTTCCCTACGTTTTAATTTTTTTTTCATAAATAACATAAAAAAAAAGATGGTTAAATTTTTTTAAAGAATTGTATTAGCATGAGCAAGATTTTTTGTAAATCTATAAAATCTGAAGCATTTTTCTTTATGTTATAAATATTGCATCAAACAAACTACGATCTACATTTATTGTAATACTAACAATATTATATCGCAATATCATGAAAAATATGTAATATTGTACTATAATATAAATAACTTTCTACCAAGTTTTTTATTTTTAAAATACTATCTTTTTACAAAATTTTTTTCAATCTATAGTTGATAATTAAAAATAATTTATGTATTTATTATTAAAAATACAGCATTTTGCATACTCTCTTTTATTATAAGACGCATATTTTAAAGGCAGTAAATAATTTTATTAAAATTATATATATATATAATATGGTAAAAAATAAGAAAAAGGATAGAATATATATATATAACTAATAAATCATATTTTTCGCCATTCTATCCTTTTTCTTATTTTTTACCATACTATATATGTATATATATATATATAATTTGAATATATATAAATTGCATATATATATATACAATATTGAATTGAATATACAAATATTATACAAAGATTTGATGGAATATATGATATATATAGATATGTGTACATATTTTTCCCAAATATATAATTGACGCAATTATAAACAAAAAAATATATTTTTATAAAAATATATATAAATACATTTAAGCAAATTAGAGATTATTTTAATTTAAAATTGTTTTTAAACCAAAAGATTAAACTGTATTAATAATTTAAACTGATTCAAGAATAAAATATCTTATTATGAATAAAAATATTGATAAGTTTCTATATATGTATTTGCGTGAAAATATATGCACATGAAATTATATGATTGCGCATACCTGTACATATATACATACCTGATGATCGTAACACAATTGCATTTTTACTGCAACTCGATGAGAAAATCATTTGCGATTCTGGTCGATTCTGCGTACAAGAATGGATTGTTTATACGGAAATCACGGATATTGATGTGTAACAGCGATTGTTTACCGTTGCGACAAAGTCAAATATATCCTGCAATAAACACTCGCGATAACATTTTTCGAACGTTAAATTCACTCGCAATAATACTTTTCGGTGGTTAAATTCACTCGCTATAATACTTTTGCGCACTGGATTTACTTTTAAACAAACGGATGCAAACGATACAAAACGATTTAATCATGATTTTGCAATCTGTCGCGACGCGTTTTGTAATTAATCGTGAAACGAGATCCATCGAGGCGCGCACCGCGATTCAAAATATCTCAAGCGATCAGTCGCGGACTACAGAATCTATCTAGATGGACAAGCCGCATGTCGCATGTACGCATACGCGCAGGAATATTGACCAATCGCTGCGTCTACAATAGAGATTTTAAGCCCTAAGTCTTAAGAAATTGACTATATGATATATATAGATATGTGTACATATTTTTCCCAAATATATAATTGACGCAATTATAAACAAAAAAATATATTTTTATAAAAATATATATAAATACATTTAAGCAAATTAGAGATTATTTTAATTTAAAATTGTTTTTAAACCGATAGATTAAACTGTATTAATAATTTAAACTGATTCAAGAATGAAATATCTTATTATGAATAAAAATATTGATAAGTTTCTATATATGTATTTGCGTGAAAATATATGTACATGAAATTATATGATTGCGCATACCTGTACATACATACATAACTGATGATCGTAACACAATTGCATTTTTACTGCAACTCGATGAGAAAATCATTTGCGATTCTGGTCGATTCTGCGTACAAGAATGGATTGTTTATACGGAAATCACGGATATTGATGTGTAACAGCGATTGTTTACCGTTGCGACAAAGTCAAATATATCCTGCAATAAACACTCGCGATAACATTTTTCGAACGTTAAATTCACTCGCAATAATACTTTTCGGTGGTTAAATTCACTCGCTATAATACTTTTGCGCACTGGATTTACTTTTAAACAAACGGATGCAAACGATACAAAACGATTTAATCATGATTTTGCAATCTGTCGCGACGCGTTTTGTAATTAATCGTGAAACGAGATCCATCGAGGCGCGCACCGCGATTCAAAATATCTCAAGCGATCAGTCGCGGACTACAGAATCTATCTAGATGGACAAGCCGCATGTCGCATGTACGCATACGCGCAGGAATATTGACCAATCGCTGCGTCTACAATAGAGATTTTAAGCCCTAAGTCTTAAGAAATTGACTATATGATATATATAGATATGTGTACATATTTTTCCCAAATATATAATTGACGCAATTATAAACAAAAAAATATATTTTTATAAAAATATATATAAATACATTTAAGCAAATTAGAGATTATTTTAATTTAAAATTGTTTTTAAACCGATAGATTAAACTGTATTAATAATTTAAACTGATTCAAGAATGAAATATCTTATTATGAATAAAAATATTGATAAGTTTCTATATATGTATTTGCGTGAAAATATATGTACATGAAATTATATGATTGCGCATACCTGTACATACATACATAACTGATGATCGTAACACAATTGCATTTTTACTGCAACTCGATGAGAAAATCATTTGCGATTCTGGTCGATTCTGCGTACAAGAATGGATTGTTTATACGGAAATCACGGATATTGATGTGTAACAGCGATTGTTTACCGTTGCGACAAAGTCAAATATATCCTGCAATAAACACTCGCGATAACATTTTTCGAACGTTAAATTCACTCGCAATAATACTTTTCGGTGGTTAAATTCACTCGCTATAATACTTTTGCGCACTGGATTTACTTTTAAACAAACGGATGCAAACGATACAAAACGATTTAATCATGATTTTGCAATCTGTCGCGACGCGTTTTGTAATTAATCGTGAAACGAGATCCATCGAGGCGCGCACCGCGATTCAAAATATCTCAAGCGATCAGTCGCGGACTACAGAATCTATCTAGATGGACAAGCCGCATGTCGCATGTACGCATACGCGCAGGAATATTGACCAATCGCTGCGTCTACAATAGAGATTTTAAGCCCTAAGTCTTAAGAAATTGACTATATGATATATATAGATATGTGTACATATTTTTCCCAAATATATAATTGACGCAATTATAAACAAAAAAATATATTTTTATAAAAATATATATAAATACATTTAAGCAAATTAGAGATTATTTTAATTTAAAATTGTTTTTAAACCGATAGATTAAACTGTATTAATAATTTAAACTGATTCAAGAATGAAATATCTTATTATGAATAAAAATATTGATAAGTTTCTATATATGTATTTGCGTGAAAATATATGTACATGAAATTATATGATTGCGCATACCTGTACATACATACATAACTGATGATCGTAACACAATTGCATTTTTACTGCAACTCGATGAGAAAATCATTTGCGATTCTGGTCGATTCTGCGTACAAGAATGGATTGTTTATACGGAAATCACGGATATTGATGTGTAACAGCGATTGTTTACCGTTGCGACAAAGTCAAATATATCCTGCAATAAACACTCGCGATAACATTTTTCGAATGTTAAATACACTCGCAATAATACTTTTCGGTGGTTAAATTCACTCGCTATAATACTTTTGCGCACTGGATTTACTTTTAAACAAACGGATGCAAACGATACAAAACGATTTAATCATGATTTTGCAATCTGTCGCGACGCGTTTTGTAATTAATCGTGAAACGAGATCCATCGAGGCGCGCACCGCGATTCAAAATATCTCAAGCGATCAGTCGCGGACTACAGAATCTATCTAGATGGACAAGCCGCATGTCGCATGTACGCATACGCGCAGGAATATTGACCAATCGCTGCGTCTACAATAGAGATTTTAAGCTCTAAGTCTTAAGAAATTGACTATATGATATATATAGATATGTGTACATATTTTTCCCAAATATATAATTGACGCAATTATAAACAAAAAAATATATTTTTATAAAAATATATATAAATACATTTAAGCAAATTAGAGATTATTTTAATTTAAAATTGTTTTTAAACCGATAGATTAAACTGTATTAATAATTTAAACTGATTCAAGAATGAAATATCTTATTATGAATAAAAATATTGATAAGTTTCTATATATGTATTTGCGTGAAAATATATGTACATGAAATTATATGATTGCGCATACCTGTACATACATACATAACTGATGATCGTAACACAATTGCATTTTTACTGCAACTCGATGAGAAAATCATTTGCGATTCTGGTCGATTCTGCGTACAAGAATGGATTGTTTATACGGAAATCACGGATATTGATGTGTAACAGCGATTGTTTAACGTTGCGACAAAGTCAAATATATCTTGCAATAAACACTCGCGATAACATTTTTCGAACGTTAAATTCACTCGCAATAATACTTTTCGGTGGTTAAATTCACTCGCTATAGTACTTTTGCGCACTGAATTTACTTTTAAACAAACGGATGCAAACGATACAAAACGATTTAATTATGATTTTGCAATCTGTCGCGACGCGTTTTGTAATTAATCGTGAAACGAGATCCATCGAGGCGCGCACCGCGATTCAAAATATCTCAAGCGATCAGTCGCGGACTACAGAATCTATCTAGATGGACTAGCCGTATGTCGCATGTACGCATACGCGCAGGAATATTGACCAATCGCTGCGTCTACAATAGAGATTTTAAGCCCTAAGTCTTAAGAAATTGACTAATCACAGTCGAGTATTCTTCTCATACTTGACCGTAATTGGTCAATTTCTTAAGGCTTAGGGCTTAAAATCTCTATTGTAGACGCCGCATAAAGGATACCACGTTCTTCGTACTAGACACTAAATGCGTGATTGGTTGATTTCTGTTCATTATGCGGCAACTTATCTCGATAAGAAAGATTCGTTTTGATCGCTCTTTCTGAGAATGAGGATATATAATACGAAATAAAAATTATTTTATTTATTGAATTTTCTAAAATTTTCTCTTTCGTCAAAGCCTGAATGCACATAAAATAAGAAATTTTTTTATTTTTTAGAGGGAGTGAAAGAGAAAGAGAGAGCAAAGAGAATCCTTTTCTCTCTCTTGAGAGAGCAAAGAAAATAAATGCGTAAAGTGTAACTATAAAATCAACAGAAATTCTAGAAATCTAGAATTCTTAACCTCTGTCGTAGCGTTATCAATTGAATATAATACATACAATGCAACACAGTACGACAGTTTCTTAATTTATATACGTGCAGTATTTTTTTTATTAACAATATTATAACATGGCTCAAACGTATGATAGTTATTACAACGATTACCATAAAAATAATGAATTACAACTAAATCTAAAATATAAGAAGAAGTATCGAAAACTCAAAAGGATTGTCAAAAATACTGTCTTTGTAAGTCTTAATATATATATATATATATATATATATATATATATATATATATATATATATAATATTTATATTTTTACCTGCAATTTTTTGCTTAGAAAGTATATAATATCACACTTGATAAATCTACCAACAGACATAATTTAAATTTTACTGCAGGAAAATGCAGCTTTATGTGATCAAGTTGCGCATATGCAAGAAAATCTCATGGTTGTTAAAGAAGAGAGATTGTTTCTTCTACGTAAATTATGTCAACATCAGGGAGAGATGGAATCAAACTCTATAGTAGCACGTTCACAATCAAATAATGTAAATTCACCATCATTTAATCCAGAATGCGCTACACCAAAAAAAACAGTAAAAAAGAAGAATCCCATAGATGGATCAGGTATTTCTAATATATTGCCTATTAAGTATATAAAAATGTTTGGGAAATCAGTTTAATAAATTTTAAGATTTTATTAATCTACATAATAAGAAATATTTATAACACACTAGCAATACTCAATACAATTGGCATTTTCTCTTTTCGCAGAGTCAAAAAATAAGACCAAAAGATGTAACAAAACTGTTAGAAGAGTAGTGCAATTGATTCCATTAGATATACATGGAAGGCCAATATTTCCCATAGCCTTAGGAGATCTTACGATATATTCTCTTGGTGAAGTGGTATCAGACAGAATTGCATATCACACAGAAGATCTTATATTTCCAGTAGGCTATTGTAGTACAAGAGTATATGCCAACTTAAGAGATCCAAGGACAAAGAGTTTATATACTTGCAAAATATTAGATGGTGGACCAAAACCTAGGTATAAGAATAAGAAAACAGTATGAAAAAATAATTATTCTTAGGAAAATACAGATATTCAAGTGCATATAATTTTATAGATTCGAAATAGTATCTGATAATGATTTGGATCAACCATTAGTTGGATGTAGTCCTGATGAATGTCATTCAAAACTTTTAGCAGCAATTTCTCCAGTGCTTTGTTCGATAGCACCAAAGGGTGCAGATTTCTTTGGGATTTCTCATCCCACCATACAAAATTTAATACAAAGTTCTCCAGGAACGCGCAAATTAGCCATATATAAACAACAACGTTTTGAAGTATGTATATATATTATTTTATGGCTTTGTGTTATATTTAAACTTAATCACACAAGATGAACAAGATCTAAATCAGAAAAAAAAAAAAATATTTTCTCAATACATAAGTCGTTTTTCACAGCCTCAATAGTTTAAAATTACAGTCAGAACATTTCTGTCAAATTTTATTGAGTGAAATATTCGCTCTGGAATTTGGAAAACATTACAATAGATTTAGGGTATCATATTTGAAACCTCTAAATCTAAAATGTTATCAAGTATTTATTACATTATTTAAGAATTATATATTGTAGGTAAGCAAAAATCACATCATTGAACGAACTACAAGTCCAGTAACAGAAATGGAAACTGATCCAGGACTTGGTTTTGCAGCATTACACAGGCATTATGCTTTAAATTCTTATAGAGTAAAGGAAGAACCTTCAGATCATGATCTATTAGCGCTTCAAGATCTTCTTGCATGATTACTTGCATGATCTTGTATGATTATAGAACTAACATACACACAGTTAAATATAATTCAAAATTAATAAATGAAATTTTTCACACATCTATAAAATATATTGAAATAAAAAAGTCGATTACTATATTATAGCTTACTAGTTTTTACTTTCGATAATAATACTTCTTAATAGTTTTTATATATATAATTGGATTACATTTGAGAAACTGCTAATACAAAAAAAAGAAAACTTTTCAATAATTCTATATTTATTTGAGCTATAATGATATATAAAATGATCAATTTTTATGACAAATATAATATATATAATCATTAGAGCACTTCCCTAATCACATACACAAATTGGAATATAATGTATTATACATTATTAACAGTGTTTATCATATGATTATATTTTTGTCTTAATTTTATATGAACCCATTTTTCGGACGAATTATCCTTCAAATAAATGATATGTATGGCACAATAATATTGAATTAGATTCAACAAATTAAATTGATTAAAATAATTCTATTGACGCTTGTGTATATACAATCGATTGTCCGTATCATAAAGTTAGGATCAAATATTTTTATTACGAAGTTTTCGTTTTATCTTATTTTATGATATCTATGATATATGTGTAGATGTAGAATAATAATTGCATGCTTCATCTTTCATTTGTTTGGTCGTTATAATATGGGTATGTAACAGTACATAGTTACATAGCAAATGCAAATAGAGCAATTAGTTGTTTAACACTTTTTACAAGCATATAACTAATTTGCAAACATTCACAAATCTGACAAGATCATAGCACGTCACTGTATGGACAATCGACATTTTAAAATTTCTAAAATGTCTATGAATTAAATAACCTTTTTTTTTTTGGTACAACACTCCTAAGAAAAAATTTGAAATAGTCACAAAATAGTATAGTGCACAAAACACTATATTATTTAGGATTATTTTAATATTTGAAATAATATTTCAACTATTCTATGTCAAAATTTCTTCATCCTAAATTGGATATATGTATATATAAATTGTCACATAGCGTATTATTTTTATAACATATTTATAACACGCTTATAGCGCAGCGTTAATCAGAGATCACAAATCTATATTGAAAAATGACTAGCTATTGCATAAAAAGCTCAAAATATAAATTCTCATAAAAATTGAGAAATATATAATTTCAGATTTGTATATATATTATATATGTCAGCGATATCATTAAATACAAGAAATTACATATGTAAATAAGCTTTATGTGCGTTATTAAATATGCGTAAATAAATATTTGTACTGATTGGCCCTGTATCCCAATTAAAATATGATCGAATATTCTTTTTAAATATTGATAAAAAAAAAATTTATGATTTTACCTTAAATTTGTTCGAAAGATTAAATATCTTTTTGTATTTTTTTCTGAGAAATTTGTAAAAACGATCTAAATAACAAAAGTAATATTATCTCCTGCAATATACTATTAAATAATATATACAATTCTCTTGTAATAGTAAGTAATAGATACAATTATTTTTTTGGATATCAATTTATATATAATTATTTTTGCATGAAATTTTTTGTAACAAATTAGTAAATATATGTGCATCTTAACATAGAAATGACATAAATTAGGCATTTTCTCTTCCTTTTTCACTGTCACCGCCTATTGGCTCGTCCAATGGTTTTGTTAAATAATGTGTTTGCAATTGCGATTACTGGCGAAAATAATTTTAGCTGGCAATCACTGGAATAGTTACGTCATGTTAATTTTTCAAAATGAATGAAATATTGCATACAAAAAATGCATATATTTTATAATCTGATAATATACCATGCTCCAATTACAGGTTCCGCTTCATTTCCACTTATAATAAATAGCGGAAATAAAATAGAAAAAACACAGCCACTGAAAATAAAATATTTATACATGAAAAATTTTAGAAAATTATTGTAATTGCTTTCGATAAATTAATTGCAAATGTAAGATCTATTTACAATGAACAAAGTGAAGGAAAATTTATTAAGAGATTCTGATATAAGTTGTAATATATTTGAAATTTATAAAGATCTCAGATTAAAAAAAAAAAAGAACAAAACTGGTTAAACAAAAAACAAATCTGTCTTTAAATATTAATAGACATTTTTTGGACATATCTTCTTAAAGATATTATTTCTATACCTTGTAACGTACGAGCTGGGCAGTTGGGTGAGTACCGCTAATGGCATACCAAAGCCTAAAAAGTATGGCCAATTGCCTTCAATAAAAGTCAATCGTTTATGCAATTCCCAACCCATGTTGAACCATTTATATTCAAAGGCATAGAGAGCATATAAAAGGCACATATGAACAAGGGCAAGTATATCCCCTAATAATGGTAACGGAACTTTGGACACCAACATTCCTTGTCCCAAGAACAATGCTTGAACCAATACACTAAAAAGTGTATCAGCTATCAATCTGCTCACGCTTGACAGAAGCAATGGTCTTCCTTGTCTGTATCTGTAAGCGCTATCTGCTATGTCCTACATAATTTATAAATACACTATATTTATACTATGTTATATAGTGTTTAATATAATATTCATTTTTATAAACAATAAAATCATTTATATTTTACAAAAAAATTATACCTGAAACCATAGACTATTAACTATTTTGCTGAGCAAAAACAGTGGTAACACCCATATTGTGCCAAATATCAAAGATAAAAATGGCTGAATCCATGACCATACAATAAGGGCCATACCAGGAGAATGACCGAATAAAACAGTTAGTGAATATTTGACAAATGGTAAAAGTCCATATTCAAATACCGCCGTACTAGCCCAAAATACACCACCATTTAATGCACAGCATTGAAGGGTTCTTCTCATTACCATAGATCTTCTACGATCATATACAGACAAATAAATTCTGCTATACAAAAATTGCCATATCTACTCTTTGCAAACATGGAACAAAAATAAAGATACCGTTGCTGATTATTGTGCCTAATAGTATTTTGCATAATCAAATCTTTCTTTTTGAGTTCTGTTCTAGTAGAAGAATTCATGAGTAACTTCTCATTGATTTGTTTATCCATATAAAAGAGTACAACAGCACCCCTCCAACTGTCCACGAATCCTCGACATATTGCATATATTATCCCCTGAAAATACAAAATTTATAATAATATTTCAAATACATATCGATATACAATATCATAAGAGACAAAGAGAGATCTATAATAAATACAATATCTATAAATATGAATAAACAATTATACATTTTGATTGAAAATCAATCTGCAATAACAATTTTGTTAAACATAGTTTTTTTTAAATTAAATATAATTTTTACATTAGTTATTAATATACTTTTAACTTTGAACATTAAATATCTTGATAAATAAAATTTTAAACTAAGAAATCTGTTAAAATCAAGTAAAGAATTGTATTATTTATTAACTTTAATATTAAGTTTGAAATATTTTAATAATAAATTTGGTTGAAACACAAAAAAATTGTATTATTTAATAAATTTCAAATTCTTTAACAGAATTTTATTTTAAGGTCATAACTTACCAAAAATAATAAAAGTTAAATATTAAAAAGTTATAAAAGATAGCAAACAAATGAATTTCTACTAAAAAGGCAGTTGTTTTTAAAAATTTTAAAAGCTAGAAAGGATTATTTCTACAATATGATATATTTTTTATATCCTATAATATATTTTATATATATTCTCTACAGTTGAAATAAAATATATATCTAGACTTTAGAGAAAAAAAAGAAGGCAAACATATAAATCATATAACATAAAGTATAATAAAAATAAAAATCTATAAAATATTAAAATAAAGATCTATATATTTATTGTCAATATAATAAAGTAGTTCAATTTCCATAGAATTATCGCATGCATATTTTTTCACATTGACAATTCTGATTCGATTCTCGACAAAGTAACATGAAAATCGAAGCATGTATTGACAGGTGATACCGATTGTTTGCAAGGCTGTTTAATAAAGTGTGCAATGATTGAGAACGCATTGAGCTCGCGCGAGATGCACAAATGCAGATGAAAAGTTCACGAGGTCAAAGTCTACTCACTGTCACGCTATCCATGATCCACGATGCTTGATTGGATGTACCTAGCTCGATTTATTCTCGGAAAACGAATAACAGTACGCTGAACGCGATCATTTTTGGCACGACGAGGAAGAATTACGTGCCACGATTCTGAATGACTACGACGTCGAAAAAAATGATGAAAACCGACTATAAAAACAAGTTCCTGAAGGATTTTTCGCACTGTTGTGACAAGTACTCGAATGTCAAACATCCATTATCAAATGAACGACGCAAACAATTTGTATCGTCCAATAACGAGGACCCCGTTGTTCGAAGAGCCATTTCCCCTCCACCCCCACGTCCACGACTGATTTCTGAGACCGCGAGTCAGCTAAAAGCAAATATGTAAAAGAATCAGCTGATCACAGGTTGCTTGAAATTGTATTAACGTCGTATCCTCTCCATCTGAAGTTCGAGTCGAATCTAGGTATTCGTGCATCCATGCCTTTATCTTGCGCATGTGCCAGCAGAATAAACTCTGGACTGTTTTCAATTTATCAGTTTTTCGATTAAAAAAATGTAAATTAAATATTTCATCGATTACAAAGCTTATCATGATTTTAAATTTAGCCAGAAAGATTAATGTGCGTCCAAACAAATTCTCTATAAATATGTTATATTGAGCTTTCCAATGCGCGCATTATTCACCAAAGCGATATATTAGAATATTAGGCACAATCGCGCTTCAATTCATATTGAAATTTCTTATCTTTATTACGTTCATGGAATAAACATATAAATTAGGACCACTGCTTTAAACTATAGTGAGGACATATACAATGACCCTAAAAAGTTTAGCGAGTCTAAAATAATTACGTCCTTGTATGTCATCTAAAGATCATTTGAATCTATTTAATTAACCATATTATATATCGATATATTATTTACATACGTCTCGCTTGATTACAGATGATAGACTTTATAATGACATCCTGCATTATATATAATATACCGTTGAAAAATTATCATAATTTGATATGCTAGTTGTATATATGCCCTCAATACATTCTTAATCAGTTATTTTATTCCAACTAAATTAAATTAAAATTTTCTATATGATTTTATCAATTTTCAATTACTAATAGTGTAAAAAATATTAAAACATTATTAAACATTGTATTAAAAAATATAAAATGTTTACACACACATATAATAATTGAATATTTGCGATTTCATGAGAAATATGTATATGGATAGATTATTATTTCAAATCTTCTTAATGTGTAATATATATCTTCTTTTATATCGCATCAAGATTAATCTGTAAAATATATGTCAATAAAAGACTTTCATTATCAAATTAAATCAATTCGTGAAATTTAACCATGATTTACAATCATATAAAACAATATGTATACTTTGGTTATTATTAGTCATGTAATATTAACTAAATATTAATATTAATTACTAGATATCGGATATTGTATACAGAAATTTATTATTAAGAAAAAACAATTAATAATTAACGTAAGATTTATATTTAGGTTATTTATAATATCCAACATATTTATACTGCAACATATATCAATATGTATTTTCCATGCAAAATATATATAAAATAATATAGAATTGGAATTATAGTAGGATATATGTGTAAGCAATAAATAAAAAACACTATTTATTATAACTAAATTAGAGCGAAAAAATTAAACTGAAGAGTTGCTATTGCGACAAGTAATCGTCCTTTTTCAATCGATTTTCTTCTTTCTGTATCTGGACCAGCCTCTGCGCGAGAATTGATTCATTTTTTTCTCTTCTATTACTACCATATATGTTTTGCGCAAAAAAGAGAAAGTTAAAATAGAAAGTTAAAATAGAAATTCTAAAAAAGAAGTTTCGAAATGAAAATTTTCCCGATTTTACAATAATATATATTATGTGTACAAAATATATATGTCAAAATCTGTTTTTATAAAAAACTGTCTTTTATATTAATAATGTTTATCTATACGTTACTACATGAATTATACATTTTTTAAGTGTTTCTTTATTATTTTACTTATATTAATACAATAATGAATACAATTAACACAATTACTTTGAAAATTTATATATTTATAAAAAAATTTGTGGGAAAAATATTACAAAAATTACGCATTAAATTATACACTAAATTATAATTCTTAAAATAAAATGTTATTTAATAATAAACCTTTAATAATAAACTGAATTTGATCTTTAATAAACTTTGGTGAATATTATGAATGACTTCAGAAGTTGTCATAAAATAATATAATAATATGTAATATAAAGATATGTACTCTTTGAATTCGGACAGTATCGAAAAATTATATTTATATATATATATATATATTCATTCATTATGACATATTTTCATTAAATTGGAATCTAGTCGTCAATGTTGCCAATCGTTTACGCATGCGCTTACGACGTCCTGACGTGGCAGCAGTGCGATCTCGATGTAGCTACTAGCTAGTAGCTTGTAGCTTCGACGTTTGTCTCACCTCAACCAGTGTCTAGAAATGACGGACGTACAGTGTTCAAAGAGTTCAGAATGTAAAAAGTATGTGCGACACGAATTGACATCGTCACACCGCAGTATCCTGTGATTGAAATGAAATTATTTTTTCCCTGTGGAAGCTACGCGCACCGTTCTATTCGTGATAAACTGCAGCTCACATTCTTTGCGCTCCCTTTCATGTTACATCTTCGCTGGTCATCAGAGAATTCTCTCTTTTAGTCGAGCAAGTAAGGAAACGAATTATGTGTGGATTCTCTTTGAATCTTCTTGGGCGAATCGGAACGCGTACTCCGAAACATTTCATAAATGAAAGAGAACATATCTATTTATTTTATTCGTTATTAGTTTATTTCTCTTGGTGTGTGTTTAGAATATATGTACAACTTTCAATATTAATAATTCAAAACATGCATGATAATCTTGGCGTGTTATAACAAATTGTTTATAATATTCTCGATAAATCTGTAAAGTATATATGTAAAAGAAAAAATTTGTTTGATGTAGTTAAATAATATAAAAGGAAATTCAATAATTTGAATTTCCATTGACGTATATTATCGAAAGCCGGTAGAGATACACTTTTATCTGCTTCCCGACATTGGCGATTGTTTTAAACACACACACACACACACGCACACATACACAGAGATTTAAGCAATAAGAGTTTTTGTTACAAAATATTTTTTTTTTTTTTTTTTTTTACAATGAAGATAGATGATAATTAATTCAGAGTTATTGTTCATTAGTCGGAAATAATTTTTTATGAATTTTATTTTAGTTTTATATATATTTTCATTACGTTTAATTCAATTCAACATTTCTTTTGATTTTACTGTAAGAATTTAACAAAAATTTGTTATTGTAATAATTCGACAAAAATTATTTAATATAATTGGAGTCGAAGTTTATTACATTATGATAGATTATTATATAAGGTTTTACTTTTTTACGTTATCATTTATTTTATATTAGTTTTATCAGATAATAAACTTGTATATAACACAAGAGGGAGGGAGAGAGAAAGAGAGAAAATGTGAAAAGATATGAAATTTTCAAGTGATATGTGCAATTCTCTATTTATCTTTTACTAATTTAAAATAATATATTATATCAAAGATTCCTCTTCAAATAATATAATATTGTTTAGACTTGATAATAATTACAAATCAATTATTATAAATCACTCATTAATAATTATAATAGAGAAAAAATAAGCGTAAAACTATGTTAAATTGTGTAAAATTTAGTTTTTCTCTGTTTCAACATTTTATTTTTAATTAAAGAAAAATTAAACAAAAAAAGATATTATATGATTTTCATACATATAAAAATTGATACAAAATTTAATATCTTAATATCTCTTTTATTTATTGTAAAATTTATTCTATATACAGTATTTTATGATTGTGATTCCTTTAAATGTGACTCTTTAAACACGATTACAATGAAAGGATTTGTCAGATTATATTACAGCTGATAAAAATGACAAGAATTCGGAAAATTTGCTGCATCGGAGCCGGTTACGTAGGCGGACCCACATGTAGTGTTATCGCGTTAAAATGCCCGGAGATTCAAGTAACCGTCATCGATAAGAGTAAGGAGAGAATAGCACAGTGGAATTCGCAAAAGTTGCCGATATATGAGCCAGGCTTGGACGAAGTGGTGCACAAATGCCGTGGAAAAAATTTATTCTTTTCCACCGATATCGACACAGCTATTAAGGAGGCCGATCTCATATTCATCTCCGTGAACACGCCAACAAAGACCTTTGGCAACGGCAAAGGAAGAGCGGCGGACTTGAAATACGTGGAGAGTGCTGCAAGAATGATCGCAGAAATCGCGACGGGAGACAAAATTGTCGTTGAGAAGAGTACTGTGCCGGTACGAGCGGCCGAGAGTATCATGAATATTTTGCGCGCCAATCACAAGCCAGGCGTTTCTTATCAGGTAAAATTACCGTCTGTTATTGCAATCGTAATATAAGAAGAAAAATTAATAATTTTCTTCTTCGTTTTAATTTTTGTATTGTTCCATTTTTATCATTAAAGTAATATATGCATATATCGTTAAAATAAGTTATAAATAATTAAAATATATTTAATATCGTTTGCTCTTCTTATATATTTAAATGTTATTAAATATATTTGTTAAATATATTATCTAGCAAATTAATATTGTACAATTTGGAAATATAAAATATGCTGCGTACTAAATACAAAATAAGTGATCTCCTTCAGGTAATATTTTTTCATAATGTCGCGACTTTAATTTAATTTTATTGATTGTCATAATCTATTTGCTATATTTCATATTCATATGGTATCATACCATTTTTATTCTATAATTATCTTCAATATTTATTAATTATTTTCAACATTGCAACGTAATATTGCATAAAAATAGTGCTCCATTGAACTACTTTTTCAAAATTGACACATTCGATAGTTCATATGTATGGCATACAAAGTTTTTACTACATTCTGTGCCTTTACTGTGCCCATTATCATGATAAATTGCCAAATCGCCAATCGCATGATTTTATACTTGTTTAGATTGTAATTCCGATCTTTCAAAATAACACTTTTGCTTCATTCTGCATAATAGTTCATAATTTTTTTTCATTGAAATAATTATAATCTTGCTACTATCGCATTGCGTCGATTTATTTCTTGCGTGCTCGTTGAGATTATCTTTTTAATTATGTTTACGCGAATTTTAATTATTTTCATCAGATTCTTTCGAATCCGGAATTTTTGGCTGAGGGAACCGCTATAGAAGATTTGGTAAACGCGGATCGAGTGCTGATCGGTGGAGAAGACTCGCCGGAAGGACAAATAGCCATCGAAGAACTTTGCAAAGTTTATGAACATTGGATTCCAAGAGAAAACATTTTGACAACTAATACATGGAGTTCCGAACTGTCGAAGTTGGTAAGTAATGATTTACTATTTATTAAATTTATTTTGTGTTTTAGTCGTAATAGAGCACACACACAAAATGTTATTATAAGTAATCAGTTTTAAATAGTTATTTTAATAAATAAATCAAAATTTATTAATACATTATTAATACTATCTGCTATGATTAATATCTACAATATAATTATCAGCAGATGTAGACAAATTTAACAATAACTTTAAATAGTACTTTGATATACTTAGGTATAATTTGATTTAGAGACTTGATTTGCAATGAAGCCTTCGATACGCACTTACTATGCATAATGAAAAATTCGCCATTAACAATAAGTAGATTAAATTCAATACATAAAAATTGTCATTTTAAACAAAATTTTCGATTACTTTATTGAAGTGACATATATTTTGTTAAAATTTTAATTACAGTTAATATCTACATATCGTAATTTGTAGTATGAGGAGGAACAAATAATTTATTAACATAAATTAATGAGTTTTACTTTAAACTGGAAATATTGTGTATATATATATATATATATATATATATATATATGGTTGCATTACAGTTGCTAGATATTTTCCAAAAATATCAATAATTTTATATTATTACAATATTATTCATATATAATTTTTTTAAATTATTAATTTCGTGACTAAATTGCAAGCGCTTGACGTTTGTATTACAATCTATTAATAAATTTTTACGAATTATTAATAAACCATTACAACTTATTAATAAAATTAGATTTGGACGATTCTAAGAAATAAAATAAAAAATCGTGATAATAAATAAATCACATTTCGATAAACATATTTGGTCCTCTTTGATTTGAGGCTGCAAACGCTTTCCTGGCACAACGAATATCCAGCATAAATTCTTTGTCGGCCGTATGCGAATCCACGGGTGCCGATGTGTCTGAGGTTGCTCGAGCAGTCGGACTTGATTCACGAATCGGTTCCAAGTTCCTTCACGCATCGGTCGGTTTCGGCGGTTCCTGCTTTCAAAAAGACATTCTAAATCTTGTGTACATTTGCGAGTGTCTAAATTTGCCTGAGGTGGCGGCGTATTGGCAACAGGTGATCGATATGAACGAATATCAGAAATCAAGGTTTTCCGCGAAGGTCATAGAATCCCTTTTCAATACCGTGACGGATAAAAGGATTGCCATGCTAGGCTTTGCCTTCAAGAAAAATACAGGAGACACGCGTGAATCACCAGCGATTCACGTCGCCAAGACGTTGCTGGATGAAGGCGCTGTTCTTCATATTTATGATCCCAAGGTGAGCTCCTTTTTCCTTTACATGTACAATATGTTCGAAATGTTATGTATATTCGGTTTGCTTCAGGAACAGTTTTAAATTTAATTGCAAACTATCATAAGTCATAATTTTTATGTTTATTATAATATTTTGTTCATATTACGCTTTACATTAAATTCTAAAAAAAACATTATTTCCTGCATGTTATTTAATTATATTTCCAAAATTTTATTTGGAAAAGGAGTTCTAAATTTTTTATGCGCATTTACTATTATAATTAAAATATGATCTAAAATCTAAATTTTCATTAAAATGATATTATTTTATTTATTAGCATTATTGCATATTGAACAAAATTTTACATACAAATTATGTTTTGTTTAGAAAGAAATAATCTGTAGTATTTTTAATACTATTGCTCTTGAATTAAATAATGTAATTTTTATATAAAGTAGCAAAATTAAAAGGCGTTTTATTAGTAAATAATTGTCAATGAATACATTACGTCTTTTTAATATGTAGGTCGAGGAAACTCAAATCATTCAAGACTTGACTCATCCGAGTGTAACGAGCAATCCCGAAAACATAAAAAATCGAATCAGTATTTATAAGGATGCTTATAGCGCTACGAAAAATACACATGCGATAGTTTTGTGCACCGAATGGGACGAATTTATTGTGAGTATCATCTTTTGATAATTTATAATAATGGAATGGAACTTTTGGTTAATTGACAAAGTAAGAATTACCTTCTCCAGCTAATAAGAATATTTATATATTATTTATTTAATCATTAATCCAATCCGAATAATCCGAAATTTACCATTGATGTAATTGATTAAGTTTTCCTTAAGATCACGTTCAATATTATACCAATATAATATTCGTATAAAAAAATTAGTCACTATTTTTTATTATCTAATGTTTCATTCTTAGGAGCTAAACTATACACAGATTTATGCAGGCATGATGAAACCAGCATACATTTTTGATGGAAGGAAGATTTTAGATCACGATCGATTACAAAGGATCGGTTTTGTTGTTCAGACTATTGGTAAAAAACTCACTAGATCCGCGATTTCGAGAGTATGGGGTAGTCAAACGCAAATTTAAAAAAAAAATAGACCAATTTATAAGCAATACTTCCACTTTGATACATAATATTTACAATTACAAGAATCTTGTTGAATTAATCTAGATATATGAATGCATTTATAGAATATAAGATGTAGAATCTAATTATTTTGATGTGTACGTTTATCTTTTGATGAATGTATAAACAATTGACTGAGCAGCGCAATATAACATGCGATTTTACATATGACATTTATTTTATGTTAATATGTTCGTTTGGATCAATTTCCTGTAACCGATATAGGCGGCTAGGAAAAGAAAGTTACGGGATGAATTACATTTTTTCAGAAATGTATTTTATAAAAGATACCGAAAAAAATGTTTTATCGTCTATTTTTATTTATTATGAGTGTCTTTTTTAATCTTTTATGAGATTAAACTTTCTCCATAAAAGGCCAGATCCGCCTATGTTACTGTTATTTTAAATAACGCATCATATAACTTTTATCTTAAAACTCTAAATGTTTTATTGACAAATTATTGAAAAAAAAAAAAAAAAAACATATTGCATTTTTTATCACGTACATAAATTACGAGTTTATTTGATCGTATATTATCAATAATATGTATGAAAGTTTTATTTTTATGGTATCTTTCTAAGCAGAGATGATCATTTAGATGGTTCTAGACACATTAATATAGGCCAGAAGTCTTGGTAAGTGGTAGAAGGCAGAGCTTGTTCGTATTATCTATTATACAAATATTATAGGATATTCTTTTTCGCGCGCTCACAACTCTGAGGATTATTTGTTATATAAATATAAGATAATCTCGTACACAACTCTCCCTTTACCTCAACGTATATCGGCAATGATGTTCAATAAAAAAAAAATTGTTATAAAATAAATTTTTATTTGATTTTATTACTCTCACGAATTTTTTATACATTTTATAGATTTGTCTCATTATCAAAAATATTTCGAATACAATTTAGAAAGAATTTATATTTAAGAAACATTTCTTATAGAAATTAAATGATAGTATCTTAATAT
Organism: Polyergus mexicanus; assembly: GCF_030449975.1. Lineage (NCBI taxonomy): Eukaryota > Metazoa > Arthropoda > Insecta > Hymenoptera > Formicidae > Polyergus > Polyergus mexicanus. Next base: position 5,444,963 of record NW_027223339.1, on the reverse strand, counting down.
TATTTATTTACAATATGCGTTATAATAGAGAGTAACAGTTCGTATATATTATTAAAAATTAATAAAATTACTTTGTGATTAATAAACATATTATGTTATAGTAATTAGCGAGTTACTATTTCTACAAAATTGTGACATCGTTTTAATGATATATTCATACTTATGCGCGGATGTAAATTACATCGAACTACACAATGCGTATAGTTTATAAATATACATCATAAAAAGTTTATAAATAAATATTTATAAAAAATATGTGTTTGCATGTATGATGATTGTTTTCGTACATATTATGGAATCTGTTAAATATTCCTGAAAAGGATTGTGAGAAAAATAACATCCAGCCATAAATCCTTGTTTAAGAAAAATTAAGGAAAAGAATTGGGGTTCTGGACACATGTGCTTTATATTTTATATTTTCTGCACGCGCGCGCATACACAATGTAATATTTAAAAAAATAATAATACTTCTAGATTTTGTTTCGTAAGACAATCTGCAATAATATTCTTGGCGATGTGAAATGAAAATTACATCAAATTATTTTATCTTGTAAATTGTGAAATTTTGATACTAATAGAACTAAAAGTATATATCACATGCGCAAATAGCCTTGCAATAGTATATCAATTTTTCGTTACTCCTTGCTATTGATGTAACGTATACATATACATGCGATAATATGAAACATAATAAAATAATAAATGAAAGAATTATTGAAAATTATATTTAAATAAAAAACTTACATATGATTAAACTAATTTTATATATAAAGTATTAATTAATGCTATTAACTCTGTGAGTTTCTCTCTATTACTTTTTAGTTTTCTTATTATTTTAGTTTGCAAATTGAGTGTAATGTAAAACTACATAGTCAAACATTTCTTCCTTTTTTTATAGTAAAAAATTATTTTTATAACATATGTGCGTGTTCGTAAAGAAAAAATCCAAAGCTGAGATAGTAATATTAAGATTGAGCATTTACGCGTGAAATATAATATTTTATGTCTGCGCGTAGACAATGTAAACTATGTTTAACATATCATTTATATCAACAATAAATAATCTATGAAACATCGATTACCTAAGATGTTTCATTCATGTTACGCGTATGGTTTAAATATTAAATAATACAATTTTAATATTTTGCGATGCCACGTACAATCGAACAAAAAGATTCAACGAGCTGAATTTTATATTGATAAAAAAAGAAAATAAATATTATATTGCATTATATATAAATATTATTATTATATATATTAATATAATATAATAAATTAAAACTGTTTTATAATATAATGTTTTTCTTGCATTCTAACATTAATTAATAATATTTTACATAGTTTACATGGAAAAATCTGTGAACATCATATGTAAATAATTTATATAAATGTAATTTTGAAATCTACGGTACAACTCTGGTGTACAGGCAGCTATATACGGCCCTGAAACGAAGGCAGCGACATATTTCGCGAAGTACTATCGGCTGAAGGTTGAGGGGGCCAGGGGGCAGCGGCGGCAGTAGCGAGCTAGCGAGTAGCGCAGCAGTAGCGGTAGTGGTAGTATCAGTCGCTGTTCGATGGTAGCGTGTAAGGTCGTTTAAGCGAGCGAAATACGTGACAGTCGAGATTATGCCGAAATTACGGAACTAGTGCCAACAACGAGAACGATGATACGTGGCGAGACGTCGTATCCGCGAGATCGAGTCGTGACGAAGCACGATTACCAGTGATATTCTTTTCGCGAGCTCTACCAATGAAAATATATATATTCCTTTGGTGTTGCGAGCGGCTTCTCAGCGTGCTCGTCGGAGGGCAATAGACCGGGCCTGTCGGTAGGAAAATGGCGGCGCATCTTCCGCGACGGAGACGTCGCACCACGGCGACAAGTATTTGAAGAATCGTCGCGAAACAACCACCCGGCATCCATAGAATCGTCGTTCTTTTCGTTTATACGGTGAGATAATCTCGCGGTGTTCTTCGATCTGTAAAAGTGTCGCGGATTTATCCGCTGGATCGACGTTCGCTCCAGGCGATGCGAACACAGACGGCGTGTACGGCTCGTACACAGCTCGTAGAATACAACGCTCGTAGAAAAACGGAGGACGTTGAGCGCGATAAGAGCCGGTGTGCGTGAGTGCGTGCGGTGCGGTTAGAAACCGCGTTCGATCTCGGAAGTGGCTCTTATGCGAGTGAGCGCCGCGCGTCAGCGGCACCGACAGCGGCAACAATCGCGGTGACAAGTGTCTCGTCGGCGGGGCGACTCCTCGCCTCATCCCCGGACGGCGATCGCCGGAGGAGGATGATACCGCGATCGACGTCAGCGGTCGCCGCCCGCGAGTCACGCGCGCGACCCTGTCGCGATCGGCGTTGAGCCGTGACCATCGACATCGGCGGTTGTCGTCGCCGCGATCGGGAACCGCGAGGACGACGATCCCTCGCGGATCCGCGACAGCGGACAGCACCATCGGTCACGGTGGACCATCGGCTGCGACGGAAGCTCGGGGAAGATGAGAGGCGTCCGCGACGGCGGCATGGCGAGTTCCCTCGCCCTGGCTCTCCTCTGCTTGTTCCACGCATCGTACCCTGTGAACGGTGCGTATACCTTTGCTATTAGAAGCGTAATCGATGAAAATCCCGATGTCATAAAATGTCATCACTACGCATCTCGTATATCACCGGTACATGCGTTTAGGATACGATAAGATTGGCGAAAGTTGTATATATCGGTGAATAGTAATGTCTAAAATCTAAGAATGTGTAAAAATTATGATTCATTATCATGACCTATGTGTATAATAGTATATGATATTCTCTGGAGAAAGTTGGAAATATTTCTCTCTCTCTCTCTTTGTTGTGTAAATTATTTATATAGAATTTGCCAACGAAATCTTGTTTATAAAACTTGATTGAATTACAGGATCGATCAAAGTACCAGCGGACTTAAAAAAAAAAAAAAATACATGACTAATTATTATTATTATATATAATAATAATAATTATATAAGTATATAATATATATATATATATATATATATATATATGACTTATACCGACTATATTCATTCATTAATTTTGTACAGGATATATGATGCTTATGTTATATAGAAATATACCATATACATATATGATGCATTAAAATGAAAAGAATGAAAAGAACTTGAAGCTATATTTGATATGATTCTAAACAAAATAAATTATTTTTGCAGCATAATTAAGCAAATACCACATCTTTCTTATCTAAAGATACGATACATCCATGCTAAACTATAGAGATGGAAGGATAAATAAAAGAATATATATTTAATATATCTCTCTTGATTAATTACTAAAATATTTACAAAATATAATATCGAGAAAATACAATATACATATATGTATAAATATTGGTTGCATTATTAAAAGAGCTGTGTTTGTTTGACTAATTGTAACAGTATAATTCTATATTTTTGAATAATTATATATAATATTTTTAAATTGTAATACATTTATTATAAAATAAAGCGCTTGTTAAAATCTGTATAATCAAATTCGAACTAAAATGTTGAAAATTTATTTCAATTTAAATGAATACAAGCACATATAAAATTTTATTTATATGATTATAGAGAATATTGATATATATATTTGATTATACGACGTGAAAATGGCACGCATATCCAATATTTAAATAGTGTATTGAAATGTTCTTCATAACTAGATAATTGTGTTCAAAATTATCAAAGATGGAGAATCTAAAATTCAATTTTTTGAAGACTTAATATCGAAGAAAATCACATACAATAATAAAAATGATGCAATATGATTTCGGCGAATCTCTTTTCTTAAACGCACTTTTGTTTGTCCCCCGCGATATGCTTTATGAACGGATCTTATTTACCTGTGTATGTATGTGTATATTTTTTGCATGCGTGTATGTGTAAAGTTTCTCTCTCTCTCTCTCTCTCTCTCTCTCTCTCTCTCTCTCTTCCTATATTTTTGTCGAGTTCTGTCTCGCACTCGTTCTCTCTCTCTCTCTCTGTAGCTGTCCCTACCTCTTCCTCTGTTTCCCCGTTCCAGTCTCCGCTCCTCTTCTCTGTTACCGCTTTCTCCCCTTCGACGGCGCGCACATAACGTTGCGTAAGTAACGCGCCTTCGTGTACAGAAGGGCCGTTTAATCTCGTTGCTGCACGAGGTCCGAAAAGCATACGGAAGGGTGAACCGGTGCAGTCGGTGCTTGTGCATCTCGTGTTCTCCGCATCTCCGTTTTCAAGATCCGCGACGCATCGGGATGCGCTTTAAAAAGGGACTATACTAGATGGATCAGCTACGTCAAAAGTTAATAAATCTAATATATTTTAAGATTCATGAATTTGATATTGCGCAAAAAACACACCTTTAGTCTTTTAAAATATGCAATTAATAATTAATTTATGAGTTAAAGTGAAGATTAGTTCCGTAGAATTAAAAATCTTTATTTTCATGAATTTTTGTGTATAGTCACTATAAAATTTTCGTGATTCCCTATATAAAATTCACTATAAAAAAGTTAATTCGATATAAAATAATATTTACTATTTTGAAATTAAATTCTATTCTATAAAGCAAATCTTTTTACTTTAATTTATAAATTATTTATTATTTTTTTAAAGACTAAAAATGCTTTGTGCAATGTTAAATTTATGAATCTCGAAATATATTAGATTTATTAATTTTTGATGTAGCTGATCTCCATTCAGTTCCTTTTTAATTCTCTCTTCTCAATATACTATCGTAACTGTTTTAACTGTTGTAAAATCCATGGCGATATATGCAGTTTTAATTTTATATCAAAGAGCACTAAAAAAAAAGTAAAATTTTATCATTAATTTATAATAGATGAAATCTCGTACAAAATTATGGAAGAATATAATACTGCTTATACTCCTACAGTGACAAATGCATATTTTCGACAATAGATATCTTTGTATATTGTTTATTTTTTTTAAATGAACTAAAATCAATGAGGAACAGTGCAATTTGGATAAAATTCTATTTTATTTTTTACAGTTTTCATGGCATACATTCAAAAATAGATAATCGTTTGAATTGTTTGAATCGTTTGAACCACGCGATACTTATGCATAATTCTTATATTCGCTTGACATTTACTCCGTTAAATAACTGTTTCATGTTTTATTCCGACTCGAGAGATAGTAAGCACAATCGGGCTTATACTATTTATTGTTCAAGGGTAACTGTTATTCTCTTCTATTATGGATGAGCGATCGTTATAGCTTCTGATATTTTTAGATTACCAAATTGTTATCATTACTAACTTGTGAATCTATACTCACCGAGAAATTTTCAATTTTAAAATAGTTTACAAAATAAAAATTGCGCTTTTGGTGTAAAATCTATTTTTATATTTAATTATATATATATTTGGAGCTTTAAAATAAAGTGAATAAAAGAATTAAAGTTAATTAATCAAGACGTAATTATATATATATATATATATATATATATATATATATATATATATATATATATATATATACGTATAATAAGGCTTATTTATAATATATTATTTTTATTTGCAAGAAGTCTACGTTTAATTTAATTACTTTAGATATACTATATATATCCTAACAATTTCGTAAAGCGTAGATATAATATATTAAGTATATAATTATCAAAAGATATATGAAATAAAGTAAAAATTTCTAATTCGCCATTAAAAATTTGTATTGTTAATGCCATAAGCTGTTGCTTATCATTGATGCATTCAACGAAGATATTATTTAAATTTACGATAGAGTTCAGAAAAAATGTTTAATGATTTTGAGATTTGATCGATTGCGATAGATTAGACAAATATAAAATTTTCGCATAAATACATAGGCTAAGATAGGACTGATTTTTTTTCACTAACATTATTTTTAAAATGCAAACTTAACGATCATATAAATTTGTTTACATCATGTATTTATTTATATCATTACCATCTACGTTCTTATCTTCATATTTATATTTAATTAAGATATGGGATCTGATATCTATCTCATTTGTGTCGTATTTTTTTCAATGCTTTACAGAAAAATATTTAATTTGTTTTATATTTATTAGCTTACATAGCGTTTCAAATATGTTATTGAATTGATTCAAAATATATATTATATTATTTTAAACTTGCACATGTGTTTATATGCTTATAATTCGAAAAAATATATCAATTTACTGACATTAACATTGATTATATAAAGCTACTTATTTTTGGAATCAAATTGATTTATAATCTATACTATAATGTTACGTAATCATAATCTAGATGGGAGAACTATGACCGAAATATTTCAACTTGCTTTTCTCTAAATCAATATATCCTTTACTTATTACATAATCATTTTAACGAGGAATCTTTTTCGTTTTTGATTGAGAAAAAAGTTTGCGCGAATAAGAATTGACATAAACAACTGGACTGTAGCATAAGAAGATACTTGATATTTGTCTTATATTGTTGCAACAAGAAAGATTTCGTTCGGAACACTCGATTTAATGGATATCGTTGATGTATATAATAAAAGGAGCTTGTTCTCTCTTTTCCTCTCTATCTTTCTCTTTCTCACATACACACTTTTCTTCTCCTTGCTTTATTTGTTCTCCAGTATCTTCGTTATATCCTCTTCTCTTACGATAAGACTGATGGCTTTGCTCTGATGCTTGGTAATTGTCGTGCATGCAAATCGGGCTCTCGAATCCTCATTGAAAAAGCAGTACACGCTCCGGCGTTCCTGCAACCGATAGACGAAACGCCGTGCACGACTACTTCTTCGTCCCGGCGATATATTATTATTCCGTGGATTCTTACGGACCATTAGCGTTTGCAGGTTGTTTGATAAAACGATCGTAGATCCGACGAAAAGACTGACTATGCGCTACTACTTCAAGCAACGATGTTAACGAGATTCTAATACATACATACGTACACGTTTGTATAACAAGTATAATGCCGTGCGCACGTAAATGCAAATATTAGCAAAGTCCGTCGTAGAAGACGTATTAGCATTGTTAAAAGAGCGATTACGTAGGAACAATAGAGAGAAACAAGAGTGAAATTTATAAATTATTTATTTCTCACAAAGTACACAAACACATACACACGATTAAATGTATTGACATATATTGATTTTTCTCGTTATAGGTATATTTATATGTTTCCATGTTACATTTGTAATATTTGTAACATTTCTTAATACCAAATTTAAAAATTACAAATATATAGGGTGTTTCAGAATCGCCTGCTAATCATATCTTATGATCATTTAGAGACGATTTTTCATAAGCAAAAATATCAAGGCAGGTCATCATTTTTTTGCAAGTTTCCAATTTTTGTTATTATATATCTTTATAATTAAGTCTAAAATCAAAATTTTTTTAAGTAAACTCTATCAGTAATTAACTGAAGAATGTAGTTTTAGTATAATATTTCCATTCTCTCTTTCCAAAAAGTTTAGTTTTCTTTTTGGATCGCTTATAACTTCATAATTATTGATGTCTCAACATTTTCGCTAAAAAAAAAAAAAAAAAAAAAAAAAAAAAAAAAAAAGTCTGAATGATCTCAAGAATTTGCCATTAGCAAATGATGCGGCAATTCTGGGACAGCTTGTATATATAAGACATCTTATCTGATTAACTTCTGATTAATTTGAAATTTTTAATAAATAATTTATTTCGCGTGATTTTCAAACTCTCAAATCAAAATTAATATAATAAGATTGCGCTACTAATTATTAATTATTACACCATCCTCTAAATAATTTCAATTTTTAAACATAAAAATAAAATATTTATTTTATAAATAATTCTTTAATTTATGAAAGAAAATAATTAAAAAATATAGCTTGATTATTTTTATGAAATTTTAGTTTATAAATTGATACTGCGATATGTTAGAATATAGAACGAATAATAATTGTATATATTTGCGCGTGATAAATGATAAATATCATCATGTTTTGTGTGCGCGTTTGGGTTGTGTATGTATATGCAACACATTGCTGTGCTTTTTACAGCATCATATATCTCTATCGTAAGTTTTCGTGGTTGTAATCTACGATCAACGCGATATTTGTATAAACCGAAGTCGCAATACACATAGATAATATTTAACGCACGTGTCGCCTTACTGTCCAATAAAACGTCGAAATCATAATATTTTTTCTCGCGAGATACGGAGATAGGTCGAATGACGCGATTCCGATCGATATAAGGTAGTGAAAAGAATATTCTACCTCTTTATCTCTTGGCCAACGAGCCAACGATCATAATAAAAACATATAAAATTGCTCCAAAAGAGTAACCAATACATACGATGCGTTATTTCTAATACAATAATTTACAGTCGATTCACTCTTAAAGCAAACATTCAATATGACATAATTAAACTTAATTGAATCTTGAATTTCTTGAAAAGAAAACGTCAAAAATTAGTGTATAGGGTATATCATAAAAAAATATTATATATATTCTCATATAGTATTTAGAAAAATTTAATAGATTTGTAGATTTTTTTTAGTTGAAAATGATTAGCTGAGATTTAATTATATATTTATTAAGTATCAAATAAAGCAAGCTTTGATATGCATAAAGCATGCGTATCATTTCGTGGAAACATATAAATAATTAAGAATCTTGGCTTTATTTTCAATAATTCTAAAGTTTTTGATAATTTTGGCACAAACAAATTCTGGTCGTTAAATTAAAGAAAATGTTTTGAGACAACCTGATCATTCTGCGTCAGCTTTTCAAAGATTTATAGTTTTACAAGAGTTATAGAAAAAGTTCTATCTTTTAAAAACAAACAACATTGATTAAAATAAAATAGTTACGAAGAAACGCTTACATGTACGAGTATTGAAATACTGATCGATTTTTGAAAGTTCTGTTTATTTTAAAACAATTTTCCTCTATGTCTATAGTATTGAGCATATTTTTGCATCTTCTAAATAGTTTTAATTATTAGCAGTATTAAATAATTTGTTTATTAATTTATTTTATCCGAGAAAGACTAACTGTAAGAATTATTTGTTTGAACTATTAAGAACATTAGAATCATTGAAAATAAAGTTCTAATTTATTATTTATGAGTTTCCACGAAATAATATAATTATACACGGTATAAAATATGTGTAATGTAAATCAATCTTAAGACTTTTTATATAATGTCATTTAATTTTGAATAATTTATATTTCAGCGGAAAATTCAATTTTGTATGTATATATCTATGCCAGATATTATTTGCACGTGTTATAAGAAATCTTATCATACGGTTGGAGTGGAATTCCAAGTAATCCCGTTGTATTAAGTCAAGAATTTACAATAGATACAAAAAAGAGTATAATAGCAATTGTGTTATTATGCGAACATTATTTGTATCTTTTTCCCTATCGTTCGATATTACGCATTAGAAGTGTTCGTAAATTGAACATACTTTGATATGTTTTTTTATCTTACATTTATTAAAACTTATTATCTAATTATCATTTGTCATTTATATTTAAATCAAATATAAAGTTCGGTAAAGTATGCATCTAACACTAAATATTCAGTAAAAATATGATTGTTTATTTTTTCCATGTTTATGCGTACTTGGTTTACGAATACTGAGATCGTGGCTATTTCGCGTTAATCGTTGAATTGTAAATTAGAGCTAGAAAGAAATAGCGTAATGATGCCACTACCATCATACTGAATTAATTATTAATCGATAGATTATTTTTCTTACTGTGACATACTTCGTAACTTGATAATTATGAAATTAAAATGCGTATTGCATATACAATAATATAATTACGCATTCATGCATCAATAATAATTACGCGTAAAAATGACATATTTTTTTATTGGAATTAAAATTTTTTTATATGAATTTATTATAACATTTATATGCTTATTAACATATACGCATAATTTTTACTTACGATGCTAAATCTAATTTTTTTCATTAAATAGTTTTCATTCGTATTTATTGTTAATCGCAAAATAATGTTATTTACAACAGCAAAAATCGTATAGAGTAATGATTATCATTTACCATATACAGTATAGATTTTTTAAGCTTATTCTTAATTAACTTATTTGAACATTTTTAAATCGTTATTAAAACAAATATGATTGAATTTTACTTATATCAAACAATAATATGCAACTATGCAATAATTTTTGCATTAATTAATAAAGTTAGAAATTAATAATTTATACTTTCTATTTAATATACGAATTGTAAACAAAGTGTAAACAAAATAATATTTTTAGTACAGAGTTTCAGATTTTTGCAATATATATGCCAGAAAAGCAAATTTTAATGAAAACTATCAATGTTTTGTTAATTAATTAAATCAAAATTAAATTAATTCTTTATATAAATAATAGTACATATTTTTTTTCGTGATATATTGCGAAATTTTGACAGTATTACGAACAATTATTATAGCTTATAAGGTTTGTATTTTATTTCGTGCAACATTTATAATGCAATCGTGGATATATGATATTCAAAGCTTTACGGAAATTGGTATGCGGCGAATTGTATATAAATATTTTTTAGACTCTTTAACATTTTAATTAAAAAAAATATGAGGCCATTCAATGTAGGCGTATTTTAATGAGTTGAATTAAACTCATTCTATTAAATCCGCAATTGGAAACTTTGATGAGGTTCTTGAATCAGAGTCTATTTAATCTATTATGTTTAATCAATATATAAGTCAATCAAATAAAATTAATAACAGACATAACTAACTATTTTTTGGTGTTATTAAATTATTGTCTGTATAATGCTTATGAGAAGAATATATTTGTTTTATTTGTTTTATTTTTTTTATCTTTAAATTTTTAAATATTTATTTCACAATAATATCTATTATACAATATACACAGGAATATGTGCGAATAAATATCGGTATATCTCATGAACTTTTATTTTACATTACGATTCTTATTGTTAATATATTTAAATCGTTGTCGAACGTGAACTAGAATTTTTCGTCTAGAGTTTCTTGTTCAAGTCAAAAATAATAGATTAAGACATAGTATTGAAATTCGATGAGCTTATCGCAACGCAAGTTTGCATTAGCTTTTATAAAAGTAGCAATACTTGATAATAAGTGTAATCATTCAAACTCTAAGATCTTTTTACTTATAATTTTTTTATACGCTATCCATGTTTTCTCTTTTTCGTGACAAGTAAATTCATGAAGAGAGATGAGTCTGTTTATCACATAACATTGATGTCAGAACTTTATTGAATTTTTGTGTTCTTCTAATCGCAGTTATTTTTTTATTACTTGATCCTGAAATTTTTATATTATCTTAGATTGTTAGATTTTTAAATTTTTGATTTTTTTAATATAAATTGAATATTGATTCTATTGGGAATAAAAAATTTTGGCTTCTAGATTTTTGGATTTTTAACTTGTATTCTTAAATTCTATAATGGTTTTTAAAATATAAAAATATGTTAAATTCTCTTTGTTGAATATCTCCGTCTTTCTCCCTTTCTCTCAATGTAATTGCGATTGGTAATTATTCAATATATCTTGAAAATTGTATATCAATATTTGCGAATTTCACGACGATGTTATATTATCGTAAAATAAACTGTCCCTCAATTGTGGTAAGTGCCATATAGCGTTTCACAATATATATATATATATATATATATATATATATATATATATATATATATATATATATTTCTTTCCATATTTCTTCTATTCCATACCCAAGTATACAAGCGCCCTTTCGCGAAATTTATTTTACCTATGGGATTCAATATCATCAAATAATCTATAAGTTTAGTTGCAAGATTATAAAAGGTGAAAAAAATGAGATAATATTAATTTATCTACATTCATAATTACATATGGATACTCCTCTGCATCATATCCTATATATCATATTATCATAAGTCATAATTAGTATAAAAAATTAAATATAATAACGATATATAAAAAAAAATTAACTTTATAGGTAGTATTTTATTTAAAATAAATCCTTAAATATAATATTTATAATCTCTTAACTGTAAAAGAAAGACGGAAAGAAAGAGAGCGAGAGAGAGTATAATTATAATTTTACAATATAATTTTATAATATAATTTTAATACACACAATGGTTTATAAACACAAATTAATAATCAAAAGAATCAAATATAATATAAATAACATTTTGAAAAGTAATATTTTGTAAATTAATTAAAAAAATCAATTTAAAAAAATGAAGATGTTATGCAGGTGCAAATAAAATTGCACGAAGAATAATATAGAGTAACAACTTTTCTTTTTAATGTTTGTTTTACTATTGTTTTAATATTGATGATATTAATATATGATTGTAGTTGTGTATATAACAATAGTATATGTAGTTATGATAACAATCCGCTGGAAATTTTGATTGAACCTGTCGTTTATAATTATTAACATTGCCGATTGGGAGGGGATATATTATTAACATATTTTGCTAATTATAGAAATATTTAAAAATTTGAAAATTTGAAACATTATGAAGAAGAATAGCGCCTAATAAAATTTTCACTAGAAACGATTTAATTTTAAGATAATAAAAGAATGAAAATCTTTTTTCTTTCTGATTATTGTATATATTATTTATATAAATAGTTTAAATTATATAATTAATGATTTCTTTTTGTTTTTAGGGTTACTGAAGTGCTTTTGTGACATTTGCCTAAGAGCCAATTACACGTGCGAAACTGATGGCTATTGTTTCGCCAGTACGAGCTTGGAAAATGGCGTCATCACGTATGCTCGAAGGTAATATATTTGCACGTGGATTTTATTGACGAGTATGCGATTTAAAATCGAAATATCCTTTTACACATTGATCCATTTCTCGGTTGTCGACAGATTTGCCATCAATTATATGGATAACATTCGATTGAAATTGGCAAACTTTTGTCGTTCGAGAAATTGCGTTTATTTTTCTCAATAAGTTTTTTTATTTAAAATTTATTAATTTTCAGTGCACTATATTGTTTAAGATATGTGATTATTACGACAATTTACAAAATAATTTATATTGATTAAGAGTTGCGAAAATCGAATTTGTTTCGAGAGAAAGGTGTGACATGGACATATTGTATTGATGTTTCATAATGAATTGGACGATAATCATTATGGCGTCTGGCTTGTTAGTGACCGGTTAGTGACATTAATGTTAGTGCAGATTTTCTAAGCTAATGCGTTTGCAGAGAATAAGATTCAGATTCGTTATCGACTTCACTCACGTTATCAATATATGTAAGTTTATCATATGAAACGAACAATTCAGGCTCGCGTTGCAAAAGGATGATTATTCTGATCAACATTAATACAAAACTCACAGATTTGTTTAGGTAGGCATTTGTGTCTCAAACTTTTTTTTATGATATTATTATTATTTACACAATTTTATTATTAATTGTTATCTTATTCTTAATTTCGATTTATTTTATTCTTTATTTACAATTTATGCACAAACATAACGCACACTTATATTTAAAATGTGATTTATAATATTTAAAAAATGTTATGTGATATATTTACTTTTCTTATTTCACTCTCTCATTTTAAAATTTATTTTGTTATAACAGATCCCAGGTTTATACTCACAATTTATTTCAAATTTATGTATAAAAATTACTGTACAAATTTTTAATTTTGTATTTGTGAATTCCATCTTTCTATAGTAGTTAACAGAGTTTAGTAGTGTCCATATCTTTATTATCCTTTTATTATAATAATTTATAGTTTACACATTCGAGTTTTAAATTAAATATTTGTGAAAGATAAATTCTTTCATTTGATCGATCGCAAAGGCTATGCATTAATGAACTAAACACGTATTTACTTAAAAGTTTCCTTACGTAACGTTTATCACATATTTGCCTCGTGCGTTTGGCGATTCAGGTCATTATCCGCGAGAAATACCGCGCAGTCTTCATATCAAACGATATGGCCTTTGGTGGTTTCGCTTCAACGCGCGATCGATGCTCTCGTCGTGGTTTCCACGAATGAACGTTTAGTCGGTTTTTCAGCCCGCTCTCTCGCCCGGGCCATGATTAGCGCCCGTTTCGGCGGAAACGAATTATTGTTGTCGGCCGGTCGTCGCGTTGGTAACGTTACCGAACGTGATGCGTGGCGAGATTTCGAGTTCGAACTGCTAAGAGGTACGGAAATTCTGGTCGCGATCGATCGCAGGGCGAACACGGGGCGAAATTCGATGGTACCTTCCCTCTCCCTTTTCTCCCCCTGCGGTATCGATCTCGAATACATCGAGGAAGTTTCTTGCTCGCGGACGTGGGGGTAGCCATATACAAGTTTCAATCTAGTTCTGACAAATGAGACGATACTTTTGTAATTTGAAGATCTATCATTTTTGAGATCTTGTCGTTTTGAATGAAAATTGTTGAGAACAAATTTACGATGCATTTTCGACAATTATTTCATATAAATCGGCTAAATAAGTAGACATCTCGAATGAACGAGTTTTTATTTGGACATAGAAGCGCATTATTCAAATATATAGTTCAATGCATTTTATAAAATGTTTAAAATATGGGATGTACAAGGAATTTCCTCTATTTGAAGAATATAATTACTTTATTAAATTATACTATAATCTAACTATACATTGTTCCTCATAACATATATAAAAATCTAATGCTTATATACTCGTGCAAAATGAAACATTCTAATCTAATGCTTGCACAAAATATTCAGAATAGAATTCTATTTATATATTTTACCTTCATTCCCTAATCAAAACAATAGCGAGGAATAATTGAAATTTATAATTCTACAAAAACAATTACACGATATAACTTTCTTTGATTTCGAACAGTTTTAGAATATGACTATGAAGAATACATGTTATAAGTTTCAATTTTATATTGATTTATAAATTTCTCTATTAAATTATCATCTTTAAATTATTCTATAAACCATTTTTCATCATTCTTAATGATTCTAAATTCAGACTTCTTCTAATCTAAATTTTCCAACATCATGCTCACTCTTTAATATTAAGTATTAATCAAACTTGTGTGTCAAAAATGAATAGGTTCAAGTTTTGATTTTATAATTTTGCAAATTTTGTTTATACCATCATCTATTATTAAGGTAACAATTCTATCGTTACCTTTAATTTTGGAAATAATATATAAGCGTGTTTATCTAAATTCTATGCTTTGGAAAAGCTCGCGATATTTGCAAGGATCGAAAGGTTAAAAGTTGGGAAAATAACGCAACGCGCGTGTGCCAAACGCGCTATGAACTCAATCTTCGCTCTGTGAAAGATCGACATTTTTTTTTTTATCATGGACGATGTCTCCCGCGGTTTCATCATGTCAAAGGACAAAAGTCTAATGCTGGATAATGCATAATCTCAATTATATTGTGAGATATGGAGTTTTTCGATATATTATTAGATAAATATTTTGAAATTGAAAGTTTAATTCGATAATTTTAATATTGAATTAATATCATTAATTTAGATATATGTGTATATGTATCGTGTTATCTAGTTTACAATATTATATTTTAAGATATCCGAGTTTATTCTTACTATAGCGATTGTGAATGTTTTCTTGATTTAATGCATGAAAAATTGCTTTTCTACTAAACGTATTATTCTAAAACATTATATTATTTAATATTATTATATTATAAATATGATGGAGGATTTATATGTATGTGAAATAATTTTTATATAAATTATATTTTTCTGATACGAAAGTTTGTTTTAATAACTTTTAAAAACTCTATATAAAATTTAATTACTTTGTGTTGTTTCTTTTTAAATTTTTTAAATAGTGAAGTTTTAAATTCTTTTACCAAAATAATTATGCGTTATATGTCTCTTGAAATATATATGGCTTAATATTATATTTAATGTCGCGAAACATCTTCAACATTTCTCTCGGATAGAAACACTTGCTCGCTAGTGCACTCGGGTCATTGTGTTGCATAGATTCTCAATTTCCAATTTTATCTACTTTTAATAAATGCATCACTAAATATTAATTGTATATATAATATTAGTCTCGAAAACGCCGTATCGCCTCTGAATATTTATTAATTTCACGAACATATTATATAATCTGGAGGAATCTCAGCTGAATTTATATTTCAATAACGCTTTTTATATTTTAATAATGTCTCGATTTTTTCGAACGGCTTACTTTACTACTCTCGAAATCGAACAAGATCGACCGAGACAATTCGATCGTCCGAGGTCGCAGACATGTGGACGGCCCCTTTAAATGTTTGATACGCCAGACGGATAATTCAGATAATTCGGTCGGAGATCGTATTGAAAATAGCGCGACCGAGATTACTCGATTCAACTATAATGTGAAAGCAGCACGAGGCAATTTTACAATATATGCGATCGCGTAAATGCAAAATCTATCGATAGTATTGCGAATATTTTTAAGCGTGAATTCACACACGTCGCACACGTTGAAAGATTTTACGGAATGTCGATGGAGCGAAAGTAGATCAGAATCGAAGGTGGATTCACAGTTACTTTTCTCTACTTGTTTTATAGGAAGGTAAAATGGAGCGCAAAATATACCTTTGACCGTTTCATATAAAATATATATAGTTTTAATTATGTAATTCAAGTATTTATTTATTATTAATCTTTCGAATGGACAAAAGAAGAAAATGTGTTTTTATCAGTATTCCTGACGAGAGAAGTTAAAATAAATATTTTAAAAAATTTTGATTATATAAATTGATTGGATAAGATATAGATCCGCGCAATTAATATAGTCACGTAGATAGATGAAGGAAAGATAACGTTTGGTAACTTCGACTTATGTGGTCGAGCGATATACGCGAGCCTTCCGGATTAAACTTTAGAATTGTGGTGTTGTGAAAGGTGCCTTGACCGAAGTAACTGGCTGCCGCCGGAAGCACCCCATTTCTGCAACAGCAAGCCGGGCATCTATCGCTCGTGGATCTGCTGCGATAAAGATCTGTGCAACCTGAATTTATACCCAGTTTTATTATCTCCCGACACGTCCGAGTCGTCTTCAGGTATTCTTTCAAGGGCTCGCGACCGACGAGGGCTTTTTCTCTTTCTATACGTGTGTACAATGTAACCGTCCTATACATAACATATTGTCACGTGGACTAACCCCTACGAAAATCCAGTGGATAGCATGTGACTTTTGAAATAACAAAAATAAATGGAGTAGCGTCATCATAAGCGGAATTGCATAATTATACTTTTTGTGCAGTGTGGGTTTTTTTTTTTTTTTTTTTTAAAGTTGGAAATTTAACGTCCTGCGTAAAGTATAATCGCTATTTTTTCATTATACCGCGCGTTATAAATATATAGATACACATACATACACATGTTTCTATATTTGTGTGTTTATATCAATCCGTCAAGTATTTATGCGCGCGCGCGCGCGCACACACACACACACACACACACACACACATATTTGCGAAATTACTTGCGTAAACAGACATAACGACGAACATCCTAACAGAATTATGAATTGCGTTCGGTAAAGTAAAGTGTTATTGTGTTTTGACTTTCTTGTACAGTATATTTGTCATTTTGAAATTCATTTTTAATATATTCTCCACTCGTATGAATCGCATTTAATCGGAAATGAGAGTGCGCAAATATTAGGCATGAATTTTATAAAACTTGCGAAAGAATTCGCCGATTGTTGTTCTTACAATCTTAATATTCATGATTGTTTTTATATAATTCCAAATAACAGCAATTATAAAGAATTGCGAATTTTATTATATATATATATATATATATGTGGTATTAAAAGATATTAGTTATACGTTCAGTCTTGTTTTATCTTATTTAATTTTTTGGACACGTTATTTTTTTGCAGGCACTATGTTTGTTTAATATTTGAATATAGAAAATGAATTAATTTTTTATCTTCTGTGTTAAGATAAATTTGACGAACTTCAATCTTAGCTCTGAGACGATGATCTTGAACAGTTAATAACATGGCATTGCAGATTTCGACTTTGTTTCACGTGCTCTCGCATTAATGGCACACGTGCTAATACGATTTAACGGAGGCTCGACCCATGAAATCAATTATCACGCGATCGGACGCAAATCAACGAGCACTTGCGCCAGTAAAATATGCACGACGACCGATTGTCCGAGAGATTTCACGTCCGGCAGTTCGCATGCGATTCACGACGACGACGTTCAAATCGCGGCACATGTTGTGGCTCACCTTGACGTGCGTGTCGCGACGAAATGCGATTTGCATAAGTTGCGAATGAAATTCTCGCACGACGACGATATACATATAATATACATATATACATACGAAAAAAAATTTTAAAAGGAAACTAGAGTTATTTGGAGCATTAAGATACTTGCGTTTTGTTTGACATTTTTTAAAATAATAGTCAAGCTCCTACGTGAAAAAAGAAATAGTTGAGCCGTTACCTAAAAAAAGATAATAATTCATTTAGGGGGGAATTATAACTCGGTAATACTATTGATATTTTTTTGTGTAAAGATAGCTTTAATTAGTTGACAAATATGAAGTCAGTTATATTGATATTTTTTATTTGAAAAAATATCTTGTTATTCAAACTAATGTAAAATGAAAGCAGGATAGCGATTAATTTGATACGTTTATAAAATAGCAATTGAATCATATTTAGTTTAGAATGTGATTATATAATTATTCGTCTATAATATTTTGTCAACATGATCTTCGTATTAAATCAACAAGATTAAAAAAAAAAAGCATTTTTTAACATTAAACAGTAAATATGAATATAAATTACAAATATATTGTGCTAGGATAAATGAGAGAGATCTTTTCTATTTATTGTTTGAAACGATATACAAAAGATTTAAAAAGAATCACATTCTTTAAGAAGATTTTATGTGGAATACTGCGCTTTCTCGTAGAATAATAGAGTTTGAAAGATTCCGACTAACACATATTGCATCGTAGTGTTCATCGTTTGTCCCTAACTCACATTTTCTTTGCTGTGACGATTTCGGTTTGTTCAGAATGTGCGAGATGTGCCTGCTTTGAAGATCGTTTCAGGCGATTCGACTCACATTTCTCTCGACGAATCGAGATTGTCCCTTACTCGAGTTCGTCGGGGTTACTGTAATAGAACAAGCCCGATCGATAAAGAGTCGCATCGCGAGAGTCGACGCGGGGCTTCTGCGCTATACATACCGTTGTATGTTCCGAAGCCATTCCGACAGAAGTAACAGAATTTCAGGAATCAGGAAGATATGCGCTACCTCACTGGCTACCCCCACATGTCAGGTATCACGAGAGTGTGTTGAGTTGCACGGTGTTGCGAATTTCTCTTGCTCCTTCCGACTTCCAACCCCCGCTCTCTCGCATTTCTCACCCGTTTTTTTTTTCTTTTTTAGTATTTCTCTTTCAATTTTGTGCTAAAGTTTTTGTTCAGTGATCCTGTTTCCTCGACAGCATTCGCATCCGTGTGTGAATTGTGATACGAAATATAATTTAACGGGCGCGTATTTCGTACAATATTATCGCTCTATTAGCGGTCAATCGGCGAGCGTACATTTATATAATTTAATTTGTTCAATCACATATACACATACAAACTCTTTCTCCAATTTTACTTTGACTACTAATTGTAAGAGATTATATATATATATACATATATATATATCTCTCTTACAGATACATCATGTCATGTAGTTACAAAACACAAACAAAATTAATCACTTACAAAATATAACTTATAAAATAAAAAATATTGAGAATAATAATAATTGATATAGATTAATAATTGCAAATATCATTATGTAATAGGCAAATTGATAGAAGTCGAACGGCGTCATCGAGTAAATTAAATTTGATTAAATGTCGGGAAATTGTCGAGACATTCGGTAGCACGATAAAATAATTAATAGAAATATCGATAAATTTTAAATATCAAGAGAAAATATAAAATCTAGAAACACAGAAATCTGTAGAAAATCATATAAATAGAATTTTTTTAAAGATCATAACTATTTATTATATACATCTATAAAATCCTAAAGGACATTTTGTACGATGAGTCAGCTTGTAAATGTTTACTTCGTTAATAGAGCATTGAACGTGCTCGCAGATCATATGAAATAGCATAGAATCGATTTCGATAAATGGAGGCGTATTCAGAACGCAGCCTCAAAAGCGCGCTAATATTTTTTGTCGTGCTACAAAAGAGATATTCGGATCGTCGCTCGCGTTAATTTTTACTTTAAAACCGCACGAAATGTTTCTCTTGATTATCTCGTGCCCTGATGCGAACGCGTCTCACACCGAGTGTCCCTCTCGTTTTTTGAAACTGGTGCAAAATCGGCTTGAAGGTGCGTGAATAGACACCTGCCGCCGTCGCAGCCCGAGCCGCTCATCTTCTGCATGACGAGCGACTCGCGAAACACGAGCTTCGTCATCGAGTGCTGCAAAGAGGATTTTTGCAATCAGGATCTGAAACCTCCGCTGCACCCTCGCATCAAAGAAGGTATAGTCCAAACAGATCTGGAAGTTACGAAAACTCTGCAGGTGGCACGGGCTTTTGCTGCAACTCTCCTCTCTCGTTCTCTTTTTTGTTTTTTCTTTTTCTTTTATACTATTTCTGCAATATGATTTGTAAATATATTTTCTCACTATTTCTCTTCATTTCAGAATATTTATAATTGTTTCTTATTGTCAATCTATATCGGTATAACGAATAGAGAGCAGTACATTGCTGGAGAAGACGATATGTGATAATTACATATTTTATAATTGAAATATTTAATTATTTTGTAATTGTTTATTTAATATTCTATATAAGAATGTTAAATAAACTAAAATTAACAAGAATAGAAATGAAAGACAATCGCGTACATGGCCCAAGGGAACTGTTCCCAAGTTTGATGTCAGTTTGACCTAATTCACGCAACTATTTAAAGGGGTAGTTCTATCATCTGATAGTTTTGTAATGCAAATTTACCAACTACTAAAATCGTCAAGCTTTTGTTTATAAATCTATATTCTTATTTAATTTTATTATATCTATGTTCTTAGTTAATTTTATTATATCGATTTTATTTATATATAACTAACGTGAATAATATAATAAACATCTGTATTTTTTAAATAGCCGTAAGTTGAAATTTATTTAAAAAAAAAATAAATTTTGATTGCGTTTCTTCTCGTTGTTTATTTAAAGAATTTAGAATTATTGGATTTTATATATATATATATATATTTTTTTTTTGTGTACTCTATTGGTCACTTAAAGTTCAGAGGATAAACGTACAAACATTTTAATCATTCCTAAAAATTTCTACAATCAAGGAAATATTGTTGTTGCCAACTTTATTATTGTTATCAACTTATTTTTGATTAGCAGGAATATTGTTTTCCTCATAAACGAGTCTTTATTAATGAATTCAAAAATTTTTTATTCTAATAAAAATTTGATTGATTTGATGTAAGACGAATGGAAAATATTAATTTTGCAAAACAATTCACAACTTATTGTTAGAGCTATTTCTAGCATTTGATAATATAATAGAAACGATTCAATCAGTTAGAACGTTTTCGTATAGTCGAGGGATTAATTAAGTCGCGTGAGTTATTCTTTATAATCGAAATAATACAGTACGTTACACAGGCATACATGTACATACATATATATGGTCTCCAGCAATGTATGGTACATGGCTATATTTTGCACTATTATCTCAAATTTGCTCTTACACGCTCTTTGTCGTGCTCTCACCACCGTTATCTGTGTACATATGTATAAAATATATCAAAATCATTTGATGATATCTTACAAATATATTATATCAATCTATTGATTTTTTTAATAAAATTTTAATTTAAAAAAAAATTGATTCTTTAGTGAATTCCTTATTTGATACAATTTTTATATCAAATATTCTTACAATTAAAAGTTTTTTAAATAAAAATTTTATAATAGTAAAGTTTACTCGATATATCTTTATTCGATTTCATCGAGAATAACGCGTCTCTTTTAATTTGTGTATATTTCTTTAAACCTTTTAATTTGTATATTGAAATGCCTTTGTTTTTTTAAAAATATCATCCGATGATTATGAGACACTATGTAGATTTCTATATCCGTATAACGCCATGTGTATTATATATTGTGTGAAGAAGAATGGAAAGCTTTCGCGGCGCTGCAACGCGTAACGTGCACACACGATGCACTACTTGCGTATTCGCGGATGCGTGTTGCGCTATCTCGTTCGCCGTTCATTGCGCTTAATAAAGCGTAACGTACCACCGGGCTATTTTATATCGCGGTTTCTTGAACCGCAGTGGAATATTGTATAGTCCCGTTGTCGCTGGAACAAATAAAATACAGAATTGAAGTAAAAATTATGGGATATTCTTTGTATTAATTAAAATACGAATATTACCGTATCTTACCACTGAATATTGCACTTTATTAAATCAATATATTATATTATTTTATTGTATAGAAAAATAGAAATATCTATTTCTTGTCATATTGCATCACGAAAGATTAGATAGTTATTATATTCATTACGTTAAACGCTATTGTATTTTGTTTTATGCGCGCAGTAACAAATGATACAGATCATTAATTGTTTAGCATTTCATTAGTTTTCAAAACTTTTCCATTTTTCTCCGTTTCTTTCCTGAGCAGCGTACGCCCATACTATTTATATTGCCAACGTTGATTATATATTTTTATAAATTTATTTATATAAAATAAAATAATCTTTAATTGCGAAATCAGGTTGATAACGAGATTAGCATGAAATAAATAAAATAAAGAGCAAGATATAATGAATTTGGACAGGTAAGATAATGTGTGAACGCATTATGCGTTTTACTCATGTAATATTCGGAAAATGATCGAGATGTTTGCCACCTACGGAGCTTGTGTAGTTGCTTCAAGGCAATCTTCTCTTGTATTTTCTTACTTACAAGCCCATCGTACGCCGGAAATTTTTCTGAGTAAATTCGGAAAGGACCGGTAGCATGTTGTCACAATTCTCTTCTCTGCACTCTTTAACGACAATACTATTCCGTAGTAACCCCGGTATAGCGTGACCCGCGAGAAAGGGTGGCTTTTGTAAATATCTTTCCCGCCTCCCGTAGTTATACCCTCAAACTCTCTGCAAAACTTGTAGTTCTTTTTATTAACTTCCCCACGAATATATTATATATTGACGATTTAATCTCCATTATTATGTCAAGAAACATCGAGGAACTTGACATGAGATTCTTGAGCAAAAACATTATAATTATATTAGACTTATTAAAGGCAATCGTTTTCATTAGTATGTATTATCTCGTTATTGATCTATCTTTCACGAGTGCGCATCTCATGTCAAATTTCTTTTATAGCTCATTCGTTATAATACAAACTAGAATATTAATAGTAATTTTGGTAAAATAAGATCGAGGTACTATTATCTTCTTTTCCGCATGCCTTCTGACTTTATGTGCCTTCTCTTTATATGCAATTTTGAGCATTTCTATTTTAAATTTAAAAGTAATTTGAAGAGTATAGAACTTAAAGGATATCAAGATAATCTTCTTTTCTTAAGAGTAGTAAAATAAAATGTTTATAAATATTTACTTTTTATATCTATGTTACAATATTATATCTCGATATTATAAATGTATTGTAAAATTTGCATCAAACTATAGACGTTTTTAACAAATTTGAAATTGTGTATTTCACAATAATTGTTACTCTCTTTTGGAGTAAGCTTATTTAACAAAGTTAATTTCTTAAAAATTCATCTCTTAAAATCATTATAGAAATGTTTAAGAAAAATGTATATATATATATATATAATATCAAGTAAATTCTATTTAAAATAAATTAAAGTTTTGCTATCTCTATAAACTTTTTTAGTTTACTTTAAATAAATTTTATTCAGACACATATTTAAAATTTGTCATCGAAATATTTACAAATTATTAAGTTGTGAAAAAGAAAAGATAACAATCTAATCAATATCGATAAAAAATTTTGTTTAAAATTATGAGATTAAACTTAATATGCTATGGGATTACGATGCATATTTTACAAAACATTGTGTATACACTTTCTTTAACTTTTCCAAGAATATATTAAAGACATCTGACGATTTCCACATTAGTCTACATATATTTATGTGTAAGAAATGTATAAGAAAATATATATTTTTAAAATGTTCCGCAATTTTTTAATATTTAAATTTTAATAAGAAGATACTATTATTATCGAAATATAGATCTTTTTTTAAAACGTTGCTTATTGTTCATCTCTCATGGTACTTTTATAAATTTTTTTTAGACATATATAGGTTTTTTTTTTTTTTTAAGATTTAGTTGCATCGATAGGTTTAATTAATTCTTGGATTATATATAGCACAATTATATTTTTCTTTTTAAATTGTAACTTTAATTTTAAGTTGCGTCAAGTAGTATTTTTATCTATCATATAAATACTAATGAAATTAGGATCGAATCTAAAATTGGCGATCGGTGCGATCGGATCTCTGTACGCTAATCACTTTTCTACAGCTTATTAAATTTCGCATAATATACTCAACCAATTTTAAAAGACCTGCTACATTAGCATTTCTGTGTCTTTGTGTATATTTCTTACAATTAGACACTGTTCTACTGTAAAATTTTATCTTCAATAATCCGCTAAAACGTTTTGTCCTGTACCTCTACGAGTATGTTACGTCATCTTTACAGCAGACACGGAAAACGCTTTTTGGCGATGTGAACGTCGCAGTCTGGTCCGCGGCAGTATTCGTCATGTAAATTATTTTCCTTAGGTGTTACAATAAGACGAATTTCTTTCCGGACACCGAGTACTCGGTCTGGTGCACCACGAACAGTACGCTACGCGGTCCAGATGACATCGAATTCGTGATCGCCTGTTGTGATCATTCCGACTACTGCAATCGCGATCTAAGGCCCTCCTTTCCCACTCACGAGTCCAGAGGTCAGCCGTATTCTCGCTTCGCGAGTCACCTCGAAAGAGGTACAATAAATCGCAGCTAAAGCGGCTGCCGCGAAATTCCTCGCCAAGGTTGCTTCGCTCGCAAAGTTTACTTCCCCGAAAGATTCTCGTGCAAATAAACTTGTCAATAAATTCAAAGGATTCAATGGTGGAATCCATAATAAGAAATTCATAAGCAGTACATAATATCTATTTAAAACGGAAAAAGTAAATTTTTAATAAAAAACAAAAGAAAAAAGTAAATATATATATATATATTATAAGTTGTTATCAATGAATATTTTTATTCTGATTATTTAAATTTTTTGATTGGTATATTTTTAATAATAGATAGTTTGTATAGCTTGTTTTGTAATTAGGTAATCCAATATTCATCGAGATACAGAGCGATATATAACTAACAGCAGCTATTACGTGTAATCCCGCTCAATAGTTTAAAAAAAAATTAATAATGCGTTTTTTTTTTTTTTTTAATTGAAGAACGTGTTAATAATAAAAGCGGTTTAAATTAGATTTGGGAAAAAAAGTTCAACTTATCGATATTTTGTTGAAACATCGAATTTTTTATAATCGATATTAAAGTTTTTGAATATTAAATTTTCTATTTCCTTGTCTCATGATATGATGATTTGGTAACTTTTGAACGCGCGCGTTACATCAACAACTTATATAACAACTTACGTATTGAAACTGTTGATTTATGCGTAGAGTGATACAACGAGTAAAGGACTTCGAGTTCTCGGAAAAAGCGAGAAAGAAGGATAAATTCAAATAAGCTATTGAATTCTGTCAAGTAATGCAGTCCGCGAAACTTTTTTTGAGATTCTAATTGTATTTCAATGGCACTTGAAATATTATTGGCAGATTTATATGTTCCGGGAAAATTTATATTTATTATTTTCTATAGACGTACGGTATGACGTTTTATTAATTTATTGTTTTGTATAGACGTTTTGTATAACATTTTTCTTTTGACAATAAGTATTTTACAACAATTATTATAAGATTCTTAATTTTATCTTATGATACTTTTACCTCTCTTTAGCATTTTTTTCTCTACTACAGTTTATTTTTATTAATTTAATATAATTTAATATTTTTTACTATTTCTAAAATTTTAATTAAATACATATATATTCTCTCTTTATCATACATGTAAATCTGTCATTGTTCGAATTGCGACGCTTTAGCTTTTCGTTTCGAAAAGCCTTTTTGGATTGCGAATTAACGGGGAAAGAATTTTTCTGACGGCGACCTTGGTGAGGCACGCGTGCAACAATGATGAGGGAAACGGGGGGAGGGGGGGGGGTAACGATTATCGATTTTCTACGCTTTTGTGAATTGTCTGGGCGCGCACTTTTCACACAGGTTCTGTCTCCTATGTATTCCCCACGTTTCACGTTTTCGTGCCATTTATCTTGCTTGTGCTGAGCTGACAAGACAAGGAACGGACTGGCTGCCATCGACCGACAATTTTCTTTATCGCAATCGCATTTATCGTATTTTTTTTCGCTTAGGACGAGTTTTTGCTGCAATAGAATTCGACATTTTATTGCTGCTACAGAATGATGCTGTTTCGTTGCACAATGTAAGATATATTTGAACTATGCAATGCACATGCAGTGCGCATATTATCTTTAGCGTCTTTAAAAAGATTATATAAATA
This sequence comes from Polyergus mexicanus, assembly GCF_030449975.1. NCBI lineage: Eukaryota > Metazoa > Arthropoda > Insecta > Hymenoptera > Formicidae > Polyergus > Polyergus mexicanus. Next base: position 5,418,273 of record NW_027223339.1, on the reverse strand, counting down.
TATATATATATATACATATAGCGCGCTTTATATATAATATGTATTAAATCTGAAATGTCTCGCATTTTGATCATATTGAACATATTTTGGCGTTAAGTAAAACTCGCAGAATGACTTATTTAAAAATATTATTATTTGAATGAAATAATATATATGTTAAATTAATTATTTAAATACATATTTTATTTATTTTTATATACATTGCTAAAAGAACTTAATACACTGGACTTTAAATATGTGTGTAAATGTACGGTATCATTACATCGTACGCTCATATATCGCGTGCATCTCCTGTTCATAATAAAGAGGGGACGCAGATAACTCTCCTATTCTGTATATGTTACGTGTAGATAAGATAATAACGGGTCGTGTTCCAATGCATTTTGCAACGCTGAGAAAATCTGATAAAACACCGAGGGCATTCCTCTCTCGGACCATGTTATCATTTTGTATGTAACTAGAGTATGCTAATTTTTTAGAACACAAACGCTTGTCAGTGTCATTTTAACACATCTTTGTAACTTTTGCATATATTTAAAAATTCTTTAAAATTAAATAATACAGAATTATAGTGATATAATATATAGTTTTTATTATTTGAAACATTTATTTACACGAATCGTATAAATAATTAGTATTGTAGGATTAAACAAATTTCCAATAATATATATTTCGTTAAAAATGACAAGTTTTGCGAAATAAAATTTCACATACGAGAACGATATGTGTTATATGCAAAATTGTTATTGATCGATATGCAAGCCGATTCAATTTACTGATTTGAGGTTTTGATTATGAATTCAAATTTAATAAAAGGCGAAGCCAGATCTATTTGACTATATTGAAATATTTGCATACTATTAATCTGTGTATATATATATAAAACTCAAATCAATTGAAAATGGAATTACTTTCTGAAAGAATCAGTTAATAGTTGACCGATGATGATAAAAAAAACAAAGTTGTCAGTTATTGCACATGGTCTGTATAGTTGAAACTATTAGAGAGATACAGAATTCTGTGGAGAACGTATCGTTGATATCTATATCAGCAAATTTTGATGGCGAATAACGGACGAACGTGGATGCAATTTGCCAGCGCGAATGGAATAGTCCGACCTCGGGAATATAAGGTAACGAAGCGTATGCAACGCGATTTGAACGAAGGGATGATATAATAGACTGAAAGCGATATTCATCCATTATACGTGTCCCAATAAATTTACGAATACGGCCATTTATCGGCAAGTATCTCCACAGCAAGGATTTGATATTGGCACGAGACGCGCGTTATATGCTCGCTTATGGAATTTGATGTTTACGTGGCAGTTTAATCAATTTCGATGGGGATTTATCGGCGGCACACATGGAAAAGATATTTTCGCATTAATCTATTACATTGTTTATCAATGTATTATCAATTTTGTAAAATAGTTATATATATTTGATGTTTTTCATATATCATTAAGAAGTATCTTCATTTTTAAATGAATTCAAGTAAAAATTGAGTATGAAAGAGTTATGTGTGACGTTCTAGTTAGTTAATAAGCGATCTCATATTTCTCATGTATTATATATTTTTGAAGTTCGAAATATTTTAAGAATGATAACAAATCTCTGTCAAATTTGGTGATTTTAATACACGCATTAAACTACAAAGAAATAATCTTGAAAGAATAAATGTAGTAATAGAATTTTTTTATTTTAATATTTAACATTTTTTAATACGTTTTTTTTATTAAGAAATATTATTGAAATCAATGTTTAATTATAGTCATATATGGTATGTGTTGGCTAAAATATCCAAAATATTTTATACGGAAAATATCTTTCGATTCTTATAAATTATCATGCACTTCTACGAGTCTGTTGATTGTATGCAAGAACTTATAAATATTATGCAACGAAACAGCCAAAAAGTTTTTATTTAAGAGACGTATTTTTGCGAACGATACTTTTTTATAATGTCAGCAAGGTGCACATCTTATATTATCTCTCATTGTCTCATGATTTGGGAAAATCATCGTTGGATCATTCATCAGTGAAATCGCTATGTTGCCTGGGCCACATCGCATTGAAATCTTCATAGAAATCCATATTCAATTATATCGTGATTCTACCTGCATATTCACAGATAATCCTACCAATTGAATTCTCCAGCCGTTCGATTCCACGATGAACCATAGTTGTTTGCTTTAATTTATTCGAATTTTATCATTTCCAATCCTTACATCCTGCGGAGTGATATCTCTTGATATGTCTCTACATTAATCATTTTAACTCAAGAACGGTTTTTTGAGAGTTTTAATAACGAGAGAGTTTTTTGGGGAAAAGTTATTAATTTATATTGCACGAATAGGCTTTAATTATTTATACGTACGAAATGTTTTATAATTAATATAATTAAGTTTAGATGCGCGCATAGTTTTTAAAAATTATCTTTCTTGGCGGAAATTTACTTATGAAACATTATCGTGGCAATTTTTTAAACATATATATTAAATATTTTTATTGGCCTTGTATAAATCACCAAAATTTATTGAGAGATACACTAAATATACGATATTTACGCTTTATCTCTATGAAATATTTCGTATACATATATTTATAAATATACTTCCTCGTAAATTAATTGTTTCGGGAATCTGCGAATCTTCTGATTCATTTTATATCGTGAATTTTAAATATTGGATTAGTATAAATCGAAATAAACAAATTATTTTTAAATAGTTTCTTATTTGATGTTATATCGTGACAATTTGATTAGCTCTTTCGAATATTGTTCAACATTATTTTCGCTTACCGTTCGTGTAGTTTTTCAATGAGTGACCGATTAACAGCATTTGTACGCTTCGAAAGAAGTTCTTGGCGTTCTTCAACTTTACGACTCACAGGTAAGTCCAAGTATGTGCTCAACGTGCTGCAAACGTCTTGATAAAACGCGTTGAAAAAACGTCTTATCTACAATGTAATCTATCATGACGAGAATTTCATTGTTGTATCACGTATAACAAGAGATTACTATTACGAATTTAACGCTTAGAGATTCTAACGATCAGTCCTTCGGTGAACAAAACATGTCTGTTCCGAGCATAAATGAAGATAAAAAACCGCGATAAACGATTGTTTTTGTGCATTCATAGTTTGTATCATTAATATCTGTCAAAAGTCTATAAAAATATAAGACTCAAGATTATTAGAAAAACTTACTTGGTTTACCTTGCAAGATCCATATCAAATTCAAACTTGAAATTAACAATTAAGATAATGATAAATTATCAAGGCGCAATTGTACGTTTGTGCACACGATCGATTTTTGAATAGATTTCAGATTTTTTTTTTCAGCCAGAGGTTTTTTCTGTCAGAGGTTCAGCTACGAATCAAGTTATTGGTGAAATAATTTGTATAAAAATTGCTCAAAATCTTGTCCCCATCGCATTAAGTCCCCCTTGAATGTATTTGTTTTAACCGCTATTAACACTGTGAGATCGCTTCATGCTCTTCATTTTACTGGCATTTTGTTGCATATCTGTCTTTGCATGTTTTTGCTTTTCGCTGGACGCCTATATCTTTAGGCTTTCTCTCCTGGAAATCTGCTTGCGCTTGCTTACTTTCGAATCAACGATGCAATACTGATCCCGATCAATATACTCCTACGAAGTTTTTTTGCTTTTAAAATCAGTGGTATTCAACTTTTTTTATTTAAAAAAAAAAAAAATAGTTTGTCGCAGATAATACCGTGTAAACGTTGACAAAAGTGAGCAACATGTGAGGAATCACAAGTTTTTTGCTATATTACATAACGGAGCTGCATTTAAGAGACAATTTTTTGCATCCATGCAATTTGCCCGCGAACCTTGAGACACAGTATGTGGCACGCATCCGGGGGTATGCGTGTCACGGAGTTGAATACCGCTGGCATAATGACGTATGGAATACGGCGTCATTTGAGCATGGTGCATCACGGTTGAAATTAACATTTCTCCGTCGATGCTTCCCACATAGAAAAATAATAATCGGACATATCTTACCAAAAGTGTCGTCGAGCGGTGACGATGCGACGTGGGTCACCTGGAAAATGGCCTTGACGATAGCACTGCCAATATGCGCGATCTGCGTAATCGTTATGGTCATCTATCACATACACATGACCAAAAAGAGACCGGCCAGACACTTCCCGGACGATTCGCTGGAGGCTCCGGATCGGCCGATTCTGGGCGGTGTCACCATCAGGGACATGTTGGAGATGACTACAAGCGGTAGCGGCTCGGGTAGGTCAAACTAAATTAAAGTTGGTCATTCGATATTGAATGATAATTTTGAAAGGCAATGATAAATTTTTCAATCTTCACGGAGTTACTTTGATAGAAATCATCTCATGGAAATATGCTTAGTATTTTATATCAGAGCATACATTTATCAATAATTATTCAGAAAATAATAAATATAAACAATTTATGTTATTGAAAATGGCGAGCTTGATTTTTAAATATAACTTCTTGATTACAGCCATTTATCTTTGCTGTTTCCTTAGCAAATATATCAAATTGTGTACATGCGTGCGTCTCTATACTTGTGAACATAAAATATTAATTTTTTGCATAAATTTACTTTATGTAATTCTAAAAAATTATTGAGATTTTATATATAAGCAAAAAAATGTGATTTAATATTTAATTCTATCAATTTCTCGATTGTTAAATATATAATTGATAATTACACCATTTCAATTATACATAAAATAATTTATAATGAATAAAAATATATACTGTTTTTTTAATAATATTTTTAAAATTTTTTAATTGATTTTTTTTTCTTAAACGCATTCAATATACACTTGTCTCGTAGATATAATATTATATACTAACATGTAACGCGCGCATATGAGCCTCTGCCATTAAAATTTATAAATTTTGATTATTGAATTCGCAAAATTTAATTCAATAAATCATTATAATGTTTGATTTGTTTACTAATATATTTTATATAAAGTCGCTGTTGTGTTTGCCGCATATGCGTGTTTAATTTATTCGTCTCTCGAAATATGATCCACTAACAACGCGACGCGTGACTCATCTTCAATCATACTGAAATTTACGTTCTCCAATGCCCATCCTCTCTCAAGTAGGCCTGCCGCTTCTGGTACAACGGAGCATAGCGCGCCAGATTCAGCTCGTGGAGACGATCGGAAAGGGTCGCTTCGGCGAGGTTTGGCGCGGTCGTTGGCGCGGCGAAAATGTCGCCGTGAAAATCTTTAGTTCGCGGGAAGAGAGATCCTGGTTTCGGGAAGCGGAGATTTATCAGACTGTCATGTTGAGGCATGACAACATTTTAGGTTTCATCGCTGCCGATAATAAAGGTATTGTAGGACATTTCCTGTATCAACATTTAAATTTAAATTTGGTAAAATCTCGAAAAAGTAGAAACGTAATTTAATGTCTTTACAACGTGTCTGTCAAACGTTGTATATTTTGTTGTTATTTATTTTAAAAAGAATTTATAACGTTCTCTATTTATTTTCATTACATATTTTATCATCTTTTAAAAGCTTTATGCAGCTGTTAAAAGCTATAGCAATTAAATTAAATCTCTAGAATAAATCGTTGATTGATCAATCTTTTTTTTTTTTTTTTTTTTTTTTTTTGGTAGATAACGGTACGTGGACACAGTTGTGGCTGATAACGGATTATCACGAGAAGGGCTCGCTCTTCGATTACCTCAACAGATCAACCGTCGACACGAACGGTATGATAAGGATGGCCTTGTCGATCGCTACCGGCTTGGCGCATCTTCACATGGAAATAGTCGGCACGCAAGGCAAGCCGGCAATCGCTCATCGGGACCTGAAGTCAAAAAATATTCTTGTGAAGACTAATGGTACCTGCGCCATAGGCGATCTTGGATTAGCCGTCAGGCACGACGTAATCACGGATACCGTCGACATTCAGCTCAACAACAGAGTCGGCACGAAACGATACATGGCGCCTGAGGTAATTATCGTTATTATGTTAAAAAAATTATTTCTTTGATTCTAGGTATAATTTATACTTCCTATTTTCGAGAAAAGCAAAAAAAAAGTTAATTTTAATTACGACTATAATAATAAATACTAATAAAAGTTAATAATATTGATAGGCAATATACATTATCCTGATAAGAACATTGAATTTTTATTATTTTTATTAGTTTTATTAGTTTTATTTATCGAGATATTTTACCAATTATTTAATTTATTTTTTAATGACTACTCTGGGATTAGAGGTAAAATTTCATCCATAATTCTTTAAAATTTTGATCATCAATTTATCTCTCTTTTTTTTTAAAGCAAGTGAGAAACAGTAGTAAAATTATATATAATTTTAGCTAGATAATATAATTCTTTTTATTGACAGAAATACTTGAGAGTAAAGTAATTTTCGGTAAAAATATATGGAAAGATAATAATTATCAGCGAAGATAATTCGAGTGGACCTGCACACCCGATCAGGAAAGCAGCTCTTCAGTAAGCATGCAAACGTTTTCTGCTTTCAGGTTCTTGAAGAGACGATAAACATGAACCACTTCGACTCGTTCAAGAGGGCCGATGTATACGCGCTCGGCCTGATCCTTTGGGAGATCGCTAGGCGTTGCAATGTCGGCGGGATTCACGATGAGTATCAGCTGCCCTTTTATGATTTGGTGCCTTCCGATCCAACTATCGAGGAAATGCGGAAAGTTGTGTGTATGGACCGACAACGACCATCGATACCGAATCGATGGCAGTCAATCGAAGTAAGTATCGAAGCGAAAAAAATAATTTAAATGTACATCAAATAAATAGTCCTTTGCCCATAAAACTATTCTGCGCATAGGAAAATAAATTATAAATCATATTGATTTAATCTTTAATTGATCATTTTTTGTATTTGCATACGTATGTTTATCCGTACGTCTTAAAACTACAATTAACATTATAGCTATATGTATAAAGAACTTATTAATTAATTATCTTTATATGATGTAAAATTAAATTGATAATTAATTGACGATTTGTTTTATTTATTTAGGCATTGCAAGTAATGTCGAAGGTAATGAAAGAATGTTGGTACCATAACGCTGCCGCCAGACTGACCGCACTCAGGATCAAGAAATCGCTTGCTAATTATGGCGCAATGGAAGACCTGAAGTAGATTAAGCTTTCACCGGAAAGCTCTTCAACGGAAGAGTTACTAAAAAATCGATTGGTATGTATGTGTGAAAAATTTTGATGATATGTTGCTGTCGAAAACTTCGATGCAATAGAATAGAACTTTCGATAGTGTGAAGAGATATTCTCCGAGAGTTAATCCGAGGAATAGCACGAAAAAAAGACCGACTATAGTTATAGGATTCCTTTATGCGAGATTGATCTCGATTTTCGAGTAAGAATATTGTACGAATATAATTGATATAATCCAGTTGGGCTGTTGGCGGCAAGTTGTGAGCAGAAAAAATGGAACGGATTTTCAAGCGTATCGGTCGATTTGGACGATTAATAGCAAACGGTAAGAAAAAAACTTGATTACTTTAATCCCGATGATTAGTCACTCAAGCGAACGGATTAATAAAAAATCGCGCCGTTCGGTTAATCGAGCGATCGTTCGCGTCGCACAAATTTACACATGCACGCACACTCTGCTGCATATTTATTATAATAATACTAATGAGTATGAATAAATAATGAAATATACAAATTTATTATATAGCAATGTTTATTAATTAATACTAATGAGTATAGATTTATATATTAATATGTATACACATATGTATATATATATATATATATATATATATATATATATATATATAATTATATATTATACATATTTGCGTTAGTAGAATATAATCGATTCGATTAACCGAACTATTCATTTTTGTTTGGGCGATTTTGTCAAGAGACACGGTAATGTCTCGCACCAAGTCACGCGTAAATAAATTATTTCAATGATATATTTGACACATTCGCACCAGTACGACTTATCGGAAATAATCATTGGGATATTACATGAGATTTAAACGTATCAACCTCAGCTACGATTGAACGCGTTAATAGAGTAAGAAAGGCCTTTACAATGGGATAACAATTTACTATATTAGTTTCGAAAATTTACGGTAGAAATTCGCTATTTTACCAATGCGTGCAGAGACTGGGAGCATTTACCTTACACCATGTTACAAAAGAAATATGCATATCTTTTGGTTTGCCTTCCTTTCGAAAAGAGTGCCGACTTCATCGATTTAAATGATTATATAGGATGGATAGAAAAACCGAACAATCGGCACGGACGATGGCATTCATTAAATTTGGATAGTTTGGATGAAGCCTAATCTAATCTAACCTATATACTTTTTTGTCGAAAACAAAAAATTCATCGATGAAAGAGTGTATCGATAAAATTTTGGACATAGAAACTGCCAGGATTGTTAACAAGAATGTCCATCTTTTTATGTGTAAACTATGTGTGGAACTTTGGTGCATTGTCCGGTTTTACTTATCGATCCTATACTCTTAGTATAGTAGACACAAAACCGAATGTTTTGCTCAAAACGAATATTTTTGCGTAATCACACGAAAGATGATGCGAGGCGCAATGGGATACAGCGAGACTTTCGAAGTATGTTTTTTTTATGACGTAAAAAGATTGAAATTGAAGTTAAATTCAAGAGCACGTGTATCGTGGCATGAAAGGAACATGAGTACATGAGAAACGTGCGAGAATTAAATTGAAGTTGGACTAGGACTGAGAATGAAAAAGAGAAGAAGAAGCGAGAAAACAAATTTGATAAAAAGAGAATCGTTGAAAAATCTATATTTTTTCGGAAATTTATTTTTTTGCGTGGAAGGAAGAAAGGAATGAAATATAGCGAAGATGAACATTTTAATTAAATATATTAGACGAAGAATATATTAGAGCGTACGTAGTTATAGGCAAGAAGAAACCAACTGGAATAAAATAAATATAATTTGTGCTTTTTCCAAATAATTTATTAAATATGTTGCTATATCAGTTTTAACAACGGATTTTTTTATAATCGATTATACTATAATAGCTTGTTGTATATGTGAAGCATCAAGAAAAAATTAAGAAAATTTTAATGTAAAAATATGGCGTACCATATAATAAATTTCAATAACAAAAACAAGACAAGATCTGTAAAAAGCACTTCAGTTTGTTTGAAGTAAATAAAATTTATTGATTTTTTAATTTATGTAATATAATTTTATTCTTACTCTTATTATAAACTAATATAAAAATATTTTGTTATAATAAAAAAAAGGTATTTTCAGTTGGTTTTTTTCTGATATAATTACGTTTAAGAGTTTTTTTGATTATTTCCATTGAATTGTATTAATATATACGTTATTTTGGTTTAAAAAAAAGCTCTGCTGAATGCTATTTTATACATTTAAAAAGAAATTAATTTAGATTCTAAAGAAAGTGTCACATAAACTTCACATATATATTTATGCGCTGTATTTCAGTGAGTTGAAAAGCAATCGTAGTGCTCGAGATAGGTATATAAATTTGGTACACTGCAAGATTGAGAGAATGTGACAAATATGCATACGCAGAATGCTTCACTGCGAAATATAATGATATAATTATCGACGAGGAAGAGGAGAGATTGTTTCTCCTTACTTGTTTATTCGCGAAGAATAGAGCAGATTCTTCTCTTCTTCCATGAATAATTAATTATATCGGTAATAATGTATAGTGTATACTTTGGACGAAGTGAGAAAGAAATATGGAAAGCGATTTATTTGGAATGAAAGAAAGCAGGTGAGTAATGTTGCGTGAAATATAAGAGAATTCAGAAGAGAGAACACAGGAAAATAAGAATCTGCGTCATCCAATAGTCAAAGTAAAAGTCTGCAAAGTTACAATTATTATTATATTATAGGAGAAAGAACGGAGGATCCTTCGAGCATATAATCGTATTTTTATATTGTTTTTTACCGATGATGTTGATTGAACATCATGCTAATTTTCTTCTTCCGTTTTTACATGTCGCAATGTTTCGACCCAGTTGCAATAGTTTCATGTGTATGGACGCGTGCTTTATATTATATATATTTAGCTTTTTATATAAATCGGTGCAGATAGTTCTTAATTTACTAATGTAACTAATGTAATCTAATATGAACCACCATCTCTCTAATATAAATCATACATATCTTTTAATAAATATATAAATTTTAAATTCTTTAATAAAGAAACAAAGTAACTATAACAAAAAAAAAAAAAAAATTAATTTTAACAGTTTCTCTAAGAATATATTATTCTTATTAATTTTTAAAAATTATATATGTATTTAAATATGTGTATATGTACAATAGATACGTGCATACGTGTGTATATTTTACCTTTGCTAATATTGCTAATATTATTTTATATATTCTTATAAATATTATCGTAATCAAATACGTTTAAAAATTGTATACAACGCTATTATTATTTAACATATTTTTGAACTGCAAATTAAGAACAATCCGTACTTCAATGTAAATGGAGATAGATAGATAAAATGTATCTCTAAAACTCAAATCGTCCATTATTATTGAGGAAATGTTTTTTCTGGCAGGTAAGATGAGACAAAAGCAACGAATCACACGATTCGATTGTAATGGAGTGACATGACACATGCTCGTCGCGGATCGCAATTCACTAAAAGACTGAAAATCTAATGTTCGATTAATATTCGATTAATAAATACTGATTAATTAAGATTGAAATCAGAGACATTCACTTTTATTCTTTTATCTTCAAGTTAATCGTGATCCTAATATACTAACACTTAGGATAGTTTTGCTTATATGCTTTTTAATTTGAAGTTAGAAGTCAATTTTTTCCGATTATTTTTGATTGACAAAATAATGCTGCTGATTTTTCGATGTTCTGAATTTGATTTTCATTTATTGATATTAGACGAATCTTATTGAATCAAAAATCTTTAATTTTTCTATCGCTATTGTAATCTTATCTTTCTTTTCTCGCTTGTATCTCGTTTTATTCCGTTTCATATTTTGTCATTTCTCTCGAAATCAGTTTAATAATTTCCTATCTCATATTTTCAATCATTGCGAAAATAGATGTAAGACTGAGCTGTCTTAAAAGTAATTAGATATCTTCTACATATTTCCTAACTTTTTTTTTTAAAGATAAATACGAGGTCTCGAGGGCGAGGGTTTATATTCTTGAGAAAATTTTTGAACTTGATCTTTATCCTAAACTTTATACTAGACTTAACAAACAGAAGTTTATATGTAAAGAATGTTTCTTAAATTCGGCTACAAACCGGAAGCATAATAATGACCGGTGATATTACGCGTGTACATCGTGCGGGTCCTAACGAACTATTGCTCCGAAAGCGGAGTCTCGTTTCTTTGCTCGCTCCAATACATTCCTGTTATAACATGTAAGTTAATTTATCATACGTAAATAATGATAGCCCGTGCATTGGTGAAATATGGCGGTGACGTTTTTAACATACTGTGTATTCTCGATGTGCACAGATTTGTCGATTAAACGTCGCAAGCTCGATATGTCCCCCGCAGCTGTTTCCATATACTGCTAGTACAACTCTCTGTGCCAATACCTGACCGAGTATTAATTAAAACGAGAGAAAGAAATAAAATAGTAATATACATTTTATTTCCATAGCGAGTTGCATTCGCTCTTAAATAAGGAAAAATATCTTCAACATAGACTCGCGTGTTAAAAGTTTCATATGTGTTATGGACGTTAAATCTAAGTTTCAGGCTTAAAGATTAGATATCACAAAATATAAATCCTTACAGGACACAAATTTCTTTTAATTCACACGTATATTTGGCAGAAAATATACATCCAACACATAAAGAAGATTCAAAAACTAAATCGAATCATAATATTAATTCGAGTCAATATATTACTTGAATGTTATTTAAAAAGATATTTTTCCTCTTTACACACATTCATATCCATCGCTAGCTATATTTCCGGGCGACGATATCAATGTCACTCCTGATCTCTTCTTGATAATTAATTGTACTATCGAGATTGCAACTGGGTCGCCAAACCGTCAAACAGTCTGATTTATATCCGACAAATGCCGAACTGCCAAATGATATTTCATCCTCTGCCTTTTCCTTACTGTTTAAACCTACTTTCCTCCCTCCTCCCCATACATACTTGTACAAAAGAGTAACAATAAATTAGAAGAGAACATTGCACACGCAATTAATGCGCGTATCGATTCCGCTAGAGGGAAAGAAACTTGGTACCTTTAAGACGATTCACCGTCTATTTTATTTTACGCTTTAGATACCAGTGTTTATAATGATTACCGGTGAGAAAAGGAAAAACTTGTTATCGGAGAAAGACGCATTGTCCTGATACTTTATATTAGGTGTATTATAGATATTTTATATATTATGTGCATGTGTATATACATTTTAGGGGGAGAAGAGTTATATTAAGTATATTAGAGATATCCTATTTTATATATATATGGCAGAAAAAAAATCGGAGAGTTACAGAATCGATATTAATATTATGCTAATTGCTTTACTTCTGTCTTGTTTGCTGTGTAATACGGCTGAAATTAGATGTATAAAACATAGTAATCGTCAATATGTTAACACCAGCCGTTTTGCCACATTTTATCGCTATTTATAATTTATAAGTAGGGTGTTTATTATTTTACAATGAAGAAAAGAAATTTTATTTCTTTTATTTTTATTTGTAAAAAGATATTTTTATTTTGATAGATAAAAATTATACAGTAATTAGTCTAATGACAAATTGTTGAGTCTTATAATTAAAAAATGATTATATGTAATCATTCAATGAGAACAGTGCGATTTTTTAATCGATGACATTACGCATTATATATTATATAAATAATCATTGCTGATTGCTGAAGATTTATAGACCAAAAATATTTTTTATTTGGTTTAGAAGAGATGTTGCGAATTTTGAACGATTATTGTAAGGTTTTTAGAGAAACAACTTTTATTCTATATATTTTTCTTCATAATCTTGAACAAATGTGTCTAATCATGATTACAATATTTTATTTGTAGTTTATCTTGTTTTATTAATTTTTGTGTTGTTTTTATAGCGTTATTTGTATTAAAAAAATCAGTTTATACAACTTTGTTAAATGGATTATACATATAATTTCGAGTATTTGTTTAATCAGGTAAAAGTATAGTTGCGTTATATGTGAAATTTTAAATATATCGGAAAAGTTTGTTATAACTTTGCTAATTTATTGTCTCCTCCATTTTGAGTATTAACTTAAATTATGATTTATTATTTCGCTAGTCTCTCGCGCTACTTGATGCAAATAAAAATTAAAACACAAAACAGGAAAGATTAAATTGCTTATATTCATGATGAATTCTTTATTTCTTTTGAATTACGCTATTAGCTTATTGTTAGATAGAGGATGTATATATATGTGTGTGTGTACGCGCGCGTACACACACACACACACACCCTCCCCCCACACACATGTATAAAATATTAATATTATTATCGATGATTTATTAATCATCATTATTATATTATTGTTTTTACTCTCTGTGTTTCTCACTTTATTGTATGATACTCTGTACATAATAGTGTAAATGTTTATCGACAACTTATATATAATGATAGAACGAGTACTTGTAATTTCCGTAATAATGGGTGGGTGAGTTGGTGAATGGTATAGTTTTTTTTTTTCTGCAATTATTCGTAATGTTTGTAACGAGTATGTCGCGTCTCTTCTATTTTCTCCATCTGCTTTTAAATATACCGTGATTAATATACCATTGTGTCACAGAAGGTTGTTGCTGTAAAAAGTTTATCTTGAAATAGAAGAAATTTGCGAAATGTTGTCAGCTTATATTATAATAGAAATAAAGAAATAAAAAGTCGAAAAGTTCCAACGTTAATACAAAGCGAGATTTATCATGAAATGAAATCTATATCGAGCCGAGTTGTTTGAAATATCGGATATTGCAGAATGCATATTGATTATAATAAAAATAAAATATATAAAAGTCGCAAATTACAAAAATATAACTAAAAAACGAGAATATGGAGAGCAGCAACGCTTTCTATGATTATATTTTTTGCTAGAAAGTTTCTCGATTGGGTGTATATTCGAAAGACTGAAATACTTATTCTTCTCGAAGTGAAATGATCTATTGTGTTAATACAAGTCACGAACATGCGAAAGCACCGATGATCCCATGAGTTACCGTTTTCTATAATTATCGCAATATCGTATCTCGCATGTCTCGTGACTCAATTACAGCAATCAGCTCTATCGAGATCGTTCTACGTTTCTCCGTTAATAATGAACGAACAATACGTCGTTCTGCGAATGAACTTTTTACGCCTTCATTTTTCATTAGAATCGAATTTTCTACGATTTATAAAATAGAAACCGGTGACTTGTTTAATCAATTAATTAATTGCTGCCGCTGTATAAAGCGTGCCTGGCGGTGTGGATGAATCTTAATATTGTTAATAGATATACGTACCTAATGTTATTAATTATTATTAACTTCTGATTTGTAATTGGAAACGCGAGATTGTTGGAGCCCAACGTACGAGATGAGATTTATCGGCATTTTATCGTGCAACATTTTTCTAATCATTCAACGCAAGAAAAATTTGATAAAATAGATTTAACGATTTTACAGGTACACGATTAGAAATAAAAACTCTCATACGTTTTGGGTTTCACAAATCCGGCTTTTCTAAACGGATCCTACTAATAAACGCCATAGTGGTCCGAAAATTAAAAATTAGCTCGAATATAAATTAAATTTACTTTAATGTACCTCTTTGTTTATTCCTTGGATCTTTCCTCTTTGCATTTTATATATTTTACAATTAATAATTGAAGTACGTTATCTTTATAATAAAATTGGAATAATAAAAAAATATGGAAATATTTTCATAATTTTTATATATTTATATAATGTGAGATAAACTCTTGATGATTAAGTGGAGATATTGATTATATTAAAGCTTTTCTGATAAAGTCTTTTAGGATAATGTACATTGGAAAAGTATAGGAAATGAAACACACAAACGTCTTCGTACGTACGCGTTTCACTTTATTTATTAAATTAATGTTGACACAGGTTATTGGTATGTTGTACAGTGAGAGTTGTGTATATGGGTAATAGTTACCTATCTATATGTAATAATAGAATAGAGAGATTTAAAGTTATCCCATTTAAATACAATTGCGACACGCGCGAATAGAAATGACATAAATTGCCATTGCTCTTCTCTCATGTTCCTTATCCGTTTTCTCTGCCCTTACGCTCGATTATACTTACATAATTGGGACGAGAAGATTATTAACATTGTTTTCATAGCATAGTTGAATGATATATTGATTCTTGAGTTCGAGTTTTTCATGCTTTGCACAAATCCCTTAAATAGTGTGAGCGTTAATTTCCCTTTACTTTAACATTTTCGTTGCGACGTATCGCGTGTTTCGTTGATGAAGCAATTTTCGTTTTCTTTTTTTTTTTTTTTTATTATGACGGGTCGTTATATGCTGATAACTGCACTTGCATCATTTCTATATATATATTTATGCGTATATTCTGGTTGCTCCAATTTTTATACCTCGAAAATAACACATCGTGAAAACTTTCAGCTCTTATGATGATTGATGTCGCGTCTTTTTTTTTCGTTATGGCGTGTTCACGATGCCTGTGAAAAATAAGAATGAAAATTTCATTTCGATTAGAAATAATTGAAAAATGTAATTTTGTTGTCTATTTTATTTCATACAGTCGTCGATAAATCCCATTTTTCAATTATACGATTAATTAGAAATGATTAAAAAATTGAATTATTCTATAATCATTAAATACGCTCATGCGTGATCTCTGTATTATACATACATTTATAAAGACGCGACGTTCAAAGTGGCAAAGATGTTGGCGATGACGATAATGGTTTAGGACAGGTCCTGCCTCGTTTCTTGGACAAGGTATACCTGGGAACCGGGCACAGTTGAAGTGGTAACAAAACTACGATGTTTGGCGCGGATTAGGGTCAAGTTGCTCTCTGCGGTGTCGGCACGATCCTCTGCAGCTTCGAGCTCTCTTTGGAATCGACGAACCCTGCTGACGCTCTGCTGGGACATGCCCTCCTGCTCCTGCAGCTGCCTCTTGTAGATGCTGACCTTCTGACTGGATTTATCGAGCGCTTCTTGTAGTAAGGCAATATTCTTTGAGTCCTCCTCAACTTGGATCATTACTTCCTTGATGTTACGCTCCTTCTTACGTAAGATTTTCACAGTCTCGGTGTGTCGGCGCTTCTCCTCGTCCAACTCGAGTTCCAGATCGCGAATCTATAGCGAGAATTATCATAAAAGTGACATTTATTAATAATTAACATATTGCAAGCGTAGAATTTACATGTCAACAAAATACTGTTGATGAAAACTAAAAAAAATGCTTTAATACACATACACAACATAATATTACATTTATTTTATTACATAAAATCGAATCGTATATTAAAATAAATTAAAAAAAAAAAAAAAAACTATTAGTTACAGATTTATGTTAAAAACTACAAAAACTTAAATACGTGAAAAAAATTTTTGAAATCTTACCCTGGCTTCAAGTTTGCTGATGATGCGCTTGCCTCCAACAATAGCGTTGGCCTCAACCTCTTCCAATCTCACGGACAAATTCTTCACTTCGATCTCCAACGATTTTTTGATAGCTTCGATCTTGACAATACGTTCCTGTTCCTCATGAAGAATTTCGACAGTATGCTTGAACTCGTTCTGCACTCTCTGGTATCTCTCATCGCTGACTCTCAACTCCTTGGTGACCTCTTCGTAATCCCCGGCTAAAGTAGTCAATTCTTGCTCGAGTTTAGCCTTTAATGAAGCGATGTTTACATTGATCGTGGTCAGCTCGTTGATGCGGCTGACCGATTCTTCGTATTGTTGCTCGACAGTCCTCTTTGCACGCAGAGCCTTTCGACATAATATATAATTTTACACTTTATACAGCCCCATTACATAATGCTTACATAAGTTATGTTTGTTCGTACCTTTGCTTATCCAAAGGATAAACTAAACCTTTCGACAATATTGTTATATATAATTGTAATATGATTAATCTTTTTCAAAAAAGTCAACATATCAATATTCAGCAAATAAATCTCATACACTTACAGATTCGTAATTACCGCGAACTTCCTCGAGCTCGGCCGTTAATGATTGGAGGCGGCGTTGACTGATGCCCAGTTGGTCCAGAGTCACTTGCAATTGACGCTGCACTTCATCGTAATGAGCTTGTAATTCCTGAAAAACGAGATGATCCAATGTGATACGTTCGCCAATATATCCGACGTGTTGGCTAATATAAGTTTTAGATATTACAGTCAGAGTGAGAGATTGCTTCTTGATGGTCTTTTGCAGATCAATGTTATTCTTGTTGGCGACATCCAGGGACAATTCGAGCTCGGTGATCTGGATTTGCAGCTTCTTCTTTACGCGTTGGACCTCGGTCTTCAATTTCGTCTCGGCTTCGACCACACGGGCGTTCAGCTGCTCGATTTCAATGCTCGTCTGCTTGCTAATCAATTTCATTCGATGTAAACATTTCATATAATTTTGTTATCCTCCAAATTTTAATTGACAATTTTAAATAATCTGGATAAAATTTTTTTAGCTTTTCTATCGCGTTAGAAATGTTTTAGTGTAGTTACACTTCTTATTCTTAATTATTCAAACAATTCCGGATTTTTTAATATTTTCTCTTACTTTTATATTATTTCTCAGTTTTCATCGATTTACCTTATCCAACCTGGGATTTAATTTTTGGCTGTTTCATTTTTTGCACGATTATTTAAGAGAATCATAATTTGAAATAAAATAACAACTTTGATTTAAAATATTCTTCTGTTTTTGGAAATTAATATTAATATTAAAAATATGTATTATAATTGTATGGAACAAGGAAGTATTAAAATATAAGGAGTATAAAAGTAAATTCTTGCTAGATACAAAATGAAATGCTTATCGAAATCGTTTATTTTAATTTTTCACGTATTTCTAAAAATTTTCTATCTTCCTAAGAATTAAGATATTTAATTTTTCCGTGCTACTTTCTCCGCAAGAACTCGCAAAGACACAACTCTTATCTATCTAGCACGCTTAACATAATACTCGCATCCTCGACATTTATCTAAAAGCTCTCGCCTTGCCCGATCTCGGTACCTCTTATCGAGAAAATAATTGCTGGATTTCTGCTCAAATCCGCGCAGCTCTTTGCTAAGCCTATCAAGCGGTTGCATCAGCTTATCCTCGTCGAGCAGAGCCTTGTTCCTTTCATCTATCAGTCTAGCGTGCGTTTTATCGTCCGAGAAAGTATGCACAGTCTCCCTTTGGAACTTTCGGATGTCGGCCAACTCCTGGCTCTTGGACAAGTTCTTCAGGGTCTCTGTCATCAACTGGAATTCTATCGCTCTCGCGGACTTTCCCCGCAGGTTTCTACCATGCTCCGGTACATCCTGTCCTTCAGTCATCACCTGAACGTCCTTCAATGCTTGCATCTTAATATCGTTTATCGTCTCCTGCTGAATCTGCTTGGCCTCACTGCGGGCGCGAGCGCTGGCGAACATCAACGGCATCGGTAATCTCTTTAGGTTCTCTCCCGTTCGTGGCAGAATATCCTTGGTTACGCGACTGGCGTGAACGGTCTTGGCCAGGCTGAAGTCCGAACGATTTGCTATCTTCGGGCACGTCAGGTAGATAGATAGTCAGCATTAATTTTGTGCCCAGCGTCACGTTGCCCGTTCTTACACGAGCGTCTATCGGGCGCCACCGTTTTCCGTCGTGCACGCGCACTTACGCGACGCAGCCACCTAAACTTAGCCACGGCGGTCCAGAATGCGAAAATGAGATTCGCACCACTCACGACCGACTCTCTTTAAAGACTCAAGAGCGACTGCCAATGCACTGAATGCATCGCCGATACCTAGTGTCCCTTTCGTCCGGGAGACACGAGATGGATTTTTTACTCCGCGACTTGGCAGATCGTTCCCGGACTTGCTCAGGATTGCGAGAAATGATCCAAATAATAAAGTGCCAAGAAACTATTCGGCAGCATCTTCCGCAATATTTTTATTAGTAGCTCGGTTAGATCCCTTGAATTGGTAAAAGTGAAAGTTTTCTTAACGAATTATTTAAGAAAGTTTCGTCTATATAAAATATCGAGCTAGAAAATGTCTATTCTTCTTATATTATATTTCTAAATATACTTTGTATTATAAGACAGATAAATTTAGGTTTTTCTATTTAAAAAAAATATAGAGATACGTCGCTCTGTCACGTTCGACGAAAATGTATGATCATTTCTTAGAGAAAATAACACGTTCAATCGCCAAATATTAGCAAAGCCAAGACATGTATTGCATTGTATGGGTGATGCAGTTGACTTAATACAATAACGGATTAGGAACAGTCTAAACGATTGCATTTGAAAGTATAAATACGAAAATTAAAAAGATTCCGTGCGTATTATTTCAAAAAATATTATTTGCCACACACACATACATTTGATACTCGTATACTTATTATTTATTTAACTATAGTGATAACAAAGATTAACTGATGTAAAAATTACAATCAATCTTGATACGATTATAAGTGATTTAATATCGCGTAAACAAGTGTAAATTAGTATAAATTCTATTTTATTTAAATTATAGAATTTCTCACATTTATTTACTTTTATTAAAATTTAGTTAATTTAATATTATTTTTAGCCTCTAAACTGTAGAACTATAGTTTTAAAAGAAGAATGTTATGTTTGCGTGTGTGTAAGCATCGTAAAAAATTTTTTTAGGTAATAAATTTGTTAATATGACTAATCTTTATATGTCTGCTATTATTTTATTTTTAGGTATACAAGAAATTAAGTAAATACGACTTCGATGTCGCATCGTTATGCCAGATATTTTTATTATAGAGAATAAGTAAGAGTAAATTGCAAAACGAGAAAATATAACAACGTCAATGATGATACGAATTACGCACGGCATCCGCGCACGTGTCTTTGATCACTCGAAACGAGGCAGCCTCTTCCGCGGCACCAAATTTAGAAACCGAAAAGGTCAAGCAGTCACCGAGTCGCACGGCACTCGGAAAACGGATCGCCTCGTATTTCCCAAAAGTTCCTTTTCGAAATGATTTACCAACAATATTTTCTCTTTTCCTACATTATCGTACCTTAAAGCGAGACAGGTGATCTCTGGCTTCGTCTTCGGCGTTGACCGCGTATTTAATGAGATTGTCTTTTGTATAGGGTTGCACTCTTTTGTCTTCCCATAAGACACTACCATCAGACCAGGGTAATTCGGGCAACTCTATTCTTCTTTCAAATTTTGACAGAGTTGATCTCGCAATGCGTTCTTTGGTATCTATGTAATCGATCATTGGCTGATAGTAATTTATACCGTAGCTGTAATTTCTATCGTAGATGTACGTTGGATAATGTCGCCATTTTGACTCCAGTGGCATGTGAATCGGTGGCATGTAACCCGCCATTTTTCGTAAAAGTTTTAAATATTCACACAATGTTCTTTTATTTTTTTAATACGAATAATATGTCTGTGAAGAAATATGAAAAGTGCTGTATCAAATCGTTTAGACTGTCGTCTCAATTGTTAGAGTTTTTCCTTTTTATTTTGATTATATTTGTCTGCGATTTTCAAGCTTTTAGTCACGTGACGGATTTATGGAGACAATATTCGTAATTCTTATGGACAAGTTTACAGATGCTGCTGTCACTCTTGTGACAGGACCGTCGACAAAAATTGGGCCGATGGTTAGATAGTATCTTTATAGTTTTCGTTGTGATTGCCACATCGGAGACAACCAATCAGCGCCTTTCAATAATAATTAGACCATGACTAATTAGATTTACTGTACTTATTAATAGTGTCGTTCTGTTGTATAAGTTATCATCTATATGTGCCCTCAATAATATTAAAATTTCTATTTATATCTTTATAATATTCTTATTGTATTTAATAATAATAATCAATTACTATAATTTGATTATTATTCTTCATATAATTTTGCTTTTATAAAGTGTAAACAATACATAAAATATCTATAAAATAATCATTTATATTGTATAATAAATCGTATTATACTTCTTTTAATTTGATTTTAGAATTAATATAATAAAACAGATTAGACAGAAATTTTTTTTTAATCTTGCAATTAAATAATGCTTATGATGTGAATGCCAATGGTAGAAAGTTTGATAAAATGTCAAAGTAGTAAATATTGTCAAAACATAATTAATATTGATGTTATTTTTCAACTTCGTCATTTATGAATAAATAGCTAGAGGTCGAATGAGAAAGCATATATACATATAATGATTAATTGTGTAGATCAATCGTAACGATAAATTTAACTACGATTTATTATATGTGCTAATAATATAGTACTATTCAACAAATGATAGTCGATTGAAAATAAAATTGATTATATCACAATCTAAAATAATATGGTTAATATTTATATCTTATTTTGTAACAACATTTTTTTGCAATTTGTATTATCAATTAAATCGATGTACAGTAAAACTTGAAATGTTAAGAAGGCGATCGTGTAATATAATTTCTGATTAAAAATTAAAACACAAATTTGTGTAAACAAAACAATTTGTTTTATATAAACACAACTACATTGGTATTTTAAAATCTTTAAGAATGATTCTCCTTTTCTTAATCCCAGGTTAGAATAATATGCGTGTAACCTTATTAAAAAGAAATAAGAACTAGTTTTTTTTTTTTTTCTAAAAAGTATGTAACTTTAACTAGAAAAAAATTTTAATAATATTCATATAAAAATATAGTGATATATAATTTAGTGATAAATATAATGATAAATATAGTCATAAATCTAGTGATATGATATCAAAAATTAGTAAGGGAAAGAAAAAATAAAATAAAATAAATAAGATAAAAATTACAAATTGTTAAAACTACTAAATAAATTAATATTAATATGTCTATTGAAAATTATACGAAAAACAAATAAAAACGGCAAATTAATTTTCAACAACTTACCGAATAATTTCGATTTCTTCATCCTTTTCAGCAATACGTCGTTCGTACTCGTGACGCAGTTGACTCAATTCGGCTGACAATCTCTGAGCACGTTGCTCCTCAATTTTGCGGCCCTATGTTGAGAATTTTTTTTTATTTAATATTTTCTCATGATATCTTTGTAGAACATTAATATAAAGACATGTTTTTCGATTTTTCTAATAAACACACTTATTTTATTCTAAAATAAATTTTAAAAATGCTAATTTGAAGTACTATCTCGAAAATTAAGATTTAAACTTGATACAAATCTGATTACAAAATTCTTTTAAGATATCTTCTTGATTTTTTTAAGTTTGTCTTAATAATTCTATATAAATATTTTTTTGCTTATACCTTCTTTTACGCAAAGAAGCTTTTGTTAGCATAGTATTATGCTTTATTAATGTAAATGATCACTTACTGCTTCAGCTTCCTTGTAAGCGGCAGCCAATTCTTCGCGTTCATTCTCTAATCGGCGAAGTTCTAATTCTAGTTCGTGGAGTCTACGATTCATGTCAGCCAACTGATTTTTAGCGTCGCTAAGATCATCTATAAAAAAATTAATACGTTATAATATATAACGATTGAAGAAGTTTTTTTTACAACTTAAATCTTTAAATTATTTTTTTCTGTTTTATCAAGAGATTATTTAGTCAATCAAAAAAAAGAAAAGAAGAAAGAAACTGGATAATAGAATTATTTACTTTATAAAGGGAAACTTCAGTTTTGTTAAGAATACATTTTAGAGTGTAAAGCTACTTGTAACGCACTATTATAAAAATGTATATTAATTATTATCTGTAATTTTGAGTTATAACTCAATCAGAAAATCATCACCTCCAAGTTTCTTGTTTTCACGGGCCAATTGATCTTTCAATTCGCGGGTCTTATCGAGTTCGGCGTTCACACGTTGCAGCTCTTGTTGTTTGTTGCGGAAATCGCGCTGGCTTTGCTCGTACATGGCGAGAGATTCCTCCAAACGAGCCTTTAATTCTATATTGACTTTCTCGAGATGTTCGACACGCTTCTGAAGTTCGCGAGCAGTTCCATTGGCCTTGATAAAAGAAATTATAAGAATATAAAAAATTTTTCCGTGTGAAAAATATAATATTTAAAATATCTTTTCAAAAAAAGATGCGTCAGCAAAGGATTAACAGTGAATCTCGAAAGAGAATCTTACCTTCTCTAAATCGATGATCAGAACTTCCACTTCGGATTGCAAGCGCGATTTCTGTTTCTCGAGATTATTAATCTTTACAAGCAAGGTCTCGATTTGTTCTTCCTGTTCTTGAATGCGCGCGGAATATTTGCGACGTAATTCCTCTACCTATGTAAAATTACATTAAAAGTTTATTAGGTCATAGAGTTTTATCATAAAAGAGAAGTGAAAAAGATTAATGTGTGTGTGAATTTTAAATTGATTATTATAAGTCGACATAATTATCAACACAAGTATGTTAATTACCTCTTCAGCACGAGCATTAGCTTCGGTCTCGTATTTCGATCTCCATACTGAGACTTCTCCATTGGCCCTGACTAATTGACGTTCGATGTCCAAACGCGCCTCAGATTCTTCTTCCAGCTGGACGCGGACAGACTCCAATTCCACCTCAACCTATCGATTTGCATTAACAATAGTAAACATATCTCATTTTTTTAAAAAAGATGAAATATGAAATTTATACATTTATATATATATATATATATATATATATATGTGAAATTTAAATACCATGTTATTAGTATTAATAATAGATGTTGATGTGTTGCTATTTTTAAAAGAATAGTTAAATTTGAGTATATAATAAATGTGTTGAATTTCATACCTGATGCAGCGAAGCCTCGACCAATGCACGACGGCGTTCTTCATCTTCAAGGCGACGGCGAGCATCCTCGAGTTGACCCACAATTTGCGTTTTCAAGTAGGTAATATTTTCGATATTTACCTAAAATTTTAAACAAGTAATTAGCAAGATTTATACTGAATTGAAAAATATAATCACGCTCTCCATTATTAAGGTATAAAATACTTTACCTTGAGATCTTGCACCTCTTTTACCAATTCGATATTCTCTTGAGATAGCCGAGTTTTGTGACTAGTGATGTCGACAATCGTACGGTTTAATTCCTCAATCTTGACGTTCAATTCGGATACGTGCACTTCGAGTTTTTCGACTGTTTTAATCGACAGCAATTTTTCTTTACTAACATTGTCAAGCTGAGCGAGGAGTTCATACACTTCTTGCTGGAATTTAGATTTTTCCTTGTCAGCTCTGAAATCATACAATGGCTTTGTTAGAAAAATTTTATTTAAGATCTTACTTAAAAAATGATACTTTATATATTTGAAGAAATTATTTTGATTTTCTTAAATTGTCTTTAACTTAAAAAATGATAGAGAAAAAAATTAGCTCCACACAAAAAGCACTTTTTAAAATCATAAAAAACTCGTTGCACAATATGAATTTATTGTGAATTAATTTAATTAGCAAAGGGGGAACTAACGATCTGATTAATATATTGTAATATTCATAGAATATCATAACTCAATATTGAAAGGTTATTTTTATATTTTTAATTAGACCAACAAATAATAGATAAAATGTCTGATTAAAAAATATACTTTTTTAATTATTTACATTTTGCAAGAAAATCTAATAAATTATAGAAAGCAATGAGTGAAATTCGTAAAGATTAATTTAAATATTTATTACTCATATATAATATTATCACTTATATGTAAAATTATTATATGTAAACTTTTCTTCTAAAATAAATAAAAATATGAATAGAGCAAATTTGTTTAAACACAAGATATTATATGTAAATACACACATGTTTTCGAAATGTTTAAATAATATTTCGATCTTTTAAGCAAGCGTAAAATATATATTTGGCGTTCTCTATTTTTTAATTACTTCTCAAAAATAATTTTAAAAAATATATAAAATATATCAGTAATATTAGACAATGGAAGAAAAAATTCAAAAAGTAAATATATATATATATATAGTCTACATGATATTGATACAGATCTTAAAACAACATATATCTATATACCAATAAAACTTTTCTTATACTTTCTATGCGTAATGCACTGATAAAAAACATTACGCGCGATTCTATTTTTTTGGGACACGTGAAAAAAAATTTAGGCGATATTAGACCTATACACCTACATGTGTAAAGAGGATGTAAGGTATCGGTTAGTCGATTCTTGGGGATAGTGGGGATTTGTGCCGGTCGCGTGTACTAATATGGCGCGCCAACGTTGGGGTTGCGGATTACCGCGCGACTCGCACGGTTAAAAATAGTCATAAGCCAAGTAACCACGCGAGCAAAAAGAAGAGAGAGAGAGAGAGAGAGAAAGAGAAACGTGTGATAGAGAAAGACAAGGTGTTTTCGCACCGAGAAAGAGAGAGAAAGAGTTACGTGTCGCAGTTTTACATCGAGACCCACATAATACACCCTTCTTATTTCCTGTTCTACGAACAAATAAAAATATATTTTTTTGCGTGCTGCTATACTTGTGACATAATTGAGTCTATTTCAAAACTGAGAAAAGTATCTGGAAATTTATGAATATATTTGCAACAATGGATAACGATAGATTGAATTATTGAAAATTATTATGCAAGATTATCGCGAAAAATGTATCCAGTGAAAATGAATGTGTAGATTGTTTTTTCTATGTTTATAATATTCGAAACTTTTGCCAAAGTCATAGATGCGTGTGTAGGTAATGATGACAATTTATAATTAGCAGTGAAATCACTATCTACAAAATATAAAGGACGATCAAATTTGATACTACTTGCATGTTTGGATGGCTAAAACAAAGTAACAGCTGTGAAATAGGTATTATTTTTAGCAATGATATGTCAACTATTTTGAGATAATCTTTAGAAAATTACACGTGTCTCTTCAATATTTGATGACATATGTATTGTAAGTATGAGTACTTAAAATTTTTAATAAAATTTGTAGTAAAGTTTCTTGACATATGCTACTTAATACAATTCGTTCTCCATTAATTAAAAATTATATTTGGTAAAATATGTTTTATATGCGTATGTGTGTGTGATTTTATGATAGTTTATTTTGATTTGACAGAACAATATTTTGAGTTATTTACCGTTTGAAAATTCATCTGTAAACCAAAGTTTCGCATTTCAGACAATAATTATTCGAAAGAAGGTTCGTTTTTACTTGATTATTAAATTTTTCAATTAAATTATCAAAAGCTATCATAGCAAATCTGAAAACGGTCACGGACAATCAGCAGTCTAATTAAGTATCAACGTCCTTGTGTAAACGACAGAATCGGCGTCTCGAACAGATGATTATGTTTATAAGTGCCGATCTACCGAATCTTCGTGTATTTCAGTTGCAAGTCCGTTCTCGGCTTGGATTATGGCCAATACGACTGATATAATTCACACAAATCTTCTTACGTACATTCACTCTCGTTTGCGATGAGCCGCGCTATAATTATCCACGTGATATCGTGACTCATTACGCCTCCTCCCTTTTAACGTCTTGCCTTTTCCCAAATATCGCACGACGCTTCTTCACGGAATCGTTATTTGCTACGCGCCGAATTTCCGGCCAGTTCCCAAATGTTTATTGAAGCTCCCGAGCAACGCGCTTATATGGATTCAAAGGAAAGATTAGCAAATGTTTACCCTGCAGCTGCTTTGCGATTACGAATATACATGTGCCGTTAGACTTTTTGAAATATTCGGAATTCTGATCTCTGTCAGCCATTTCGGTTTTCTAATGGAAATATCAAATTTAAGCTATTCAAAATGTCTAAGTGACTGAGGCAGATAATTTAAAAAAATATAGAAATATCGAACAAACTATATTATTATATTAATTCTTAATGTACAATAGTATAGATTTCATAATGAATTGAGATGGGAAGAATTCCATTAATTACAATCACGGTTTCCGTTACCAACCTGGCACGTGCTTTCGAAAGCTGGTCAATCTGATCTTGAAAATCAACGACGACTTCCTGATGTTTTTTGCGCAACAGATGTGCGGTCTCCTCGCTCTCGAGATGGACATCTTCGAGTAATTTGCGCAGCTTGGCCAATTCCGTGTCCCTTTTCTTATTGATCTCGAACTGCAGAAAAATATCATTTCAATTTACGAGTAATTTAAACAAGCTACTTAATTTTAGTGTTTTTATTAAGTGGGCTAAAGAAAGAATTATATATATTTCCGTAAGGTGTAAATACTTACTTGAGATTCGGCGCCACCCTCAGCCTCTTCGAGACGTTCGGACAGCTGGATGACTTGCACGCTTAAGTCAGCGCGCTCGCGTTCGATCTGTAATATTATAATAACATGTAAGAAAAAATTGAACAATCTTTTTGACTCGGAGATAAAAAGCGATTAGCTAAAGCAATATTTCAATTAAAATCGACGACAAAAAGTAAATTACAATATTTCTTGAAATAAAATAAATTATAATGAATAGAATGACATACTTTTATTATCAAAATATTTTTTTAACTTAGAAAAGAAACGTGTTTTATGTTTTTTGGTCTCTATATAAGTTGGCGTGTGCGAATTAGATCTTTAAAAATTAGTCTTTCAATAATGAATACAACCGTCATTATATATATTTTAATCGAAGTTCGTGTAATATATATATTTTGCTAGGATATCTTTAGCGATAACTTGACGTCAAGTTTCTTTACATCATGAATAGAACAATCTATTTTCGACTGCGACGTCTATATCGGGAACTTTCATATTACAAACGAGGCGTTTATTGCGAGAAAATAAAATCACGATATCGCTTTTACCATCACACATACACACAGTTTATGTGAAATTATTTAATATAATTTTTTTTATATTGATGTATGTTACATGTTATATTGTGTATGTATGTGTTTATTATTAATATTTTGTTCAAGTCACTTAAAATATATAACAAGTAGGAAGAGAATTATTATTATTATTATTGACAATTTAATTTGAATATTGTATAGAAATTAAATTTTTGTTTTGCTAGGACTATTATGAGAGTTATGTATATATTAACTGATTAAACTTATTAATTTGATATAATTAAAATAAATTAAATTGTTACATATTTATATAACCATAATATTATATATACAAAAAATTAGATTAATCATTAATTTTCGCATATTTCCTTCAAGACATTTGCAATTTCTAAACGTAATATATACATTTTACGAATTTTTAAATATGTGAAGCATTATGAAAGAGTGTATATCGTGTTAATCGTCACTCGAATTTTCAGATTTTATAGCCTCGAAGCACGAGGAAAATTTTTGGCAGCCGTTCAAGTCACGCAGTATTACAGCGTGCGTTACATAGGAATTCGATTTTTGTGGAATTTAAACTCGCATGAAATCCGAGAAGTTTTTATAAAACTTAATTTCTTGTTTGAAGCTGAAATGCGCGTTTTGTTTCACGCGTGTGATTGTGTTAATGTTATCAGTGAAGAATGTAATTTCCGTTGTCGCAGTATACAATTCCGTCAAGTATGTACAGATTTTTAAAAAATTCTATAAAAATCAATTTTCTAAATGAAAAAAGAATTTTTTGTCAGGAATAGAGAGATTAAAGAAGCATTTTTCAAAATATTAATTTTCTTACGTGGATATTTAGGAATCGCTTAAATTTTTCAGAAGATTACACGATAGTGTTTATAAAAGTAGGCAAGCAGTGTTGGATACAGCGGAGGAATGTGAGAACGATCCCGAAGAGCTTCGCGTTCCTAAAAATAGACGCAACTCAAGAGCTGGACATTTCGACCTAGTGCTCCCCACTCTGCAATGGATTAGCATCCTCAGTTCATTTCCATCTCCATCTCTGAACTAGTGATACCTGATAACGAGCGCATTGTCGATAAAGAAATGTAATTCTGTTTAGATAATGTGATGCTCTTCGGTAGCAGATATTCTTAATATTATTTTGTGAATCTTGGTGTTTATAGGTAGCCAAAAATAGGAATTTTCACAAAAACGGGATTTTTCTTAATATAATCTTCAATTCTCTCGTTCAATGAGAGTATATTTATACTTGAGTGGTCTTATATCCTGTTTTACCTCTTTGATTACGCTTATTATATCATGCTTATTATATGCATGATGTAATCAGAAGAGCAAATTGCGCTCTGTGTGAAAAAACATATTCAAAAATTTCTTTTTAGCAATTAATGTCATTTCAATATTGTTATAATGAAACAATTACTTAATATTTTAAGCGCGCGTCAACCAATACTCTAATAAATTTGCAATGGTTATCTCGGTACTTTAGCCTTTAGCCTTTGGTCTCATTTTTCAGAAAATAAAATCAGAAAATAATAAAAACAAAATATATCAAAATTTTATTTCGATATAATTGAAATATATAATTAATCTCTCGAAAAACACGATATGAAATATCACGGCGCACGCATCCGCCATTGCGTTTGATATATTAAGAAGCGCCAAGAGTGTTTAGATACTGTAAAGACATTCATAGAACTCACCCTCTGGCGCAGCTCCCTCTCAGACTCCAGGTCATCCTGCAGTAGGCGGATTTTGTCCTGAAAAGAGAGGCAATAAGGATTAGAGGATATCACGGCGCCCGTTATAGAGGGTCGACGCTTTACGTAATCGCTCGACGAAAATATCCAACCGCGGAGGCTCGGTATTTCGGAAAGACGGATAGCCTCCACCGAATAGATTCGTCCTCGGGAGAAGGAGAGAACGACATCGCGACGTCTGCTCAGCCGCGTCTTCGAGCCACTCGTCTCGATTATTTCAAGAAAGCCGTATGCCGATGTTTAGATTGCGCCGGGATAAACATTCAGACACAACTATATTTGCAAGAGATAAAGAAGTGTTCTTACTTGGTCATGTGGATGCGGCTGTACGCTCCCTTATATTTCTCTTGATACGTCTTAAAAGGAGCAAAATCCGAAAAGATCCGAAAGATCCATCAAAGAATCTCGTCGGATGGTATCTCGAAGGGGGGTATCGATCTGACGCTTTGGCACGATCGTTATTTCAGACCGATATTTCGTCGACTATTTTTGTACACGAGCAATCCGATAGCTACAGAACGATCGTACACTTTACTTTCTCGTCGGGTTGGCACTAACATCCCTTATGGTCACTGAACTTTCGCGGTTCACTACCTTCGCGATTGGTCACTGCTCCGCATCGTTCACGCGCGAATCCGTCGTGTATCACTGTATCTCGGATGGTTTCGTTTCGATGACACGCGAAAACTTCTCTAACAGGCTTCATGTTCATTAAAATCTTAGCAGTTATTCGACGCGATCGTTGTGCGTTTCCTCGGGAAGCGCTGAAGAATGTCGGTCAATGCGTCGTCCTCTTTCACTTGCCGCCATTATACCTAGTCGTTGCTTAGTCGATGTACATCGAATAGCTTGGAAAATATTATTTTATTCATTTGCTCGAATTCTCTATCTTACTTTAAAGTACAATCTTTCACATTTTTCAGAGAGGAAAGTAATTATCCAATTTCTTCGTACATTAGATAAAAATTTTCAACAACATCAAATATATAAAAATTTCTAATTTTTGTAAAATAAAGGAAACTCTCTCTTTCTCTCATAGCTTAATAGTAAAATGTTAAAATTTGCTTTATCAGAATTTTATTTAATACAAGTTTTTACAGATTATCTAAATTCAAATTTAAATTTTTCTTAAAATTAAATTTTAATTTTATATACGGATTTGTTTTGTTCGATTAAATTTCTGACAATGCAGAATCTCTTTTTTCAATAATTAATTTTAGGTGGTTCTTTAAAGACGATATAACACAAGCTACATCAATTATTCATTCAATTAATTATTTCTTCTTATTTAAGTTATTTAAAGTATAATTAAAGAACCGTTATTCAAGAGTTTTAGTAATGACCGTTTGAAGAAGCAGACTTTTTCTTTCGACTGTCGTTCCCTCCTATGAAAGGACATATCAGAGGCGTTTTTATTTCGCAGGACCTACCTCGAGTCTGCTGAGAGCGCTTAGGTCGGCGCTATATTCGATGCTAACATCGGCAGTACCACCACCCGTGGAACGATACGTGTACTTGGAGCTCTTGGCAACCGCGGAAGACGACATCTTCTTCGCTTTGTCTTCTCTGCTTGTCTTCGACAATGGATCTAGTTTCTTTCGTACTTTGTGAGATTCAAGTTGTCTCGCGTATCCTTCAATTCGAGCACCCTCTTCACCAATAAGGGTCTTTCTGTTCGCTAAGTCAAGTTGCCTCGGCCTCAATTGTTGGCGAGTTCACTTCTACTTTCTTCCACGTTCTTCTTCTTCTTCTTCCTTCTCTTCGAGGTTTCGGAGCCGACCAGCGCCCTACTCGTAGTGCGCGACCCGTCGTCGTTCGTATGGCGCGCCGGCTGCTTCATTGCTTCGTCAAAATGATGATCAACGCAAGCGCACTGATGCTAAACCCCCACCAGGAACAGCAAACGAGTTCGTCATCACTGTCGTTCTTGTTGTCTTCATCATCATCGAGGAGAAACCACCAAGCAAGACACTAGACACCTACGTTGTCGAGAGGTAGTTGCCAAATCGACTTAGATTTGGCCGACAACGGTGGAAGAGATGCCGAGTAGAGGATGTCGCTTCTTAATGACTTTATTATTCGTGAATTTTAAAATTCGCCATCAAGAAATTTGTTCTTCAGCGCTTCTCCTGAATTATTTCCCGAAAATTAGAATAGAATATATTACATTCCTTGATTTTCAAATATTAAATTTATTAAATAAGAATTTCTCATGATAATTACTTGGATGTTTTAAATTAATTTGTTGGTTGTATCGTATAATAATTGATTATAATCAGAGAAGGTTGTGTATAATAAATACAAAAATATAACTAATATATAATTCGAATTAAATATTAACTAGATGGATGTAGAAAGATGTGACATAAGATTTGCACGCGCGCGCATTTCCATCACTCTCCTCCGTGTACTATATTTCGTTATCAAAAAATAAATACGTACGATATAAGTATTCTATTCTTAAATGTATGATTTATTCCGGTCGCTTTCTTTTTCTATTTACATAGAAATATTTTTAAACTATGATTTAAAGAAACTAAATCTCTTTTCTCTTTATATATTGTATATATATATATATATATTTTTTTTTCTCTTTAAACATGAAAAAATATGTGATAAGATATAT
Organism: Polyergus mexicanus; assembly: GCF_030449975.1. Classification (NCBI taxonomy): domain Eukaryota; kingdom Metazoa; phylum Arthropoda; class Insecta; order Hymenoptera; family Formicidae; genus Polyergus; species Polyergus mexicanus. The sequence continues at coordinate 5,385,918 of NW_027223339.1, read as the reverse complement.
GTTATTGTACATTGAAATTTACGTGACAGAAAAATAGAGATACGATTTTATAGAAATAATTATTTGATTAATCCTGAATTATGTATTTCGCATCGCAACATATTTGGCGTCACCGGAATTAAATCGAGCGATCTGCGATTCCCAAAGGGGATTATTTGTCCAGAATTCGTGCACAAGTAGATACAACTGCGTCGTAACTAATCCGAACCGATTTAGTATAGTGTACTTGAAAAGAGACGCAGGGTCGAGTAGGACGCTCATCTATCGATGAAATGGGCTGCCGACTCATTCAGAGATCTATCCACTTACAAGTAGTATAGTGTAGAAGTGATGCGCGCGATGGAAGAGAAAAATGTCGAGCTATCGAACAGTGTCACTAACGCATATCACAATAACATAGAGTTGTTTTTGGAAAGTTTTATTTGTGAATAATTTGGTAGTGGCATACATTATGATCATTATTATTTATTTCGATGCATTTGTCTAAAGTGGATATAAAATTGTTAGCGCACATTCAACTTTAATTTTAAAATAATTTTACAGTAATGCGCAATATCATCAGTGCAGATCGTCTACACTCTAAACAATATTTAATATTATCGTTAAAGAAAAAAATTTCTAAAGTAAAGTTTTTATTATACTCTTTATTAAAATAATTGTTAGGATTTTATACACCACAATTTCATTCTCTATTTCTTATTGTCGAATTATATTTCATGACTTTGTTAAACTTTTGTAGTGAAAATAATTAGTAACATTTTACAATTCATATTTTTCATTTTTTTTCTTAATTAAATTTCTTTAATAAATGTTTATTATATCTAACATTATAATAATACACAGAAAAAATTAAATATTTTTGATTATGTCAATTTTTAATGATGATTTTTATCGAAAGAAAATTATTAAGTAGAGAACGTTTTCGTATTCCAAATTTAAGAAATTTTGAAAAATAATACTGCTTATAGCGAAAAATATCTTGTGTGAAATATATTTCGCAATATTTATATCCATCTTGGATTTATCTATGACTCATACTGGTAGAACAAGAGCAGACATTATAAAATACGTATACGTGCGGGAGTATATATTTGTACAAATATTTTGCTTGTTCTTTATAGCTCACATTTAGTTGTAATTTATTGGAACACAGCTCGAGTCTCTTTTAAGAAAAGCTAAAAATATTTAATCGAAAAAATATTTTATTTGTTAATTCCTATGAAAGAAACTCTTATTTTCTTTCTGATTTTAACCGCGAAAGAAGTTCTCTTTCTGATCTTAGCAGTATTACATATATATGTTTTAAATCTTCTTTTAAGAACGATTTATTAAATAGAAAGAACTTGATTAGCCGTAATAAATAATTAAAATAATTAAAGGCATTATGCAAGAAATTTTATATTATTATAATCTTTTATCAAATTGTAGCTCTCATTTATTATTTAATAAAGCAAGTCTAATAGGTTTTGTTGTTGCAAAGACTTTGTTACTTTTGCATTGTCCTTTGCGTATCGTAAAATAAAATGAAATAGCGCTTTATTAATTCGTAAAAATAAATTTGCAATAAAATAAAGAATGACAACAACAACAAAGACTTTATTTCTAATAAATAATTGTGATTATTCTTTTAGACAAACATAGTTCTAACGCTTCTAAATCTTTGTCCATAATGCAATGTTATTATCGTTAATATTATTTTGTTTATTTTTACAGTATCGATTGCGAGAAATGCGATCAATATTTGATAGAGCGAAAGACAGACTTCTTCGTGCTGCTTCAACGTCTACGTTTCATCAAAATTCATCCAATCCATTCTCCGGTGCCGGTCAGAGCAAGATCGCGCTGCCATTCCGGGTGCTTCTTCTTTTTCCGCCGGATTGCCAGTTTTCACACAATTTTCTCAACCTCCCACTTTGCCCCACTACCGCGAGTGTCTATAAAAGGTCGCCAGGCGATGGTGGGCAAAGATATTTGGTCGGCCTAGCCCGGAGCTCACCAAGTAATTTGAGATTGGCCCCTTCCTTGCATGTTCTTCTCATCGTCTTCTACAGTCTTCACCACCCTCCCTTCTTGAATGCGTAGCTCGCTCTGGTGGAGAATTCCAGGTGTCAGAGAGAAGAGGTGGCACATCGTCAGACCAAACGCCAAAATAGCTCTCTCATCTGTCCCTCTTTCCTGCCGATCTCTTTCAAGCGTAGTAGACGCATCTTCGTTTTTTCTTCCTCGAAAATTCCCCGTTTTCCTTTAATTAAATTTTCGTTATACGGAATTTAGAAGCAAGCGTTATTTTTTTTTTTTTATTGTAAAGTAATTTTATTTTATGTATACATATATATATTCTTCTTTTCGCGCGCGTGAAATTTTATTGGGCTTAGAGGGTTTTTTCAATATTTTTTATTTTGCATAATTTTAGTTTACATAACTTTTTGGTAATTGCATTTTATTATGACTGTTTTATTTAGTTGTTTATTAAATAATTTTTAACCGTCGAATGTGAATCTTAAACTTTTCTGCGGGCAAAGAAAAAAAACATAACATGTTAAGAGCTTTGGATTAACGTCATAAGAACTTTGGATTTTTTATTTACACATCTTTATATATTTTACATAATTAAGAGCTATTTTATATATATATATATGTAAATATTTATAATAGCTGTTTATTTCCTAAAATAATCAGTAAATCTAATTTGATTTTTACTCTAATCTATTAATACTTCTTCTCTATCTATTCTCTTTCTTTCTCTTAATGATACCGTTCGGTCATTTATGGCATAATGTTTGTTAATAATTTATGAATACACTTTCTATAATTTTACACATATTCTTATTTTGCCAAAACTTGCTTTCAAAATAATATATTGATTTTAACAATTGCATTTTATCATAGCATTTAATGAGATATTCGGCTTAGGATTGATCCAGACCAATTAGGTCATATCGTTTATTCTGTTTACAGAAAAAGAGACCATGTAATGGTCAAGTAAGAGAAAACAATAACTCGAGAAAGTATCTACTTGTGGAAATTAAATATGCAATGTTTACGAGAATCGGTACTTTATGCAGGAATTTTTGAGATTAAAAATTTTTGTCATTTACACACACGCACAATATGTTTCTCGTTTTATAATATTTTTTTTATAAGAATAATCAAAATAAATATTCTTGGGAATAAATATTTTTTTATTATTTTAAATATTTTTTCTATTAAATTTAAAATATAATTAAGTTTTTGACAAATATAATGTTCTAACTATCAATTTATTAGTTTATTACAAAAATATCTGAAGCTCATAGTATGGATTGTGTAATTTATTGGTCAGATATAACTAACAAATTCATATAATAGTATACAAGAGAAACAATACAACAAAATTTGTACTTCTTGAATTTATAGTTTTACTTAAAAAAAAATAATAATCATTTCCAAGTCGCCGAATTAGTGCGCTGCCCTAATTTTCTAAATTTAACTTCTTCCGACTCTTGTTCGGTTGAATTTCTATGCACTATATCGAAAGATCTTGACTTTCTAACCATGTGCTAACTATTTATATGCAAAACCAACCAATGAAATTTATACACTTTATAACAATTGCCACTTAATCATGTATAGTGTGAACAGAGATATAATTGTATTTTTTAAATATATTTTGGCTCTCTATTATTATTAATTGTGAAAAACTTATTCTATTTAGAAGAGAGTATAATATTTATATGCTCTTATATAAAACTCAAGCAAGTATTCAAAAATTATTTTTAACAGTTTCATATTTTATATGAAAATGTCTATACATAACTCTTTTGTCTGTTGTCTGAATATCGATACACAATAAATGACATGCAAAACACAATTTATTAATATCGCGTCCCCTTTTCATATTATAACATAATTTTCAGCTGTTTCTTGCAATTCTGCACCTGCCATACGCATATCGTTCTATAATTATAGAGCATATTGGTTCAAGATTTAGGAAGAGGATAAAACAGGTGGAAGAAATTTCTTACTAATGATGAAGCTGCTAAATTTATTATGGAATGTATGCGACTGTACTTACGAAAAAGAAAAGAGAAATTAAATGCAATTATATGCTTTATTTTAACGTTATTTTATCCATATTTTACGATTATAAAAATACATTTGAATTTATTATGAATATTGATTATTAGGAATTATTAATTATTATTTATTTCTAAATTATTATTATTACAAAATTTTTGACATAACATTTACAATGTTAAATCTTGACGATTATCAACATAACGCGTAAATTATTCAGAATATAGGCCATCGATGAACACTAACTTGTCTGCCGAATAACAATGGCTTCTGAAAATAGTTCTGTGACTATAAACAATATGATCTGCTCCGCTTTTGAGATGTAAATTGAGCTGTCGTGCGCGCTAATACGTAATCTACAATTTTGATCGCGTATAACTGTGCTAAATATAATATAACCAATCTCATAAAACGTGCATGTGATTTTTATCGTATAAAATTACTGTATTAATCTTATGCTTGTCAAAATTGCAATGTGATCTTTATTTAAATATAGAATACTTTTGCATTATATAATATTAATGATGAAAGATGATTTTCAATCCTTTATTAATTTCTAAATTCTTTATTAATTTTTTGTTTTTTATTATTAGAAATAAAGTACTACTTTTTTTTTTTATAAAAAGTTAATTCATCGATTATTGTATTCGTTCGCACGATTCACAATGACATGTCGACTCATCGTCCAAAAATTACCACAAAAGACTCATACCAAAGCTTTTCAATATTGCCGCAGAAATTCGGGATGACTAAGTTGGTCTATTCCTGTCTGAAGAATACTCTTCTATATTCACTGAGAAAGTGGGGTAAGTCGTATAAAATATCAACTCCTCGTCAGTCACGTGTTAATCTCACTTTGATTTTCTATTTTCACTTTAGTATGTGTCCTGCAGTGGGGATATAAATATATAAACACTTTCGAAATCTGAAAATAATCCTAATGATCCATAAATGTAGATTTGCATCATATTCTCTAATAGACTATTACATTTTTTATAATCTTTATTATAATATTAATCTTCTTATAGCAACACATACACACACACATACACATAAATCACAAATAAATATTAGAATGCGTAGTTTTTTTTATATCAGCGTAAAAAAGATTCTTCGATAATAGAAATTCTAAATGAGAAAGTCGAATATATTCATTTATCTATTTTATTTTATTTTTATTAGACTTATTTTATCTATATTTAATTTATGTAGTTTAATTGCTTCTTTACTTAATATATTCTCTATGTATGTATATATTGTATAGTATTATTAAAAACATCTAAAATTCTCTACAGGCATGTACGTAGATAATATATAAATGTATATTATGCTATTTAATCGTAAAATGAATTCAAAATATATCATTTATTATTCAGCGACACATTATTTTTTTGTTGATCTTTAGATCAGATTTCAGTTTTTAGGAGCTTTCGAAGATATTCTTGTAGCGCCGCCAACTTAGAAAGCTCTCAACTTGGAGACTAAAGATTGTCTCAGTCTCCATGGATAACTTTGTGTTAGGCTTCTTTTCAAGTACAGTACTTATCATTTGACCACGAAATTTGCCAAGACAATATCATTCTAATGTTTCACGTGAGTTGGCAGCACAAAGTCTGGCGAATTGCTACGATTAAATATATTACAAATATTTGCTTTTAATATTAGATATTAAATAATATCTAATATACTTAATCAATATCTATTTAATATCTAATCAAATACAATGTTCACAATATTTTTTTACTTTTCTTCAATTGTTATCAGCGAATTAATGTGACTGACAATTTTTTATATAATATTACTTAAACTCTATGTAAATATAAACATAATTTTAGATATAGAATTTTAAAAATAAAATTATTTTTATCTTTTAGCTTTTTTCTTTTCTCATAAAACAAAGTTTGATAAAAGAAAGAATAGCTCTCGTTTATAGAAATATTATAAGAACTTGTTCTTTGTACTCTTTCAAAAAAAATTTTAACTTGCAAAGTTCTGTTAAGAAAAAAATTATTTCTGTTCCATAAGGGAATTCGTAGATGATGTAATGTTATAAAATATCGTATATAAAATGTATGATATTAATAAAAAAACGTAATTTTATTAAATTTAAATTTTTATCGCGTTATTGTAATTTTATTAATTTTGTCAATACATCAAATTATTTTCAATACAGGTACTAACAATATAAAAAGAAGAGGGAAATATATATTTTATTTATTAAATATAATTATATTTTTTCTCCTTTATATACACACAGGTTTTTTTAAGATATATTTTATTTAAATTAATATAATATTATATTACAACAGGGATTATTGAATAAATACAAATTGCTTGTATATTTTTATTTTGATAAGAAGTTAACGGAATCTTAGTTTTCGTAAAATGTTTCGCATTTTTTTTTAATGATGTTTTTAAAATTAATGAAGTAAATAAAATAATAAAAAAGTAAATTTTTTTCAGGTAAACATGTACTTAGACGAAACAAGAAGCGTGAATTAGGGGAATTTTTTTGAATTTACAGAGGAATCTTCATAGTTAATTTGTCCAAACTAGAATCTTACATCAACATTCTTACATCAACTCGGCGAAACTTTCCGAGCTCTCCGCGGATCACGTTAAATCTCTCATTCTTACCCTTCTGCCACGTCCCTCCAATTGTAACAGTGCAAATCCTGTTTGGAGATACCTCGCTCGCGATTTCTCAGAAGGGGTTCTCTCTTTTGAGAAGTTCTGCAGATCCTCGCACGAAGAGATCATCCCATTCCCAGTCATTCCAGTCAGTGGAACGTTGTTCTCATTTCCTGAACAAAGATGACTGTAGTTTTGCGAGTGGTTTGTTTTACCTCTCTGTGTGCGCGAACTGCTTCCTTTGAGAACATTGAGAGAGTTCGGGAGCTCTTGGAGATCCGATGATTAAAGCTGTAAGTTTTGAATAGTCCGATCTCTCGTCTCTGTGTGAAACTTGTCGAATTTTTGTATAACATAGATAGTTATATGATAATTAATAATCATGCACAAAAAGAAAATGTTTGAAGAAGATGTAAAATGTTTAGAAAAAAGGAGAGTTTAGAAAAAATGAAAATATGAAAGAAAAATTTTCTAAAGTTAAAAATAATGAATTAGTATAGAGAATGATCGTTATAATCTCTAAGGTAAAATCAGAAACATTCTTTCTATCAATTAAGCTTAAATATTAACATATAAAATAATTAACGTAAATTTACATTAAACATAAACATAAAACATAAAAATTTTAAGTTATGGTAGCGTAATTATATAATTTAAAAAAGTTTATAAAGAATTAGTAATTATTAAATTAAATAAGTAATAAAATATGTTTATAATTTTGAATTTGTTTATTTTTATCAAGAAAAATTGAGCTCAGACAACGTTCAACATTTTAATTTCCTTCTCTGTTATTATTCTGTCGACTACATCTTTATTGACCACTCAGGTCATACCGCGATCTCGTTTCCATGTACTCGCATGCGGATTTATCCTCGTCCCTAGGCTCTCCCCACAAAGTTGCATCTTCCTCGCGGCCGGTGAAGCAGAAGACGAAGCAGAAACGTACGGAGAGCGAGACAGAGAAGGTAGAAAGCTATTCTTAAAATAGGGTTCGAGTGAGTGCTAAGAGTGCGACAAGGAACGGTTCATCGCTATAACTCCACGAAGCCAGCGGAAGGGAAGCCGAGAAGAAGAAAGAAGAGGAAACGCAGAGAGACTCTAAGAAGAAAAGGATAAAGAGAGCGAGAGAAAAAGAGAAGAAGAGGGACTGTGACGTGCCTCGCGGGTCGCCGGCTCTTCAGGGTCCGAGCTTCGTTCGAAACGAAGCGCCTTTGCTTCGCTCGCTACTTTTCTCTCCCGTGAGGTCGCGGAGAAGTCTTCCGCAAAACGATCGATCGTTTCCGTAATCCGTGGCCTTGATACCCGTCACTTCCCGTTTGCTTCAACATCGCAGTTGGACGATTAGTGCCGGTGAATCGCTTGACGGTGGTGTGGCTACTCCTGTGATTGACGGTGGTTCATGAAGCTGATTCCGGAAAGCGTTTCCGGAGACCTGTTTTCTTCTTTTGAGATTTCTTCGCCATCCTGAGAAGGGCAGAGAATTTATGGCATCGTATAGGAGCTACGTAAGTTCTTTATGTGTTAATTCGCTGATGAGACCGGTCTAATGATCTCTTTAGTTTGAACATCGGTTTATTTACCTTTCGTGCAGTTTCGTTAGCAATATTATACGCGAATATGCATTGAAAGTTACGAGGTCTTCTATCTCTGGTATTTTTATTCTTCATTCATCACGCGAAAAAATACCCGCAGGTTCCTATATTAGCACGACGCGATGACGCGTGTATCAGAATGAACGTAATTTCTATTTGATCAATGAAATTGATGAATCTCGTTTATTCTGTGATGTTCACTGATATTTAACCACGTGCTTCCAATTGTAGCGTATTGCGTGGAGATATCGACTGAAATGGATAGCAGGATTTGCATTCGTGAAGTTTGCTCAGCTATTTTTTTCTCTTATATTGCTGTAAAAAAAATGTTTAGATGATTATTAATAACGATTTTAATTTCTAACAGTTGGTTCTACCAACTGATTTTAATTTATCGTTACGATAAATTTATATGTATGCAGAGAGAGAGAGAGAGAGAGTTAGTATTATATAAGGAATCTAACATCACTTATATTCCAATATGTTTGTCTAATGCTTGACGATTACGATATTATTATACATATATTGTTATTACTTTGATTTAAAATAAAATAGCATATATTTTGAATAAGTTTTTAAATGCAACGATATAATAATAAAGGCCACAAGTCAATATACAAAAATAAATTAAAGTAAATTAAATTTATATAAAATATTTGATAGATAATTTATTTTAATTGTTGCTTGCATTTATTAAAACTTTTATTTTAATTTTATGCGACTAAAATATATTTATACATCATAAATATAAATTGTGACACAAATTGATTTAAACGCACATGTTGCGTTCCTTATATCAATAGCATCCAATAGTGTATCAAATGTATATTATCATATAATTTTTCTTAAGCGTTTACGTCATCTAGCGAGGCGATTATTTCTCGGTCTCGCGGATCTGATGTATGTAACGTGTACAGTGTAAATGAGTGTTTTAAGCATACCGAATATTCAAAGGGCACCTTTGCTGTTGGTTCTGGTCGTTGGTCCTCGCGTATAATTTGAGCGCTGGCTCCGCTTTCGTCGCAATTATGCAATGTAAATGAAGTCCATTAACTTTATCGTTCAAAGGTCCAGGTCGCATGCTCGCTTATTCCTTCTGCAAACCAATCTGGTTGTTCGCGAGATACCGCTAAATCGAAAAATTCTCTCAATAACAATAATGCGGACGTATTCTTTTGTCGAGGAGCGATACGTTGGATGTACAATTTTCCACGATACGTTCGCATACGTGTGCCGCATGTTCGTTTTATTGTGCTATAGTCGTTGGTTGCACACCGGTTTACATTTTCATGCCTTGAGTTTTTCACTTTTAGTTTAAAACTCCAACCAGAGCGGCGCGATGCCATAGTGTTTCCAACGCGAACATTGTAGATCTCGCAAGCTCGCAATTAAATTCTCCCCTTTATCACGAATGTTTCGTTAGAATTGCACCGGCTTGACTATGCCATGTTGCATGGTGGAGAATTTAACACGGAGAAAATGAAATTCTGCAAAAGGGCGACCATATTTAGAGATACGATAATACACGTATTTGTAGGTATATTTAATTATTTAGACCGAGTTATATTAAATTTCAGCAAAATGTTTAGATTTTTTTTCTTCTTCAAGAAATCATGTTATTATGAAAATGATTTACAAAGAAAAAATTTAGTAGTATTTTTGAAAGCACAGATATTTCTAGTTTTGATATAAAATAAAATAAGCATATTTTTTGTATTTACCGACAACGTAGGATTTTCAAAGTAAAACGAGTGAGAAAAGAGTAAAAATTATAAAAGCACGTTACTTAATATTTAAAGAATATAAGTTTTTAAAAAAGCTTTTACATATTTTTCCAAACTAATCCATCCAGATCTCCTTATTGCAATATAAAATATATCGCGATGAGAAAAGATGATCCCGTGCATTCAGTAGATACAGTCTGACTCGCGTCAGACTACGAACGGCTGCGGGCCATAAAACATCGATCACGCCTCGGCAGAAAGTCCAGCACGGCCGGGACGTAGCTCGATCGTTTATCGAAGGAGGTCGAAGCGATCGTTAGTGACTTCCAAGTACGAATCCCTGGCCGCGTGCCTCCCAGAAACATTTTCGTGCATCGGAGCACCGCGGGTCGTCCCGGCGCGACGCGACGCGGCCAGCAAAATTAGCCGGGTCTTTCCCAGACGGCATCTGCCCGCGCCCCGCATCTACGTATATTTGTGTATAAAGCTTTCTTCTCTCCCTCGATATATACGTCCGTGATCGGCGCTGGAGACGATGTACCGGGTGTCGAATTTCAAAGCGGTTCAATGGTACCGGGCTGCGTAAGATAGATTTATCTTACGAGTGATTCGCATCAAGCTTGATACAGTATATGTCGCGCATAAGCACAAGACTCCCTGCCGAAAACTCCCGAAAGGTCTCTTCAGCCTGCATAAGATTTACCGTCGTTGAGCAATAAGGATTTTTGTACGCGACCTGGATGCAACAGCGTATACCCTTGGGCCGGAGGAAGAATCGTCCTCCTCTCGAGTTCTTTCAGATGACTGTTGCTTGCTATAATGCGCGAACGGAACACATTGTGCGATGTATCAGACGTAAGACAGGAAACTTGTTGTGGACTTTTCCCGAATTACTTTTGCTGTCGAAAACAAATATATATATATATATATATACTATATACTGTAAAGTAGACTGGTTTAATATGACAATACATTTTTAATTCAGAATGAAAAAAGAATTTTATATAGTCAAATAAAATGTTAAAAATAAAATATTGTGCAAACATTTTAAAATTAAGAATGAAGAAGTAAATTAATTAAACAATGTCATATTTGAAAGAGGTAAAATAAAATGACGTTTTACCATCGCTTCTTTAACAATTCCTTAAAAATTGATTGTTACTTTACATTGCGTATCGTTTTCTTGATTTATTTTACTAAATTATTAGATTTTTAGATATTTTATTTAATTATTGGTATATAAAAATTGCCATGAATAGATTGATAAGCGAGAATATTGAATGCAGAGAGGTACAACAATATATAATATGAACATAAAAATACTAGATCAAAATTATTACGCTTAAAAAATTGCATTTTTTTGTCATGTATAATGTGTTTCTAATGCATTCTCTTTTTTTCAATAATCATTTTTAATATTCCTGTCATCTCAATTTTCTGCATATTTTTTTCATTTATTTACAAGCATAAATAATATACTCGCTTATGTGAAAAATACTTTCCCCTTGTTGATACATCAATGAATATATCTCTCTTGTCTTTTCACAAAAATCATGTAAAACAACGGTAACATTTGTACTGATCAAATTACTAACCTCAGCATAAGTAAACCACACGAGGTACATTCGAAACTCTGGATAAATTTAGACTTACTACGTGTGTTTGTGCTCTACTTCCTAGACAAGACATCAGATGCATTAGGCTTGAAACTTGAAAATGGCTAGTAAATTTTATATGTTCAAAATGTGTAACATACATAGAAATTATTTTCATTTTAATTTTATTCGTTTTCGTAAAATAATCTCGCTGTTTAAGTTCAAGTTACGTTTTGGATTAAGTTTTGGACTTATTTAATTTTGCATAAGAAAAGATATCTTCAAACTCGCTGCTTTATATCATCGACAATAGACAGAAAGGATTATTAAATATGGCAAAAACGATGATTTGACTAAAAGTGAAAAATAATTGAAACAATGTTAATAATTTTGCTGTATATAGTATGTGTTTAGAGAGATTAGGAGAGCTCGTATATGTTAAAATGTTTTAACGAAGATGCAGGGTAAAGTAATCGCAAAATCCGGACAGATGCGAATTTAGATTTAACGGCTTCTTTGAACATTTCAGGGGAGCAATCGTGACTGCAAACAATGGTGCGAATGCTTTTAATCGACCGTACCATTCCGTTTTCTTTTATATCTGCTTTATTCGTTTTGTATCGCAATAGAATTGATCGCCACGCGACTCGAATCTACTTGAGAAAGACGGACTTTTTGCAATGCATCGGATTTAATTTTCATGATGTTTCGTTAAAAGACTTTTAAGAATATCATAAGATGTATAATAAAATATTGCTTGAAAAAAAATATTACGAATGAAGAAGGTTATTTTGGAAATCTCGTTCGGAAAGTTTAAATTGTAAATTAAAATTATACATATAAATAATTTTATTTTTATATGAGAAAGTGCTACAAAAATATTTTATTTTTGCATATCAAGAAATTATACAACGCAAAATTGATCATCAATCTTGTTATCATACTCTCTTTAAAATAGAGAGATATAAAGATACTTCGCAGACAGAACGGAACAAAAATGAATGCATGTAAGGTGAGAGCATAGATGGTTATAAACGAGATTTTGCGACAATTACATTTAAACATCGTCCATTTGCTCTTTTTCACTCATTGTCATCAGTAACGACGGAAGTAGACAGACTTTGTTTTCTGGATTTCGGAAGAGTGCGGAACTGTCAGATGTGCACATTATAAGAAACAGATGTGTACGAGAGAAACTAGTTATAAACCATACCATTGAATTAATCATAAACTTCAACTGATGCCAAAACTATCACGTGTTTACTCTGTCACCAACTTCGAACAGAGGATACATGAAGTTCTGACAGTTGGAATTTATATTCATACTTTATGCAAATAAATGCGCACCGATTTACAATTAAAGTAAAAAATTGCTTTGCCACTTAAGGTTAAATGCAGAGCGCGTCTTTTCTAACATTTATTTTTATAATACAGCAAATAAAGTTATAAATAAAATAAAATAAAATATTGTTATTTATGATAGAAAAGATTTAAAAGGCATTTTCAATATCAGTAAACTTATATTTATCGTGATATATGTTATTCTTCTTTCATAATTATAGTATTTTAAGTTATGCTAAAACTTTTCTATTTCTTTTACTCTCTTTTTTTCCTTCTTATTATAAAAAGCTAAACTTTATCTTTTAAAATTATTATACATTTTTCTTTCAGCGCGCTTAAATAAGAATACGTCTCAAAATAGTTAATTTTGCTTGCATTTAATATAAAAAAATTCAAAAATAGTAAATAAAAGACAGAATGTTTTATTACAGTCTAATAGTACCGTTGTACGAGTGTGAGAATGTGTTAAAATAATTGTGAACTGTGTTTATAGTTCTATTATGTTATATTTTTTTTCAATGAAAAAGAATTGTATGATCGAATCATGTTATATACCGTTCAGCATGTGTGTTGCAAACATCGCAACTATTTCATTGAAGTCGATAGCGGAATCAAAGCTGCCGAAATATTTGTCATCAAACTTCCAGTGAAAATTGGGTATTTCGGAATCGTGCCAGAACTAGCATCGATGCATCCCTGTTTTGACGTCGTTGTCTTGTTAATAACGCGTCGCATCGCGCCGAGCAACAATGTTGTTGACAAACACAGCTGATCTCGCGGATCAATTGTCGGAATTGAACCCAATTTCACCTCGCGTTAAGTTGACCTAGTGTATGGTGTCGGATCGATAAGCCCGCGTCTGCAAATATTCAGCGATTCGTTACGCGAGGAATTTTTTGCATTCAAAATAAAATCATTTCTTGCAAAAAGTTTTACACTCGCCAACTAAAATTCTTATTAACGATTTCTCTGATATTACCTATGCGAAATTTTTAACAAATCGCGTCTAGTTATAAAGAATTATTCATAATAATAAAGAATTGCTGCCAATTGAATGAAAATTAATCTTTTCTTGTAACGATATGAAAGGATTATTAGATTTTAAATTATGCGCAAAAACAATTAATTAATTAAAGTAAAATGTCTTAGCAAATTAAGCTCAAAATTGCTAACACTGTTAAAGATAAAAATAATAACTATACATAATATTTGTATTTAATTTATAAAGTGTTTAATTCTGTTAACTTACAACGTATAATAATATATTTTTGTCTGTGGTGTTTGGTTTATTATCTCGATGACAATAAAAAATTATTTTACATAAATGATTTGTTATATATTGTAGTTGCATATGATAAGAAAGCGAAAAAGAGTAAAGATCCTTAAAAAATATGCGTTTCATACCAAGAGAAGAATAAAAATATTATACATTTGTTTGATAGACCAAATAGACGTTTGCATGTAGTTGGAAGAATTTATGATGCATTCGTCGGTGTTAAATTTAATTTGCGAGGCTTTGCTGAAATTGTAGCCAGTTCATTTCTGCATGCGATTGCAAATTGAATATACATCATTTCCCAGATTTTACATTTATTACCTAATTCATTGCAGCTATTTTATCAAAGATTTATATAAAATCGGGTAAACAGTTTTTCATTTTTTTTTTTTTTTTTTTTTTAATTATATATTATAATTATTGTTTTCTTGTTTTCCTTTTCAGCTTTGATATGAGAAATATTGAATTTAACGTATATTAATTAAAACTAAATTTATTTATAATTAAACTCGTATAATAGAAGTTTCACTTTTTTATAATAACAAAACTGGGCGCCAGAAATAAATTTAATGTATAATAATTTAATTTATATTGTTTCAAGAAATAGTTCTGATATATTATTAATTATGTATAGTATTGTGTTATAAGTTTTTTCAATTTAAAAAATTCTTTTAGTCAAGAAAAATATGTATGATATCTTTCTTATTTTTTTATTCTTTTATATTACCAGAGCTTTAACTTAATAAATATATTTACAGAGAAGAATCATAGCATATTGACACATAGTAATATATTTTTGTTTTCTAGAACTGTGCTTGAACATTTTAGATCTTAAAAGACATTAAATAGAGAAGCACAAACTATACTTTGTATCGTCGAACGCACGATCTAACAACGACAATGTAATTATGAGCGATTTATCGGCTCGTAACGCTACTGAAAAGTTGGCCGTCTTTGAAACCGGACAGGGGGCTTTAGCCGCAACTTCCGGCAGCTTATACAGTGCCAGAAGTTTTCCAATTACACGGCGAGGCCGTCGCAATTTTCTCGTCAGAGCCCTTACCCTAACATTCTTCAATCTGTACTTCGCTCGCGAAGGAATCTTTTTGCTTGACACTTTTTCTAAGCGCTGCTAAGGTTTCAAGCAAGTTAAAGTATTTCACCGGATATTCTACCGTAGCTTACTACGAAAGCAGATTTTTAGAAAGAGACAGAAACAGAAAGAGAGATCTACGACGTGATAAATTATTTATCAAATTAAAATTGTATATATAAATTTTTCTTTTTTAAAGCATATGATACTTTTGTTATCATACATAATTGATAATTTTCTTCCTAAGTTAAGAATAATATATAAAGTAAAATGGTCGTATTTTTTCAAATATTATAACATAAAAATATAAACTACTTTCCCATTTTTATATTATACAATAATATAAATTTTTGTAGTAAAATGTGTTGTATATGTAATACTTAGTATTCAATGATTTTATAATTATTTATTTGATAGGTATAGTTTTTGTACTTTTATAGCATATTTTTGGTTTTTTAATCAATTTTTTATAATTTTCTTACGATATTAATAACTACATACTTTGCTCCCCTATCTATAAAGTGGATGATGGAAATTTATCCACTTGCGCCATGTGATCTCTTCCAATATCAAACATAATACAAAACTTAAATGCATTCTTTTAATACGTGTCACAAAATGTAGTTCATATAATATATAAAAAGGGAGTTAACTATCATCATGCCGAAAAAGCACGTTAAGCACGTTAAAGCAGTTAACCATGACTGTTATGCAAAATTTGTTTCTGAAATCATCACGTGTTCACACGTGTGGCGGAGCTCCCTAAAATTACTTCCCCGATTCACATCACGATATGCCGAAAATCTTGGCATGTGCCCAACGTGTGAATCGTAAAATAACAGACCGCCGTTGAGGTAGACAACCTAATTTGCTTTCTGGTGAGATAACTGAGTAAAAACTGCATATTTCCTTGTTGGGAGAGGGAGAAAAGGATAATATATATTCACTCTTTCTATATTAAATAATTTGCATAATAATTGCAAAGTAATCAATTAATAACAAATAATTAACATGTACATGAGGATATATAATATATATATATATATGTATATGCTACTATAATATTAAAAATAAAGCTTGAATATTTGTGTACATAGTATTGTCAGTTATACCGAAGCGCAAAAAATATTATTAAATTTTTCTATTTTATAAAAAAATGTAAAAAAATTTAACAATATAAAGATTTAATTTCTTTGATCTTATTATAAAAAAGATTATATTTTTGAAATCGTTTATTAGCGGGTGGTCTAGAAGGATCAATGGCGTTTTGACCATTTAAGAATACAATTAAGCAACATTCTCGTTCCGACGAGCTTATGACAGCTGGTTGCGCGTTATAAATTATAATAATGTACCGAGTCGCCAGAGGTTAAATCAGGCTGACACTCTTCAATTATCTGGCCTCCCCTCAAGCTGATATCACGATGCATCGGTCGCCCACATCCTCATCAGTGTCATTGAGAATGCATCGCATCATCGCGAATAAAACGTTCAGTCTTCTTCTCTGTGTGTCTCTCTATGTGTGTCGCAAGCTTGAATACTTCTTTAAATAAGTGAAGCATTTGAAGCGATAATATGCTAAGTCACGGAAAAGAAAGACTTACAATATTTATAGCTCGTACATATTTGAGCCATAAAAATATTTTGTAAAGACTCTTTCTTCCTGTATTATATTCTGGACCAACCATTCAATACACAATCATTTCTTATAGAAATATCTTCAAGCATGGTAATCAAGTAAAATGTTCAATCGAAATATAAAAAGCATAATTAATTATCTTCAAATAGTAATCTAATATTTCACATATTAAATATCGCATATTAAAAGATGGAGGGAGAACATAGGCAGACTTCACTATTTATTTTATATAAGTAAAAGGAATGAATATGTCTAAAAACGTGTACTATACTACTTAATAACAAAACTATATTTTCTATTTTACATACAAGCATCACTTACCATAAATCTTAAATTTTGAAAATTAAGAAATAAAAATAACTCTGCGTATAAATATTTTTCGATATGATTCTCGAGAATCGAGACATGGAAATATAACGCGCGGAAACGATGATGTTCAACGATCAATATTTGCATCCGGATATAAATAAATGCAAATATCAACATATAGTGACATAGTTACTCCGTATGATATGCAATAGTGCGTATATGCACGTTTGTATGCGATAGTATGATGCCAGATTTATTGATGGCTGAATAGCCGTTTTTTTTTTTTTTGCGCTCTCGTAGTCACGTAAACTCGAAATCTTCGAGCCGAATGTGGACGGATATGCCGTTATATTTATTTCTGCGCGTATAGATCTGCACAGTCAAATATAGATTTTGCAATGCGGAATGGTTATCATTGTGCAAACATAAGTTTGTGTATAAAATGCATTGTCAGCGTTTTAACGCTGGCGTATTTTATACTCCAGCTAAAATTTTTCCATTAAGGAATTTATCCTTCAAGCCGATAAAGTATTTGTAAAGCGCATATCTATTTTTTTAAAATATATAATTCTATTTTATAAAATATATAATATTTTAAAATGTAATATATATATATTATATTTTATATTTTATTTAACAAAAGAACCGCAAAGATAACTTTCTATTAAAATATATCTAAAACATGAATTTGAAAAAATGATGAAATCATTGGTACTTTCTATAAAAAAAACTCTTGCTATTAAGAAATATGACTGCAATATATAGATTTGTATTTTATGCAATTGAATGTATTTTTGAACGCGTTGTTTTGCCGTGCAGCAGTTGCATTAAGAGCAACATAGAAGTCGTACGAGTTATTATAAAAAGATAAGAAACCACAGTAGAGATAGAAAGCCGTGCACGTTTGCAACTATTTTCGATCTCATCGATAGAGATAAGAGGGAAAGTCTATATGGAGGCATTCTATTGCCGTTCATACATTTTGTAAAGACAGAAAAAAGAGTTTGTTGGGAACACGCGTAACGAGGCCGATTGCTTGTGCGACGGAAATAGAGCGATTTATCTAGTAACTTATAGCAATTTCTGACGATGAAACGAGCGTTGTAAATAGCTATTTCCATAAGCAGTATCGGGAGATTCACTCGATCCAATATCGCTTTCGATGCGTTGACATATCATAATAAAAATCATATTGGAGAATTATGTATTATTGTCAAAGGATGTTGACGGATTAGCAAACTAAAATCATTAATAAATCATTGATCGATATTGAATAGATCGATCGTAACATGCTCAAGAAGTTTGCAAAGACTACTTGTATCAATTTCTTCTTTTTATTCTTCTTCGTTTCTCCATTTCTATCTTATTCTTTCTGCTACATAAAAGATGATTGATTACAAAGAAAAAAGGCAGAAACTGGCCAGAATTTTTTGGACAGAAACTATCCGAAGTATACCGGCTATAAATTTCTGAATAGAAACTAGCAAAAAAGCTAATTTCTTGTGAGTATTACAGATTGATATTTTAATAAATTTGTATTTTTTTATACGTTTTAATTTTTTCTCTATAATTATTATTTCAAATTAAATTTTTATTGCAAAATATTTACTTGATGTTATATAATTGGCAATTAAATTTTTGTTCGATTAAAAAGAGATGCGTTATTAAACATCATCTTTTCGTAGTTTAAATACCGGCGGCGCAGACATGATAACGGGATTGGGTATTTTGACGGTATTAAGGAGAACGACTATTATAATTCTATTATTGCATCGAATACTATTAGGATAATAATGAATGACATTTTTTATAGACATCGCAGCAGGGAAAATGAACTGAAAGTTTTTCTATAAGTGCATTATTGCGGCTTCTCATTATTTTAAAATTAATTAAAGATAAAATTAAAACCAGAGACCACACAATTAGTTTTCACATTAGTTTTCACGGTTAGTTTTCACATTACTTATAATTATTGATTATTATAGGGATGAGATATGAAAACAATTTGATTTTTCAAAAACTTGAAGAAATATAAATTGTTATTTGTGCCACCCGTTGTACGAGCGAGAAATGCTAAGGTTATTACTCCCGGGCCAGGTTGATCCATCTATTTCGAGATTAGGGCATTTCGCCAAATTTATGTTAATTATACAAATTATTGTTTTTCGTTTTCGCACACTCACGAATGACGCCTATTAGTCTGCTTTAGACTTCGTGGAAATAGTTTTCCGCTCATCCGTTGATTTCATCATTTCATTATTCTATTTATGATCAAAGAGAGATTTAAGTAATTAATGATAGAAAGCTACCAAAAAAAATGAAGGACATAAGTTCATAACTCGATTATCTTAATAATTAAATTAAATCAATTTTACACCAATTTATTTAATTTTATGTAAAATTAGATTAATATTTCATATTTCTATTGAAGATATATAATTATTAATTATCTACATGTCTCTCTA
The DNA here is from genome assembly GCF_030449975.1 of Polyergus mexicanus. NCBI lineage: Eukaryota > Metazoa > Arthropoda > Insecta > Hymenoptera > Formicidae > Polyergus > Polyergus mexicanus. Next base: position 5,366,197 of record NW_027223339.1, on the reverse strand, counting down.
ATAAATATGTATCAATTACATATCAGAGAAAACTGAAGATTTAATTTGCAGTATTGCAATCAAATATTAATTTATTATTATTACATACTGTACAAAATTACATACATGTATTAAATACATATATTAAATACATATATTTATATAACATTTTTATATATTTATAGACAAAATATTTGATTATATGTATAATTGTTAAAAAAATTATTTCTTATATGATTAATTAAATTCACATAATATATTGTTTATTATTTAACACTCTTCAATAAAGAGTAATTATTATTTAACGTAAGTGGAAATTTCTTTAAAAATGATCGTTATGTGCGTAGTATTTATAATATCATTAATGTGTGATTTAAATAATTTATATTTAATTATTTATTAATCCTTTTTTTAATTCTCTAAATTAATATCTGACTCTCCATACTACTTTTAATAATTTATAAGATTAGAATAATAGTTCTTTCTATTTGCGATTGCAGGGTAATACAGGAGCATATCGGAGCAAAACCGGTATCGGTATTGCTAACACGTTCGGTAGGAATACTTCCGGCGAAAATATGGCAAGCTGTAGAAGCGCCTATTCTGGAGGAACATCAAATTCCACTCGTGTTGCCAACAAGGAACGAGCGTTCGATGGTTTTGAAAACGCTTTTCTCAAAAAGGATAAATTTGAAGACAAAAATACATTCAAATATTCATGTAAGATATCTATTTCTTTACAATAATATGTATTGTGTGTATATGATAATTTTTTTACATTATTTACATATAGTCTAAAAGGAAAATTATATATACATACATACATACATACACACACATATATATGTATATATATATATATATATGCATATATAAAACTTATATTTTTAGAATGAAATCAAAATATTATTTTTAAATTATCTCTTCTTATGCAGATACCAAAGATGCTGACAAAAATCGATTACATTCCGGAAGATCTTCGTCTGAAGACGTGAGCGTGAAAAGCCCGCTATCTAATAGTAGATCGTCTCTCTTTGAAAAGTACTCGTTTTCAGCTGGCAAAACATCGGAGAGGCCATCTTCCGTGTTGGACAGATATAACCGACCGGCTTCGCGAGGGAAGAGCAGAGAGCCCGAAGGAATATCACGATACGGATCCGGTACATATTCTGGATCGAGTTTCGTACGAAATTATGGCAGCGACAGCAAAATCGAAAAGGATCATCCGCCAGTCTCCTATAGAGGATTACGTTCCAATTCCGGGAAAACATCACGCGAACCCAGTCCGGAAGTCGGTGTCGGAAAAACAAGCTCCTTCAGGATTTATTCAAGAGCGTCGTCTCATAATCGCTCAGCTGCATCGCCCAGTGAGTGCGATTGTTTTATTAGAATTTATGTTGTATTATAAATCACAAAAATATAAAAAGAGGATATTTTTTAATTTTATTATTATTAGTGACTCACTTTACAGATATTATTTTGTAATTCATAAAAAAAACAAAAAAAAAGTAGAAAATTTTTAAACTCCAGAATATTATTATGAATATTCTTCTCCATTGTAATGAATATTCTTATTCGTTTATTTAATCATCAAAACTGACACAAATAAACAATTAGTTTTAAATCTATACTGTTTAGGTACGTCTGAATCAAGCTCGACCACAATCTCGACAAGATTTGGATCGACAGCTGGTTCACGATTTCTCTCATCGCGAAGCAACGAACGAATACCCACAGCCATAAATTATTCCGCAACAGACAGATTCAGAAACGCTAATACTAAGTCTATTAACCAGAAAAACGAAGAGGAGTCAAGGCTTGCTACTATGCCTGACAAAGCATATAAAACTTCAAATCGAATGGAAGAGGATGAAAGCAACAATAAGCTTTCTGACAGCGAATTTGTGACGTTGACGATGATGACCAGAAGTACTTCACCAACACCTCCAGCCTCTTCTTCCTATGTCAGAAACAGGCGAGCGGAAATCGGTATCGTTCATCAGAAGGAAGTGACCAGAGCTCGAAAATTACCGGATACCACGGACGAAGAGACGCAATGTGATCGAACGGAAGAAACATCGAGATTCTCGAGGTATGGAGGCAACAATAGAATCTCCGGAGCACCCTGGTCAACGTATTTGGATAAATACTCGTCATCAGGCACAACTTCGATTGGAGGTCCATCTATATATTCGTCCAGAGGATTCACTAATGCAAACTCTTCAAGTAGTAGATTCAATAGCTTCGCGTATACGAGAACGAACGAAATTCCGGCGACCACGAGAAATGAATCCGCTACTAAGGAGTCGTCGAGTTCTAGTCAGGAAACTCATAGTTCTAGCAATAAAAATCGAAACGAGAAAGTTCCCAGTGGTTTAAAATGCACGACTAGCAATGAAAATTCAACGTCTAATGACTCAAATGCATCGTCGAACGCGCAAAATATTCATAGCGCGAATAAAGAAATAAATGAAAGTAGAATACGAGGTAGCGAACAGTGTTCCTGCGGAGGACGAAAAACTGAAACGAGCGGAAATCCTGATAGCTCCAAAGTTTTCAACCAGAACGTTGCATTTCATCGCAGAGATGATTCAATGGAGGATTCCCAGGAAAGCAACGGTAGTCGCGAAGATTGGAATAGCAGACAAAGTTCTGTGTCCAGGTGCCATGAATATAACCAAAGAAAACCATCTGTTCCGCGGGTTGGACGTAGTTCGCCAAAGAGCGAAATAAAGATTTTCAAATGTTCTTCAAAGTCTGAAATAATATCACCGAAACGAGAAACATACTGTGAAAGGAGAGGATCCACTCCCAAATCTGATACCAGTTCTTCTTCTAAGACCGAGGAGTCTCTTCGAATTGTAGAAGGACATTGTCAAAATCAAAATGAAGAAATTATTTCCCAAAAGCGTGATATTTCGCAAAGAAAAGATTCTACATCGAGGTATGTAAATCTGCTTTCTAATGAAGTAATTATTTATATAACTTATAAGCAATTACATACAAGCGAAAGAAATTATTTATATTATACGATATTAACTATGCTTTTAAAAATATAATTGATTTTAACTTATTTTTATTGTGATATAAATATATGATTACAATATTAATTGCACGTTTTTATGTCACATTTCAAGCTAATTTTCAATTTTTAACAAGCACAATTTTTGCAATATCTAATGTTAAAGTACAAGCAATATAAAATAATCTTATATGCTAATATATTACATATTGTATGCAAGTTAGTTGTAAGAATTAAAAAATTTTCGTAAATTAAGTTTCTACGAGCATAAATAGAGAGAACAACGTTATTTTTCTCAATTAATTTTTAAGAAATTATATATATAATATATACACTTTTAGTTATTATCACATTTTTACCGTAAAAATAAAAAAAAATGATCCGTCATTGAAATATAGAGCAAATAGATTGATCGTAAATCCGCAAGAATCCTTAGAGAATCTAATAAAGAGAAAATGTATTTTATAAATATTGTTTCACGTAATTATTGTATTTTTATTAAAAGCGGTTCTTTACAAAATCGTTCGACACCGCAATCTAGGAATGGATCGGCGAGGAATATATCGCGTCAAATAATGCGGACCGGTTCGTCCGATAGATCCCCTGTAAACATGCCAATTGGCAGATCGAAATCGTCGTCAACTAGTTTGATGACGAGTCAGAGTGTAAAAATAAAAGCGACGACGCCGCCATCGTCCGGCAAGTCATCCGGCGGTTTGGTTCCGCCATCAGTGAATCTACGACAAGGCGGTTCGCCGGACGCGCGCGGCAAACCACCTGTGCCGAAAAATGATGCTACGACCGCTGCCACATCGAAGTGCATCGTGGCAGCGAAGTACGTGAACAAAGATTTCCGCAAGTCGACTTTGAACATGGAGAACGGCGATACGCCGCGCTCCAAGTGCGCGAGAAGAAAGAAGAGCCAGAGAACCATCTACGTCAGCTCCAAGAATTCCGAGATGACCACGGAACACATTCCCCAGGCTGTCTCTTCGGAATCTTCGATGAAGTCTGGTCAATCAAGATTAATGACTCTTTCGGGAAAATCAAAGCATATGCTCGGAAGGAGCGGTTCAAATGGCTCAATGAAATGGAAGGAATCGAGAGACGAATCAAAGTCACCTTGCGGAACGAAAAAGAGGCCGTCTGAGACGTCTGTTTCTAGCAATAGTAGTCAGTCGATTTCCGTAAATTCTTCCAGCAGCGAGGATAATGATGAACATGCAGACAGGTCGGATTTGAAACGGAGAAGAAAACGAGCGTCAGAATCGCCCAAATCGCTCGAAATGAGAGGCAAGATCAGTGCGGGATCATCAAGAACAAGCGTGTTGGCATCATCGGCAGATGAGATATCTTTGATGACGGAGAAACCACCCAGGCCACCATCTAGTCCAAGATCGAAAAGTGATCGTGTAGCGAAAACAGAAGAAGCCAAGTCGTTTTTGATGAGAGCTCTAGCACCAGTGACGAATTTTTTTAAGAATAGGAGTCAAGATTCAGGTGATGCAAGTAAATCAGATAATTGGGTTGACTCCAACGAGGAGAACTACGAAGCTTGTAACAAGTCAAGACAGTCGCTATCATCTTCGAAATCGATCAACCAGAGCCTGTCAAAAGATCCTAGTTTTATTAATTCCGAGAGGAATGACGAAATAAAAAAAAATAATATGAGAATTCAACATCAGTCTTCTGCAGAGAAATGGTGGTTGGATTCAAATTCTGATAACGTTCCAGAAGGAATTGAAAAGGATAATCGATGGAACGAAGATATCAGTCAGGACACAACAATTAGCACAGCCTTACCGGATGACGGTAAGCTAATTATTAAATATTTGTAAAAATATTTTTAGATAATAATATATTATTTATCTAGCTTAAATATGTCCCATCACAATATTGCAACTTATGTATAATAAAAATATAAAATTTTATAATAAATACAATTTGATAATTTATATATTTTAATGTAAGATAAGTAAATTACATTTAGATACGTAAAGTTTAATACTACATATTTTTTGTTTTAATTTTTAATTCTTTTAATTTAACAGTTTCTTCAAATATTTCTTATTTTATTTATCGCACGTGTCGGCAGGAAAATGTAAGCTCAAATTTTGGAGACAAGAATCGGGAGAACGTGCCTGGTGGTTGGACGATGTTCCAGCGGAAGAAACAAAGAGATCACCCTCATCGGCATCTCCCGTCTCGAGACGAGGTTCCAATCGAGGCAGTTTTCGATCAGCCGATCGACGAAACCGCATCAGGCATCAGCGATCTGGTGAACGAGCGTGGTGGATGAGCGATGATCCCGAGAATGTTCCGGAGGGCGTAGAGGTCATCCCTGTGGCGTCTCCCGATAGTCAAAGTGTCGACCAACCTGATGGCTTCGTCGACAACGAGAGCCTCTATTCTTCAAAGCCGCTTAAAAAGATCCGGCATATTGAATCCGGAGAGAAAGCATGGTGGATGGACAGCTCCTCGAACGTTCCTGACGGGGTCGTCAGGATTCCCGTGGAAACTGCCAATAGCACTTCCGACTCCTCCGAGTCGTACGAGAAGATCGATATCGGCATTAACCCTGAACCTGAAACGCGCGTGAAGAAAAATCTTTCTAGATTTCCTATCGAATTTCCGCCACCACCATCCGAGGAGCCGTTGGGAGATCGCGCGAGTCCGGAAGGGGTAAAATTAATTATTATATGTAATCCCATAAATCTCTGATCCTGAAAGATTGGAGTAATCCAAAAAAAAAAAAAAAAAAAATAAGATTATGACACATATATGATTTAATAAAATAATATTAATAAAATAAATAATAAGATATTATTTATATATTATTATATTAAATAATAAGATAAAAGTTTTTAGATTATTTTTTTACTTTCTCGTAATTAATTTGTTATGAGTATTGAATTATTTTTAAAGATGCATACAAAATTAAACTTTGAATTTAAAAGAATTTTTTTGTCTTCATGTGATTGTTTTAGACGATTAAAATTTAATGTTGGAAAAAATAAAAAGATTGATGAAAATAAATAATTTGATTTGTCTAAATAATATAACATTTATCATTGAATCTTTATATATATATATATATATATATAATTACATATTAAAAATAATATAAAAATATTATCGACATTGATGTATAACAATATATTACATTACTGCATTTATCATCCGTATTTTGAAAAATGTGATACGATTAAAAATATAAAATGCATATGATTTATTCAAATTCTCACATAAATTATCACAGAGATTACAGAACGTTTAAGTTCATTATTTCTTTTACAGATCGAAAATCCACCTGACCCGCCGGACAATTATGGAGGACGGGATTCACCTTATGACAATGTGCCGACAACTCGAAGGTTATCACCAAGAAAACGGTCCTCCACCTTGCCATTGTTCATTGGTCGGCACACTGACATTGACGACATGCTCGGTGATACAGTTGCCCTATGCCACAGTCCTGTTCTCTCCCGTGTTCGTAAACAGGAACGCGTTGAAGAGGGTGAGTCGAGAGAATGAATTTAGTGTCACTTAACGATCGATGCTATCGTACCCAGCTTACATTGTATCAGTCTGATGTATTGAATCATGTTCAACAAACTGGGTTGGCTTAAATCTTTGTAAAACCATAATGCTAAGACATGTTATCTAATAATATAAAATAATAATAGAGCAAAAAGTAAACTCGATATTTGAGAAATGAGAATATCTATACAGCACTAAGATCTCTGAAATATGCACAAAATCGGATATTTAAAATGTAAAAATATTAAAATATTTTAAATAATTAAATATAATATATATATATACAATATATATATATATATATATATATATATATATATATATATATTTGTCATTGCAGATTCTTTTGAAAACAGCTCAGAGTGCGAAGAAATAGATGCAACTCAGGTGATTATTCATGACAGCACGCCGAAAACACCGTTGATTCAACGAAGAAACCGGTATGTTTCATAATGATAATTTAGTATGAATTTAAAGATTGTAAATTATATATATATATTTGATATCTGTAAATAATTTAACAATTATATATAATGTACATCATTGCATATGATTATGTTTTCTTCTTTTTTTAGTGACAGTAAGAGAATTCAACCCGATGGCTATATTCCGGTAAGTTTTGTCATGCGAACTTACATTATGTTGATGTCTATAATGCTTTTATTTAATTAAAAGTCTATATATAAATATAGAAAACGTAACAAATAATTAAAAAATTAATATAACAGAGTAGAAAGTTTAAAAATGTAAACAGAAAATGATTAAAAAAGCAAATAGATTAAATTTTTAAATTGTATTAAATAAAATATGATAAATAATAATAAAATAAACAATACGAATTAAATTGAAAAGAGTACAATTCTGTTTCGAAAGTTTTTAAAGAAATACTCTTGTTTTTTAGGTTTTTTCTTAATCAATTTTTACTTAGTTTTTTATTTGGTATTTAAGCTTTTGTAAAAATGAGCATAAAAAGTGAGAAAATTATACTTGAATCAAATTTTTTTATAATAAAGTTATCAATAAAACAATGTTTATTACTTTGCTCGAAGTACGGATATTCTTTAAAACAAGTGGAGTCTCGTGCCAAAAATAGTGAGAACACATGCTTTTTATAGTTTTACCTTTTTAATATTCTTGCTTTCGCATCTCGATATCTTTGTTGATAGTCGTCCATAGGCGTGCATCGCCGACTATACCGAAAAGAGTCTGTGAACAAAGACTTATGAAAGAATGAATGAGATCAAGAGGCGTGAAAGCGTGCGCGACATTATTGTTTCTCGCTAGGGATGCACGAAAAAGCTTCTTCCTACCCTTCTATACCTTTTTTTTATATTGCACACAAAGCAGAATGAACAAAGGAGTCTTGCTTGTTGAGTGCTTGCTTCGTTCTTCATGTATCGCGTCTCGGTTAATAATCACTCGTTATGATGTCGTCGCAGTTTTCATTAATGTTTAAATATCCAATTTTATTATAGTAGAATTATATTTTACGCGAATCATTGTGTCTTAATTTGTGATTAATTCGTAATTTATATTGCAATGTAAATGCAATTCTGTAAAACGAAAAGATTCATAATTATTTAATTGATCACTTTGCTCGATTGTCATGCAAAAATTATTTATATTTTGCCACTATTATGAATTGGCAGCTTTACCATCCTTTATAATGAATCTCCATCACGTTTTTATAGGCTCAGAAACGACCTTTTGTACTATGTGAGCTCCCCTGCCCCCCACTATAAGAATTTGTTTGTAGTATACAGTCGATAATACGTATATCGCGCTTATAGTTGTCATATTGCACTGGCTGATTATTTTTTCACTGCCCAATTGTTATTTCAGCCATTTTCTATATCTGCTTTCTCTTCGGTAGATTATAATCCTTTGTACGGTAAGTTTTTGAATCGTTTTTGATTTTTACTTTAACCGTTACTTCTAATGCTAGAATTTTTTATATATAATGTAAATTACATTTAAAACTATCATCTTAATTTTTAAAAAATATATTATCAAAATTTTAAAAAATTGCTTGCTATGTATATAAGATATTCCAAATCTTTGAAATATTATCTGTAGTCTATTTAAAAATATAGTGCATTCTATGAATAATGTGAGAATATTTCTTTAAATAAAATATATATAAAAAAAGGTTTAAGCGGGGGAGAATTCTTTATATCAAGGGATTATAAAATAAAGAGTCTTTAGATTAGAAAGACAAGATAACAAAAATAAAATTACTAAACATTTTATACAACTCTATATAAAAACTCCTTATCTGACAATGAATACGCGAATGCGTTGAATGTGTAAAAAAGCGTAGAAGAGAATTATTTATCACATATAAATAAATTCTCAAAAACTCAAAGATATATTAGGGCTTTGATTTTATTCGGGATTTTTCGGATATACATGTGATCATGAAACGTTTATCCGTTTACATTCGCTTCCAGGAAAACGTTTACACATAAGGCTTACTATTATATATTTAAACAAAAACACGTTTACTTGTATATTTAGTACATTTATTTATTGGAAACGTCTATTTTCGAATATATTATTTTGACGTTATTATGTATATATATTTCTCCCGCTTTTACTACACTTAAACGTTTTTTTATATTAAAAAAAAAAAAATGTTCAAGATGAGAGAAAAAATTCTTCTATAGATGTATTCTTACAATTTTTAACTAACAACCACATAATTATATCTATGATAAATATTTCAATAAAGTACATTCAAAAGTAAAATACTTAATATAGAAATAAAAAAATTATAAAAAAAAAACGTTTCTATAAACGGATGTATTGTATTAAATGTATGTGTAAACGTATTTTCGTTTAAACGTATAATACTAACAATAAGCCATAGATTTAAAACACGTATATTCGGAAAAATGTTTCTAATAAACGGATGTATTAAATGTACGTGTAAATGTGTGTTTTTGTTTAAACGTATAATAGCGAACCCTAATATATATAAATTGTATAAAAATCGTGTTCAAATAGAACAACGATACGATTTAAGGTGCTACCAAAAACGATTGCGAGCGCGGGTAGAGGGCCGAGGGCCGAGGGTAGGGGTTCAGCCGCGCGGCGGCGGCACCGTCGGCCGAAGGCGACAGGTGTCCGCGGCGCGTTCAGTGTCGCGACGGCCGTTCGCGAGGTAAGGTGTGTTGTTTCGTGTCGCGTATAAACGTACGTGTATACTAACTTGAATCGCATCCCTTCGATCCTCTTTTCTCCCACGGGTTCCGCGCGCGCGTGTGCTTCCCTCGTGTCGCGGATTCGCGCACGTGCGTTCCAGTCACGCGCGAAAGAGGTGCGCGTTTTCATTCATCGAGACGGCGGGGCGGAAGTGCGCGTGTCGACCAAAAGGTGAGTTCCTTCCCTTCATTTGACGCGCAGACTCCGCGTTCTGAAGCTCGCTCCGAAACGCGTGCGCGCGCGCGCTTTCATTTCGCGCGGCGCAGGCCGGCTCGCTTCTTTCCCGCCTTTCGTTTTCGCTTTGTCCCTCTTTGCGCGTTAACGACAAAAATTGAACGGAACTCGCAAATATTTCGACAGTTTCGGTTAAGCATGTTCGATAATAGCGGGCGAGTAAACGATAAAAGGCACGTAGGAACCCTATTTAATATTTCGAATTCTTCAATTAAATCAAGGAGGCTTTTAACGTATTTTCGATTCCGAAACACTGCAGACATTGCAAAGAAAATATGAATTGTGCGAAGATTATTAGATATGATATATAATAATAAAAAACGCAACTAGATAATATATTTTTTTAATTCATATTGCTAAAAATGATTGAAAAATGTATTGTTGAGGTTGAATATACACACTAAAGATTAAAGAATTAAACAATAAATATGGAAATAATTATTAATGTGTGAATGTATAAATAAGAATATCGTAGGTTGTCTCATCCTAAGAAGAAAGCAGAGAAAGACATTTACATTATGTAAAATTAGAATACTCTACATTTGATATATAATCTTTTATTTTCGTTACAAAGTGTGTATTTTATATTTCGAACAGATGCTCATAAATATTTTTTGTCATTGTTGTCACGTATCAATAACCTTTTTGATGGAAATACATATACATAGCCGACTTTTCAGCGGCAATGATGTTTCTTGTTACGAAAAAAATGAAATGTAGAAATATAAATTATTGTTTGGAAAGCTGTCAATAATAATAAAATATTTTATTTTTCGATATATAAACTAATCGAAATAGATTTTAACGTAACGTAACATAAATAAATATTATCTTTATATTTGTGACCTAAATAAGATATAGAGAATGTAAATAAACCGATCAATCGTAATTTTAATGTTTCAACTTCCAATTCTCGACAATATTGACCGTTAGTATCGTATTACATAGTTAGACTTCACTACGCTTGACGTATCAATAGACGCGGCTCATCTGATCGAAATATTTTCGCGTGGATGTTACATGATTAATTTATAAATCTGGATCAATAATTTTATGGAATGTCACACATCTCGATCTCGAAATATTATTTATTTCGGAGGTTAGTTAACGCGTACAGACGATAGGTCCGGTTCACGTTCTCTGCTCCGTCACGCTTTTTTTTTCAGTCGTTCACCTTCGCCTGTGCCTCGTGCGAAATTTTCGCGTGATCGTCAACGATGGAACTCGCTTGGAAACAGACGCGTTATTGAATCCGCTCGAGAATTCGTTTATCATCTTCTTCTAACGATTTGCAGTCTTGAGTGGCAGTTGCTTAATATCTCAATATTTTTCGTTTAATAATGGAATATTTTAGAGAAGAGAAAAAGAAAAGAAAAAATTAAATTATATATTAAAGATGTTCCAAATTTCGAGAGATATTATTAGTATAAGGCTAAGATATTTCAAAACAAAATATTTAAAAATTGATATGTTAATTTTAGAGATTCGATATTATGAAAGAAAACATTTAAAGAATGCGGTATACGCACACGTGTACTAAAAATACAAAATGTAATACTTCAAAAAAAAATCCGCAAACGCAACTAATGTACCATAGCACTCCGAGAGGCAGATTTGTCGATTCAGGCTAGTTTGGGAATTCTCGCGAGTTCGATCTAGCAACGCGATTGCATCTCGATCATGAATCTTTCGTCGACCACAACTACGTACATTCGTATAGCGCAGACTCGTTTTCCCTTCTAACTCTCCTTCCTCTTCTCGACATCTCCCTTTCATACTTTCTCTCTCTCTCTCTCTCTCTCTCTTTATGTTTTTCTCTTTTCGTTCATTTCTCTTTCTTTGTTTCCTCCTCGGTCATTCTTTCTCTCACACACTCGCCCATTCTTTGTGTCCTTTCTCCGTCTCTTTCTTTAGTTGGAAGAAGTGCTGGTTCATTTACGAATAAGAACAATGTAAAGGCGAAACGACGAGACAGATCGGCACGTACTAATAATGACAGCTCGCAATTTTATTTTGCGCCTGGCGCCGATTTTCTTACGAGACCACGATGTCGTAAGGGAGTCCATGATGCATGAATAAAGATTATGTTGCGCATAGGCGTCGAGAGTGCATAATTCGATTTGCATTGCTCAGAAAATGTTGACTCTGAATTTTTTCTTTATATAATCTTCCCTTTATTGAGTCTTTATCTCGTTAAGAAAATGGCAGGATATTCACAATGCTTCCACATTATATTCTCAAATTTATTATTACTGGCTTTATAAAATAAAATAGTGGCGCGCAAAGTCTTTAACACTAAAACCTACGGTCGAGATAGTAGTATTCCCTTCATTTTAGTATATTTCAAAGAAAAAGACTGTTTGTTGCAACGTAAAAATTTCATACTAGAAATAACGCATAGTAATATGATAGGGTAAACATGTGAGAACCGGTATAGCGATGCGCTTTTTCATAAGTTACAACAAGTTCTTCCCGCGCACCCGGTATAATCGCGACATGTTACAGCGGAGATCGTAGCGCTGAGGATTTAAATTTTTGAAGTTCGATCAACTACAAGCAAGTTTCTACTACATTGAGTAGCTGCAACATTCCACTACGAACTTTGTATAAGATCTACTAACAGATGTGTGAATGATACCAATACTTGGATAATCATTTTGTAATCAAAGTAATCTTCACGGTTATATTTTTTTGCGCTCTTTTATATTATATCTATATAATCTAGATCGAAGGCAATTCAGATTTTTTTTTCATTTTAGATAAGAGGGAAACAGGGGATAGCGTATTTAAAAAATTTTTAAATCGATTATTTTACAAAATTTAATTATCGAAATATTTATTTGCAAGTTTGGAAAATAAGTTAATAATAATTAAATGATATAGAATAAATTTATATTTATTGAATCATCTAAAAATGCGCGGCAAAATTATTGATTAAAAAGTTATAAAAAAATGTTTATGATGTTTTTACATAATCTTTAAAAATATAAAAAGGATATTAAGAGACAGAATAAATTTTTAATTACGATAATCTTGAATGGATGAGGAGATTTTCGCTGATTTTCCTGCTTTGACTTAACAAATCGATAAGCGAGTGAAAGGAAACTTGAAGGTCAATGATCGCCTGAAAACGATGTGGTTACCGATTGCATTAACGATGATAATTGCAGTCCTAGATAATTATGATTCTAATATTGCCACTTTCACGGCATGATTCTTGATACCTGGTTTTTCTGTCGCGGTTCCTACGTGTGCCTAAGAATCTTTCTATGATTGACAGATTGCTCGGAAAATAAAAACAAGTAAATAGACGAACCTATAATTGGACAAATGCATAAGTTGTAACAAGTTATCACGTTATCATCTTTGTTGAGGAAAATAATAACAGATAGAATAATAAAAACAGCGCAAAAAAAAAAATTTGAACAAGCTATAGTTAAATATTTCCACTGCGGTCATGTTTTATTTGAATCTTAATTAAGAAGTCTCGAATAATTTTCGTCATTTATAAACAACATTTATATCTGTAAATAATTTGCTTTTTGTTAGAACGAAATCCCGTTTTGATCAAATATCCCTGATAATATCACACGTATTCGGAAACGTATATAAAGATATGTACTTTTTAATATTAAGGAAGTAAATTTAAAAAGAATCCCGAATCATTTAGACCTTGAGCGATCTGTCATTCATATATTGACGCGTTACGAGGTCTCAGCGAGAACTAAAGGTGAGCGCGATCAGCAGCGAATAGAAGACAGAGAGTAAAGGAATGTTTTCTCGTTTCAGCCGACAGATCGAATCGAAATAAATCGGCCGTACATCGAACCGATTCGTGCATCGCGTGAGTGCGTCACGGCGTGCGCACACAATTGTCGTGCGCACGTGAAAAGGGTGGGTGGGTGGGGGTGGGGAGGGGGTAGATTTTATCTCTTTTTTTTCTTTCGGGGGACGAAGAATCGCGAATAATTTCGGCCGGTCCCGCTGGCGGGAAGAAATGTATCGCCAGATGTTCTTCACATGCCAAGTGCAGTATCTCAACGACGTCGATCCATTCAGTTATCCAACCCTTTATCCGGATGTTAACCCTCCCGATCACACCTTCAGCGCGACCCTGCCGCTGATCAATCAGCTCGCCGCCGTGCATCGGCTTCTACGGGCACCACATAGGGTAAGTCATTATTTCCGGTCTATTAATACAATATTTCGACGATCTTGTACTGCATTAAATGTGTGCCTGAGATACGAATACGTATCAAAAAAACGTTTGTAATTATCTTTCTTCGAGTTTGATAGTCAAATATCTCTTGACATTATATTACGAAACGCGTATTTTTAAATGCAAAAATAATATAAAATTAAAAAAAAAATCTTTATTCCAATCTACATATATGATCCTGTGCTCTAATATCGATGCAATTAAGATATACGTAAGAAGAAAGATTATAAAGAATAGTCTTGTGATATTAAAAACGTTTATAATAATTCAATTAGATTTTAGAAAATTTGCAATCAGTTACGAACTTTTAAATTTTTAAAAGATTAAAACTTTTTTAATTTCGATTGTACATTTCTCACGAAATATATGCAATATTTCCTTTTGATTTCGTAACTTTTCGATCCAAATGCTTTAGATAAAAGCTTTACAAATTAATTAGATTGCTCAGCCATTAATTCAGCCGCTTAGCATTAATGAGTTAAGTTTTCGTTCTAACTTTTCACTTTTTCTTCTTTCGTGTCTTTCGATTACTTAAGGAAGAACTTACTCAAGGGAGTACAAATCAAGATATTGAGAACGTAAACTTTATTACGAGTGAGTTTATAAAACAAGAGATATAAACTGTAATCAAGAAGTTAATTATTTCTCTTTAAACATCATTTATCACGCGCGAATTTTATATATATTTTAATTAATTTTACATGTTGCATACAGCTAGCATACACAGATCCCGTTTTATAATACACATTAAGATTACTTAATTAGTTGTAGCAAAGTGTCTAAGGACTTTCAAAACATTTGTGCTTTTAATCATTTAGAACGCAATGCTCAGCATGCACTTGAACTTTATTCAC
The DNA here is from genome assembly GCF_030449975.1 of Polyergus mexicanus. Taxonomy (NCBI): domain Eukaryota; kingdom Metazoa; phylum Arthropoda; class Insecta; order Hymenoptera; family Formicidae; genus Polyergus; species Polyergus mexicanus. The sequence goes on along the minus strand of NW_027223339.1, from coordinate 5,351,145 downwards.
CATTTCAATTGATCGCAGTTATCGAAGAATTTTCTTGTACAACATTAATACGAATTGAATTTAACGTTATTATTTATTTTATTATTATTTATTATTTAATTATTACGTATTTATTATTTGATAATATTGTTATCATATTTTGCGTGATTTGATAATATCGTTATCATATTTCAAGTAACGTTAGACTTATATCAATCAAGAAATTCTTTTAATTATACGAAAATCGTACATTTGTATTCGTTTCGTTACCATTTCATATAACATCATATCTTTACGTAAAGTTGAAGACAATGTAAATATGCGTTTTTTATGTATTAGTAGAACAACAGAGGCGCGCGCTGCGCGTACGCTTTTATTTATAGACATTTCCCAATTTTTGTAACTTTTCTTTCTTAACTTTAACTTTTTAAAAAGTGATATTTATAGAAATATTAAAAGAAATCATTTTTAAAAGCGGCTTAGCATACTTGCGCGTACCAGGCATCGTTTGTCTTTTCTCTTAACATAATAATTTATCTTAAGATGTGAAATATCTTAAATGTATGTATATATTCTAGCATAGCATTGTGTTTATATGCTTGCAATTTATTAACATTTTGAAGTTCTTACATTCTCAAACCCTAAAACGGTTTCCATACAATTGGAAATACAAAAACATAAATTTGAAATGCAAAGATAGAGAACACAATTTGCCATTATCCAATACATTTAATTCATCATTCATAGAACGCGCACTAGGTTTTTTCTTTACAATTTAGCGATATTGAAACTATGCAATCGTTCGCTAGTTGAAACAACTGTAAAGTAACTAGAATTTTAATAATCAATTTTGTCCACAAAATTGATTATTAAAATTGTCCAAACGGAGAGATATATTCTTGGCATTATATCGGAAATCATAACTTTTGCAAACGTCTTTCATATGAATTGTGTTTGGATGGTCCTTTTAATCGAACATTCTCCTGGAATATTCGCAATATTGGCGATTAAAAAACATTGCGTAGTTGTAGCTAGAAAACAGAATTTGATAAAGAATATTGAAGAAAAGAAAAAATAGTAAAATTAAAACTTTGCGTATCTAATATTATAGTCTCATTTTAGGCAAACTTGTCTATAATTTAAGTGATGAAAAATAAATATTATGTATAAGATATTTAAAATTCTTAATCTTTATTGCTGTCAAAAGCAATTTTATACTCGTAAGAATTCTTATAATCATAAGAAGCATTTATGCAAATATGAAATTATAATGTTTCTTCCGGTTAACATCGCACTAATTGCAGAGTACTTGTTATATGTATTTACGAACAACAAAATAGGAAACAATGGATATGAGAGATGACAGCGCGACAAAGCGTTATTGGTGTAATTTAGCCTGCAAATACAATAATTTGCGAAATATGGGAGAAATTAAATTAGGTAGCAAAAGGCACGTATTGTTGCATATTGTTCTCAGATCTGTGTGTAACTTTTGATTTACATAATCTTTCTCTTGTTAAAATTTATACTGAGATGTATATAAGAACATTTTTATTTAACGATTATAATATTTTGACAAATTAAGCTTCGAATGCAAGCAGAATTTTATCGTCCACAGAATTTTTAATAGACTTAATAGAAATTTTATTTCAGATTTATTTGACAAAATATTTAATATTAACGACTCAAAATTTGCATATACTGATATGTAATTAAATTTTAGTCGAGGAAATTACATTTTCGTTAATTAATACATTGTCGAAATTAGATGCAAATCTCACAGGACATAATATCTACCAGTTACACATTGTGGCACGTGGCTCCTTTGTTTGCTCCATCATCGTTTCTGGGACGGTCCCTTCAAAGCCATTATATTGTCCATGTATACAGCTAAATACTATTGCATCGTGTCGGCTAAACCTCAACCGGCTACCTTCCTGATTGTCTGACCCAATTGTAGTATCCTGTCATAACGTTCCTCAAAACTCCAGTTGTAGCAATGCAATCCTTTCGAGTTAGTGGTATTCGCAAAATTTCCTTTGGACGATTATATTTTAGCGATAATCAGCGACATCAGTTTTGTTGTTAATTAATTATATTTAATTTCTTGATCTAATTTTACTTGAAGAAGTAATTATGTCGTTAAAAATCAAATCGTTACATTGTTATTTATGAATGAGAAACTAAATCTTTTTTTTAGAGCATACATATATTTTTTTATGTATATATAACATAAAAATATTGTAGAATATAAAAATTTTATTAAAACAGATTTTTATTCTCAGTTAATGTAATATCACATTTATGAAACAATCCAAAAATTAGTTCATTTAACGTAATATTACATTAAGCAAATAATCCAAAAAGAAAATCAATTCAGATGTCTGATATCAGGTATCGATATTTCGATAAATTATATAACGACAAACATCATTACGGAAGATTAACTGAATAACAGGCGTGTGTAACGAATCAACGTGATATAAGCAGAGACCGTGTAACACTTTAATTCTCTCTCGCATCCTCTTCCTTGTACCTTGAAGGTTTGAACGGCCCGTGAAATGTCTGCCAGCCCTCTTCGGACCCTTCTTCGGCAGTTCGCCGATGTAACGGTACATTTCGGAGCATTACTCTCTCGGAGAAAGAATAAAAAGTTCGTTTACGGCCTGGGTATTATATATCTATGGGTATCTCTCGCCGATGTACCGGTTATCTCGAGAGGACAGTGGCGAGTTCTTGCGGAGTAACTCCTTCGCTACTCGTCCTTCAATTTTACTCTTTTCAACGGTGTGTCTGATCATCCCGTCTGAGCATTTTTATAAGCGCAAGATTTAGATTTTGCTTCAAATCATGTAAATTTTTAACGTGTCTAGAATACATTATCTTTTTCGTAATATCATTGATGCGCTAATTTCAATTAATGTAATTGCAGTAAAATAACATTCTGTAATATATAGCAGGAGAGATAAAAATTCAAATTTATTCTTGTCGTGTTACAAACAAATAATTAAAATTCTAAATTAAATTTTGTGGTTGTCGGAAAAAAAAAATTGGAATACATTTTTACTATGTTAATGTTTCTTCATTTTCTTTTCTGTTCTCTTTTTATCAATCTTAAATTAAATCATTTTAATATATAATGACTTTATTATAGATTATATTGGGAAAATAAAAGAACTAAATATGATTGAAAAACGTTTTTCAACATTATTTGAAAGCAATTCCTAAGAAATTGCTAATTGGAGTAATATTATTCCAATTTTAACGATTCACTTTAATCCGTAACAGCTGTTGAAATCGTACGAAGTCGTCTCTTCTCACCTCACCTCACGCTCAGACGTGGTATCATTAATTTTACGGGCCATCTCCTTCCCGCTATTTCACTTAACGTCACAGAAACGCGTGGCAAAGTTTTACGAGAAACGGAGCTCTCTTTTAGACGAAAATCGCGCATCGAACTTGCGCGATTTATTTTTTTTTTCTCTCCTCAGTATTGAATGGTAATGGAGAGAGTTACGATTTCGATTTATGGGCGACGTTACACTTGAGAGCTTTAGAAATTTCGGTTTGATGGCCGCGCAGCTTATTCTCCGCCATCGGCAATGGACCGCGAAGTGCAACCATCGTTGTCGTCATGCCATCGAATAACGATACCACGAAGAAAAAAAAAACATAAATCACGTGGGACGCGAAGCTTTTTTAAACGAGCTCTGATATCGTTGCGGTATCGAGTCTGCCGGGAGATTATCCGAATTCAACGGAACGTATCATTGATAACCGATTCTATGCTGCCGGTTAATGTTACCGCAACGCCCGCTGCAGAAAAATTAATCACATCACTCGAGCTCGTAACTGCGGCAATTCGCAGATCACATTTGGGAATGTGCGTCGAAAATCGTTAAAGAGTTTTAATATCGTTTCAAATTATACCATTATACCATTACACCGTTTATAATACAATACGATTTCTTTAATTCTAATGATAATTGGAAGTCTCAATAATTATATCCGTTCGAGATTACGAAACATTGTATATTTTATCCTGTATATTGCGCGTGTATGAAAATAATGATTATTTTTTATTAGTTGAAAATTATCTTGATAGCACATAAAATATTATTTTTAATGTTTTTTTATGTAAACGAGAAGTTTGTTTCTCTTCTGATATAACAGTACTTACTGTACAATAAAAATTGTTCAAATAATAAGAGAGAGGGAAAGAGAGAGAGAGAGAGAGAGAGAGAGAGAGAGAAACGACAAACAGGAAACAAATAAAACTCGGATATAGATAAGGAAAAATGATAAAGATGGGAGGGGGGAAGGAACATTATACTAATACATACATATAGAGAGAGAGAGAGAGAGAGGGGGGGAAAAATTTTGAAAGGGTTGAAACATTTTAGCGAGGAAGGAAATAAAGATAGAATATAAGAGAGAATGTAGTACGCAATAAAAAGACCGAGATATCCGCTTTAAGTTGCTTATACAAACGAGCATAGGCACGAATCGTTGAATGAATTCGCATTAGTGGGATCTAAAGCTGCGAGAAAAGTGTGAATAACTTTTTTTCGCAGTTCGCTTTTCTTTGCCACTGAAGTTTGAGCTCGCACGTATCCCGAACAGTTAACTTGTCGAAAAGCAAACGGGTAAGAATGCTGCGTTTACTTTTCGCCACGCGGAAACGAGGCAGAAAAGTTTTCAGGGTAACGAAAAGAAAGTAATTTGTAATAAAATAGCATTTTCGATTCCTTCCGTCAAGTAGAAATGTAAATCTCGCGGAAGAGTTGTAACTTGCAAATATATATTCGATGAGAAAAATTTCGCGGAACTTTACTGTTAAAAACAAAAATGGACAATTATATTCTTAAAAATCGATTTTACGTAGAAAAATATAATACATTTGATATTTATAGATTATAAAATGTTTTACATTTTCATTATATTAAAATTTTTTTTTACGCAGATATATATTTTATCAACACATTAATTGTGTTCAATTTACTATAAAATTGCATGAATTAAACATGTCTCACAGTATTGAATTTTTCGTAATACTTGAGCGTAGTATGCGTGTAAAAAAAAAAAAAGAAAGAAAGAAAGAAAAAAAAATGAAAATAATAAATTTATTAACATGCGTATGCATATAAAGATTAATTAGGGTTAGCTTAGATTTTATAGATAACGCTTAACGATTAATACCAATAAAATATTAAGGGAAGTTGTCTGTATGGATTATGTGTGCATGTTAATACATAAAATATAATTAATTTAGGAAGGCGTACTCTTTGAATTTATGTATCTGCAGGTATATTTATCTCGTCTACAACGAATGAGTCACGCCTTTCCCGCGTTGTGAGGAAATCTGCTATTTCCGTTAGATTCTCTATAAAAATATACTTAAGAAATATAATAGATATACCACACTTGTATCGGAAATAGCATGTTTTTTAATCATATTACAGCAGGAATATTGCATCAATTTGGTTCCGTATTTATTTAAATTTGTTTTTTTACGATCTTATATACAACATGTTTTCCGTGGAGAACTCTCTTTTCTCTCTTTTTGTTATAACAAATATTGATAAAAATTCGATAAAATGTTATTACTTGTGTATATTTATTTTAATAAAATATAAATAAATCATCTTTATTATTAAAAGTAGAATCGTAGAAAAGTAAAATATTATACAAAATAAAATTTTTTAAATGAAAAATGTTAGATTCGTTGCTCAATTCGTTGAAGAAGACAGATTTAGATATTTAATTAATTTTAGATATTTATAAAATTTTTTAAAATTTCCTCGAGTATTATGAATAAATTAATAATACAATATATTATATATTATGTATGGAAATTGTTGTATAATATTTCGAATGTTACAAGAGAAAAGGAGAGAGAAAGAGAGAAAAAAATTAATTTACAAATTTTTTATTCAATTTATTTCTCGAATTCCATGGTACTTGATGTTTCGATGTTTAGATTTTTAAAATTTTGACAGTGAATTATTTCCTTCACATCGCGTCCCTGCTTGAGACTTGAGAGTCATCTGAGATAGACGATCCCTTCCTATTAACTCACCTACCTACCTACCCACATCTCTACCTACCTACCTACCTACCTACCTACCTACCTACCTACCTGCCTGCCTGCCTATCTCCTCAGTTACAGTCAGCTGGCTCTCGTAGTTATAGGCAAGAAGAGAGTGGTACAGACTTCTTTGTTGCATTCTGCCACGAATGCTCTTGCGCACGACAACGACGGCAGTGTCCAGTTTCATTCACGAGAGGCGTCGTAATTCTCGACGGAGAGCTGGAATTTGTTTTAAAGGTATGCCGGTGTGCACGAGGAACGAATTTATAATTCTACGCGCCGCGCTGTCACACGGGATGATACACCCACGATCGGAATGAAATCTCCGTGTTGCATATATACTCGTCTTCCGTCTCATGTCGAACAACGAATTAGAGATTGAGTGTTTCTCCGCGCAAAGATATCGCGTTCGGATTAAATCGCGGAGTAAAAGCTCGCTTATTAAAATTACATTAATACTGTCGCTGTGGTATTTTATTCGATTTTATTGATCTGTGACTCCACAAATCTTAAGGTTCAAAAATTGCTGATTGTAAAGGTGATTTTTTAAGATTACATAAAATACAGAAGTTTTATAAGATTTGCAGCAACTTTTTAAAATTCTTTAACTATAATATAATAACTATAATATAATTTAAATTAATTTTTTAAATATAAATATAGAGAGGCACATGAAATTTAATAAACCTTTGCTTTGTTTACTTTTGAGTGGAATTTATTTTAAGAGAATTTGAACTTTTGTTTGTTTATTATAAAATAAAAAATTCTATATTTCAATTTTATATCATGTAGATTTTAAAATTGCATAATCGGTTTACAAATTTTATATTTTATAATGATTTTATTATATATCAATTTTTTAATGTACAATCACGAAATTCTACAGTTTGAATTAACGGATTCTAGTTATCATAAACTTATTATTTTCTAAAAATTCAAGTTTTTACTGATTTATGTTTCAGATCTCGTTTTAATAATTTTAAAGAAGTTTTTAATTACAATTATTATTTTGTAGCTTTCAATTTGATCTATTATTCAAAAAAATTAATGATAACTAGCATATATAATTTTGTTATTTAATTAATTAGCTTATTCTTGCATTAATTCGACAAGTTGAACCGATGTTGGGAAACTTCAGAAGGAATCAATAAAATATTCTTATTTAAGGCCGTTCATAAATGTCGCCAAAAATTCTCGCTCCAGTGGCTAAAAAAATGGTACCCAAACCAGATCAGGATTGCAGGGGGAAAAAAAAGAAGAGGCAAGAGATTGGGCAGAGATTGCTGGGATGGGACGAGAAAGGTTTTTCTTTTCGAGTGCAATGATGCGTGCGACCGTCCGAGCGATAAAGGCGTTACGGCATTATATACTTATATATTTTAGGAATAAGAAATTAATATTCATGAATCGCGACGACAGAGAGCGAGCAAGATACGGCAATGCGAGAGGATGATGGACAGATTACGATCAGAATAAATGCGGTCGAGGGGGACCGTTTCGAAAATGATTGCAAATTACAGATTTTCGTGCAGAGCACTCGAGTGGCTGGTACATTTCGCCGTGGCTGTTTGCGACCTTATTCGCGCGATGCTATACGGTATCTGGGGATCAATGACCCTTTTCAAACCGGCACTTCCGGAAGATATTAACAGCGTAATGTTTTGGATCGTAGCTGCATTTACATAATCGCGTCATAAATCTATTGATTTTGCTATTCTAAACATTTTTCTCGTCTTTAATATTAAATTCGTATGAACATTTCAACGCTAGACAAAGCAACAATCGCAATTGATTAAAAATTTCTTCTCTTATAATTAGATTTACAAGAATCTTTATTTTCGCGACGATTAAGACGGAATTGTTCGAAACTTGAATTATATTGATAAGACTCTGAATTATTTGCTTTATTCTTTTTTTTTTACTTTACAACTATTTAAATATTATAACAAAGTAATTTTATTTATATATATTAATTTATAAGAATAATAAAAAATCACTTTCTCTCTTCAAATATTCATCAATTTACAATTAATGTTAATTGACATTAATGACTGAAATTGGCATTTACAAAATCTAATAAATTATCTTTATTTAATTTGATCTAATATTAATTCTACTTTAATTAAATATACTTTTATCATCTCAAAATGCAGAAACGCGAAGAATCTACAATTAATTTGTACTGCGAATTTGAAATTTATTTAGAATCCACGATTCTCCTACCAGAAATTCAAAGTTCTTTAGAGTATAATTTGAAATCTGTAAGCTAATCTATTCAACCTCTTCTTAAAAATGTAATATTATACGTATTCTAAAATATTTTTATTAATGAACACATCTTTTTTGAAAAGAGTTTTACATAATTTTATATATTTAAGTAGAAATTTAAAAAAAAAAAAACGTGAAAGAACGCGATTGTATAACAACCGCTTTATCAATTCTGATTTTATCATAACTGTCCCTTTTTCGCACATTCGTAAAATTACAATCTACGTAACGATTTGATATTTTATCAACACATTGCGAATGCGTTATACAATATTATCCGGCAATAAAGTTTCTATTTCCGAATTTCACGGCTTCGCGAATGCTTTATACGCGGTTGTAAGGCGAAGCTAAGTTCTTTTTAACATACTCCTTCGTAAAGCATTTCCGAGAGGCGTAGCTTATATTTTGAAGGAAGGCGCCTCGAAAACATCTACATAATCGCTACGTAACTAAATTCCTGCACGAATCATCCGCGAATGTGAGATTCAGATTGTTCAAAGAAAATAGTGTTAGTGTTTAATTATAAATTTTATTGAATTAACTATGATTGTTAAAAGTATTATTATTACTAAAATAAGAAATGAATATTGTAAGTCAGATTTTTTCTTAGTATTTAAATATATTTGTACACTCATATGCATTTGTAAGATCTGTTCGTATACGTTTTGATAATTTATAATTTTACAACGAAGTTTTATCATACATAGAAAAATTATTTACAAATTGTTAGCGTTGCGAAGAGTTATCATAGCCGAATCTGTTTCTAAAGTTTTTTTTTTTTTTTTTATGCAGGTACTTAACAACATCCACATGCGCGAGTTTATATTTTTTTTTAAATATTATGTTTTGTTGAATTATTATACATGTACATATATTTGAACTAGAAGTTGTTTAATAATTATTTAATTTAAATGTATCTTATCACAAAATTAGTAAACTTTCGATTTATATACTTTTTTTTTTTTTTTTATCTAAAAAATATTATTACCTGTTTGCGAAATCTGCACTTTTACAGTATTCAAGAACAGATAAATCGCGAGATTGCCTTAAACTGCTGTGTAAGGAAACTATCGCTAGATAAAAAACTCGTAAAAATAATTTTACAGTCGCTTTCGCCGACTTTTTCGTAACTCTTGAACACTTTAAAAATCATCTTTATCAACGTCCTACACTTTATGTCGCGAAACGCACGCGGAAAGTAGAAATAGTCATTTCCAATAACTTGCGAAATCTCGTCGTTTATTCGCGCCATCGGTGATGTCGGTTGACGGTTATGTGTACGAAATCCACATTTCTCATGTGAGATCTTTCTTCTTCTTTTTCTTCTTTTTTGCTTGACGCTCGTATGTCCGGCATGGAATTTTCGATACGTGAATTCTGCGCGAGTCCAGAACATTGAGAGATTTATTCCCGCAATAAAGATCGTCGCGTTGAAGCGTGGTTTACAAGAGTTTCGATTCTAACTCGCGAAAGCTTGAGATATCCTGAAAATTTACAATATTATTTCCGCATTTACCTGTGATTATAAATGAGGAAAGTAATTAATACATATATATTTACAATAAGAAAATTTTTTCCTTTAATATTTTATCCTCTTGCGTGAATGAGGAGTAATAAGAACACAATTGTTTACGATAATCTTTTACATATCTTTTCACACATTTGGAACAATAAATATTTTTTAAGTATTTTTTTAAATTCTTACTTGTGAGAAATTATTACAGAGCAATTTAAAAAAATATATATTTATATTAGTTTTTAAATAAAATAATAAAAAATGACATATTATATACGTCGTATATATAATAGCGTCATATTTCAAAATTATTTCAGAAAACCTCTTAAAATATATTTTGTCAGAACATACGCGCGCGTATTGATATTAGATATAAATATAATAACACAAATCAGCATGTATTTGCGCCGTTTGGCAACGAGAAGACATCTTTATCGAGTATTGCTTCGATAACAATCGATACTGTATCATTCTATTCCTACGTCCGCCAGCTGTACTGGAACGATAAATTCGCGTGCCGTCGTGCACTTCGAAGCTCCACGACAATACGGGCGAATCTCGTTGCGAATTTTTCGTTATGCGCGTCGTGTTGCGATACGCGAGACGTCGTTTACAACGATGGAATGAGATAGATCTCGAACGAATGGACTCCATATAACTGGTTTATGTCTCGAGGGCAAAGTTCTCTCTGCGAGCATAAATGCAGCTACGCATAAAAGAGCGATATTCTGATATTCTGCATCTCTCCGTAAATGCAAATTTATAAACGCAAAGTTCGAAATATAATACGACATTGTTACGCTCTCCAAAACATTGATTAATTCACCAACAAATTGCGAACAAATAAATGAGTAAATATTTTTAATAATTTTTTTTTTTTCTATGTTTAAATCTACTTGTATGAAAATGGAACATTTTGAAACTCTGTCGCGAGGCAGTATAATATTTATAACAACATTACGATATTGACGTCGAGACTAATAAAATTTCCATTCTGTTAAACGATGACTCCAGATGCTCCGCAAGTCTATCTTCATCGATTTGATTCTCTCGAACATTGAATGTGAAGGTTATTTTATTAATCTATTGATTGGACGAGCGCCTAAAAAAAGATCGACGGATCCAACTGAGTCGAACAGTTTAATCGGATAATGGCATGATAATTAAATACGTATCGACGACAAGTTCATTACTTTATCTCACTCCCCTTTTCACTAATGATAATGATTTCTAAACTAATTGTGTAAACACGGCATTTGATCATAACAAAGAGCTTTTAAGTCTTGATGGAATATATTCTGCTTGAAGCAATAACACTTATTAGTCTATCGTATTTAATTTTAATTAAATCAATATGTATAAAATAATGACATATTCATTTCCACATATATTAATATTAAAATTATTTTTAGTCTATAAAATATGTACATATAAACATGTTTTCTCTTTTACATTGATTTTATATGAAATATATACAAAAATGATAATGAAAACCAAATATATATAAATATTTTATAAAAAATATATATGTATAATATTAATAGAAAATTTTTTTACTGTACAAGATGTTTAAAAATAAAATATATTTTTAGAGACTAAATTTTGGAAACAACGTGGAGAGAATTTATATTGTTTCCACAATCTTAAATAATATTTTATTTGTTGAAGCTTAGTCATCTCATAATATTTTAAAGATAAAAAATATATATAAAACCAATAAAATTTTTTCCAATTTGTGATTGAGAGAAAATGCAAAATTCTCGAGACTATCTGCTTTTATCTTGTGTATTTTATAAAAGAATAAGAGTAAATTGTGTAAGAAGATGAGTTGTGTAAGAACGTAAACGTGTTTCCCGAAACCGCGAACACACAATGTATTAAAATACGGCCATCGCGCGGTTCGTTTCCATATTATGTTGCGAATTTTTGTATTTTTCTACACACGGTTTCAGCGAAAGTAATGATTTATTAACTTTACCGATCAACATACATCGCAAAAAAAAAAAAAAAAAAACAGGAAACAGTTAAAATGTATATCTCCGCATGTACGTGGTTACTACGAGATTTCACTTTTATTTTATACTGCACATTTTTATTTATATTTTTTCCACGTGCAAACATCTCATATCGCTTCCATTTGTATGCTGATCAAACAGCATCATCAATTTGAGCTATATTTTTGTTAGTATCTAAAAGCTTTAGCTACCGGCTATATTCGTATATATAGTTTTTTTTTTAACTATACTGCTTTCTTTTTAAATGATTGATTTTTTACCAAAGTTAGACTGCAATATTCTTAGTGAAAATTTTATGAAATTAATATAATTTTATTTTCTCTCATTACAAGTTTTTGCGATATAAATGTGATTATCTCTCTTAAAGTAAATTTTGCTTAAAATTATATTTAAAATAGGGGAAATATAAACTTGGGAATCAAATTGCAACAAACTCTCTACTAAAAAAAAAGTATATATACAAACTATATATCATAAAATAATATTGAAATTTTAGTTTGTAGAAAAAAATTTGTTTTCTTTATAGAGAAAAAATTTCTGTTTTATTTTTGAATATGCGCAAATCAATGAAGGGTTCGTATTATTACGTACTTTATAATTGTTTATTACAAAATTGATTCTAAATTTTCTGAGCGGCATAAAAAGTATTTGATTTTTTTTACAATTACTGAAGAATTATTGAACAATCTTACTGGTTACAAAGGATGTTTTCAAGACACCCAGTATAACACAAATTCAAAGATCGACACACGCGTCGATACACACAGGTGCATGCGCGTATGTGGGTGTATCGAGATCGAGAAAATAATTGTGCGACCGGAGAGCATCGTCCTTCCTGTCTCCGGAAGAAAACTGGTTTGGATTTCGTGTCAGAGATGCTTGGGCATGCCGAGGAAACAGAGAAGAGAACCCGAAGCAATCTAATACGTCAAAATACTCGTCCGTGTTCGTCGTATCTTCTGATCCTTTTCGTAAAAAAGCCTTACATTAGAAATAAACCTTCCAGACTCGGCAACTGTTCTTCGTACTAGTGAAGTTCAAACGAAGTCGAACGTTCCTAACGAGAGTAAATTCAATTTCGAAGTAACGCAGCAGAACTTTTCTTTAATGAGCCTCGAGTTTCATTAACTCGTTGCATCGTAACCACATACTATCTTTGTTATATTCAAATTTTTGTGTTTATTTGTGTAATGAAAAAGACTTTTTATTCAGCTTATTTCTTTTTATTTATCTAATAATAGAAATACTCTCTCTTTCTCTCTCTATCTAGAAACATTTATTAAAATATTTCGCGTTCAATCAGGGAATAATTCTTAACAAAATAGACTGAATTTTATTTACAATCTTATTATTATATGTCTCTCTCTCTCTCTCTCTCTCTCTCTCTCTCTCTCTCTCTCTCTCTCTCTCTCTCTCTCTCTCTCTTCAGATTTATGATATATATAGGGTAATTTATCAGAAATTCGTAAAGCTTTGTTTGACTTTTATATTTTCATATCTATATATCAATTTATTGGTTAAAATTTAAAATAATAAATTCAAATTTGATACATGTACATATATTTCTCATACAACGGAATTTTCAGTTTCAAAAAAATTTATAGCAATAAAATTATTACAAACAAAATTGCGCTCTTTCGTCAACATATACGACACGATATGTTTTTGTATACATCATTCACACGCGAATTCAATTTTGTCCGATTAAGTTTCGCCGTATTTAACGTTACTTATATACTGTAGAACAAAATCGTAAAAAAAATAGATATTTTTCTCGAAATTTTTTTTTTTTTTTTTTTTTATCGTTATTTCAAGGGATCACAAAAATTATATTCATTTCTGGAAGTGTCCGCTTTCAAGCAGCCTTTTCGGAAAGTATTATTTCCTCTATGAGACAAACATTTTTTTTTTTTCCCCGGAGGAATGCGGTCGGAACACATGGGTCTGCTTTCGAAATATAGTAATTGTTTTTAAATGATTTGCATTGCAAACGTGAACAATGTGCTAAGCATAGCTGCAAGAAGATGTACTTATGCTTTACCTATTTTTAAGAAGGAAGAAATATGCTTAAAAAGAAATAATTAAAAAGATACTGTTATATTAAATATTTTCTAGAATAGAAACGTAAAACAGCAAAAAAAAAAAAATTAGAAATTTAAAATAAAGCAAACTAGGTGATGTTGACAGCAATCTAAGTGATTATATGTTTACAGTGGCGAATAAATTGGATAATTACAAGAAATAATCGGATAAATCAAAGATGCTATTAAGTCAATATTAATTAATTTGGAGTCTAAGTAAGAATTTAACAACGAAGCGGAGAAGTTATTTTATTTAAAAAAAATGATATATTTTTACACACGAAATGCGTACATATATAGATGTTTTGAATTTATAATCTTAGCTGTCTCGAAGAAATAAAGTAGTTTTTTTTTTATGAAATGTTATTTTTATTTACGTATTTCTATTTTTATCGCATTCTTTGTGTTACCGTTAGCTGTACTATAATAGAAGATTGTGACAATATCTAATTGATATCGCGTGTTCTCAGTTTATGCGGTTTATGCAGATCGTTACCTGTCCAGCAAATCATTTCGGAGGAGAATGCAACTTGGTTTGCTTCACCGTTCGCATGTTAAATCGCTGGTACGGTGGCATTCATAAAGTTAATAGATCCGCAGTGCGCAATGAGTTTCAGGAAAACAACCGACATATATCTTCGTCTCGTTTTCTCGTGGCGTTTAGACCGTCCTACTTTATCACTTAATCTGTTAAGAACGTATATGACGTATCCTTTATGATCTTGCAGAAATATCTATTTAACAATACGAGATTAATACTGATTATTATTATATCTTTAACGCTTTAATTTTATTTTAATATTTAAAACACTCAAATAACACACACATGGATGAATATGAAAAATGAAATCCATCTGAAATAATCTAAATTAATTCGATTAAAAGTTGAAGGAAACCATGAAAAAAGAGGAATAATTTTTGAACGTTAGAGATATTTTGCGCATTCATTTATTTTCATTACTGTACGTTATTACACGTTAATGCGCATCGTGCGTGTAACGCAATGTTTGTCTTGGCTCAATGGATGTTTGGATGCGATGGTACGCATCATATCCGTGGTCGGCTTTGCAGAAACGAGCCGCGAATGTCGCGTCGCGAGTCGGGTTCGGGTCGTTAATCTGCGGCTGCGATCTCATTTCTGCTAATTGGCTGATAGGCGCGTCCGATAGGGAAGATACGACGATGCACGCGGACATACCTGCGTGCGCAAAGGGTCGAAGAAAACGAACACGCCCTGACAAAAAAAAAGGTCATGATAGGTACTTACGTATACATACGCGCGTTACAACCTCTCTTTCATGCGGCTTTTCGGAAGAATCATT
This sequence comes from Polyergus mexicanus, assembly GCF_030449975.1. Classification (NCBI taxonomy): domain Eukaryota; kingdom Metazoa; phylum Arthropoda; class Insecta; order Hymenoptera; family Formicidae; genus Polyergus; species Polyergus mexicanus. Next base: position 5,335,873 of record NW_027223339.1, on the reverse strand, counting down.
CGTGTTTATCCTCGATCTTCTTTCTTTTCCCTCTCTGCTTCTGTCTCCTTGATTCTTTTCTTCCTCCTAGTGCGCTTTATTCTGTCTTTTTTGTCATATTGTTGAATTCTCTCATTCGGCATCTATTTTTTTCCATCTGTTCTATCTGTTTTTCTTTTATTACAGATTTACTATATTAGGTTTTCTCTTTCTAATTTTTTGTATTTTATTATCGTCGATATAGCTGTATATTGGTTTTTAATTGCATTACTGTGGATTAATCATACACGCAATTGATATAGATTAATTATACATTTATAATTACATTATACAACTATAAAGTATAAAAATTATATAATTCTTGCATATAGAAAATTTTTAATCATGTTCACAATTAATGTGTAATCTATATCAATTGCGTACATAATTATTCCACACAATAATGCTGTATATATATATATATCGCAATTGAGATAATTAGTTCGTTTTTACACTGTTACAATTTAAGAAGCTAATGAACATATTTTTATACATGAGAGATGAATTTTTTCCATAGATATTGTTATTTTTCATATTTCTTATTTTAATATCAATAATTAATTTTCTTAGTGGAAAATTGATATTTTTCTATCTTTCGTTTGCATTCTTCACCCACTGTGTCTGCGGTTCTATTCATTTTCGTCAGTGCTTTTAAATCCCGTAAAGCCTTATGGGCTTACTTCGCGAGAATCCACTGCCAGGGGGCAAACTCGAGTAACTCGCACGTCTCGTCGACGACGAAGCCTTAAACCTTAAAGGATAATAAAGCAGCGCGATGTTAATAATTTCCGCCATAGAGATTTGCACAACGGAATATAAGTCTAGGCGCGGCAGATTTTGACTATCTAGTAGATTGTGAAGAATGTTGCAAATGAGATATGAGGGTATAAATACTCATTAACAAAATAGAATTTTATAGAAAATATGTAAAGATCATAATTGCATAGTACAGATAAAACGAAGATTAAATCTAACGGTATGTGCTCGAAGCGTAAATGTGTTCACTCGAAGCTTAAATTTATTGCCGGGTTATTAATCAGAGGAAGTACAGAAAACTTAAGTTTCTCTAATCACACTGAGAATATACGGTTTTCTGAAATATACGATTTTATTTTAAGTTAATAAATTTAAACAATAATTTTAAAATATATATATGATAATATTTATATGAAACGCTATATTTTTTTATCATTAGATTTTTACGCTTTTCAATTTAAACATGCTAAGGAAGTACTCACCCATTTGTTTTATTAATATGAAATTGGTTTAATTCTGTTCTCTCTTTCTTTCTCTCTCCCTCTCTCTCTCTCTCCCTTTTTGCGTACTCGTTTATAAATTATAATTTTTTTTTTTACATATATTTATAATATAATGATATTAACTAAATATCTTTCTAGAATATAAGGAGTATAAACTTTTTAAAATATTTTTTTACATATTTAGTATTAATTTCTCTTAAATTAGAATATTGTTAAAAAATCATTTTGATGCGTGTGATTAAAATTTAAAATTTTCAGTATCGGCTTATATATTTATCGTTATTTATATCACATTTTTTGACATGATATAAAATCTTTAAGAAATAAAAAGAAACAATAATACATATAAAGTATCTAATAATATGTCTTCTGTATGCTATATTTTGTTATTTATCTTTATAGAAAAAGAGATAGCAAGAGTATAGGTAAATATCGGTTTTTTATACTTCGTATCTATTGATTCTTTTATTTGTGTATTACGTTATACGAGAGACCGTCTGTCGAAATAAAGAGATGAAAAATATAGAAAAAGAATGAAATGTTTTCCAATATATTTTGACTTGCGAGTGTGACGGATTGAAGGAAAACAAAAACAGTCAGATGTGCGATTTTGATGTGAAATCTTGCGGCTTAACGATCGATACGATAGCAGACGGCTGGGACAATGCAATTTTTGCAGTTTTCATCGACAGAATCAAGGCGAATGTTGTTCGATGTCGTATTACACATAACGTGTGAAACGATGGCTGTCCAAGGGCGATAATTTATACAGGTGTGTGTTTGGAAATTTTAGTCGTAATATCTTCGATAGCGTCTGCATATTTCGTCAAGCTGTATAAATATATGTATAAAGAACTTGACATTTTAGGTGACGAATTATATTATAGAAAAAAGAGAAACAGAGAAGAGAATGAAAAATAAGTGTTAAATATATGTCATAAATATTTTTAACTTTTATCTTTTTTAACTTAACAAAGAGTAAGTGCCTGTCACAAAATCATTAGTGAAATTTATCGCAAATGAAACATTTACATTCATACAATATATATATATCGAGTATTGTTACTTTGTCAAATGAATTTTTATCTCTCGTATTAAATCAATCGATAAAGAGTTTCACTTATTTTGAAATTAATGATCTTGGCGAAGCATTTTCTTCGAAAATGGTTTAACTTATCTCGGCTTGACAAAGAGGCGCGCAATGCTCTCCGACTTCATCGCGACACTAGGCATCTCGGGCTAACGGTGCGCGTTTCAATTTGCTGATTTCCAAAGCTCCTTGGATCGAGCCGGTTGATCTCCGGAAAATTGGATACGTGATAGGACTTCGTGGGATTCGCGTAGGAGCGATCCTCGAATCTTTACTGCTCGCTAAGGCTAAACTTGTCCCGCTTTTCGAGGTATAAGTCTTTTATTTTCCACGCATGTGCGCAAGGCGTCGAATCTCATCGGCTGATAAATTTTTCTGACCTCCAGCACGAGAAGTTGTTTCTCGTATTTTAATTTAACGGATTAAATGTATGAAATTTTTAAAACATAAGATATTAGCTTGTTATTTTCTTCCTTCGAAATCTTGTCATTGCACTTAAAATGAAATATCCGCATGATTTACTTTGAGCATTTTGGGAAAGAAAAAAAAAACATTGAGAAAAAAGAAAGAAAGTTTCCTACAATAAAATAGTTTTGTATGTATCTGAAAATTCCATCCCCTTAATTTCGAGAGCGATGATATGTTCTTAATAATCATTAGACGGATAAATTAAAAGCTTGCATATGTATAATTGTATTCACGTCTTTCTCTTTTAACGAGCTAAATGAAGGATTGAGGAAAAAAACTTTGATAATTTTAATTTCTTTTTTAAATTTTGTGTTTTTTTTTTTTTCTTTCTCGTCGCGGGATTTATTCGCATCATATTGAGTTAAAACCTGCAATTAAGATAATCTTTTATTTCTCGAGACGCGTTTTGCGCACTTGTGAATATGACTTTAATATTGCTTTTGGCATTTCCGGACTAAGTATCAGGACGTCACAAGGGATGGAGGCGGTTCTCTCGATTTTAGTAAATTAGCCTAGATATTCGATAATCATGATTTTATTGGGATAAAAAAATAAATTATAGTTGCGGATGGATGGATTTTGTTACTTACTGACTAATAGTACGTGTGATCTATTTTGTCTTATTTATTTCCGGTTGGAATATCACTTGGATTGTAATTAGATCTCGCAATGGAATTTAATATCACAGTTTATTCACAGAGATATTATGTTTTAGAGAGATATGTATTGTTGATTACGATATTAATAATTAATAATTAAGTTAATTTATATTTACGATAAAAAAAGGTATTTTTAGAAATATTTATGTTGCAATATTATTTGACGTATTTTCTAACATTTAATATATATCTTTTTAATTTAGCAGTATTTTTAGTTTTAATTGTTATAATAACTATATTTTAATTATACATATTGATGAAACACACAATATACAATTCAAAATTATACACGATATCTAAAACTTGAAGAGAGGGGGGAAAAAAGAATATGTGTTTTTGCAACAGCTTTTCCCCAAAATAAAATTGCTTTATAAGGTAATTAAAAAAAAGACTCTTTTACCAACATTAATTATAATAATATATTTATCTCATTTTATACATGCAACGATCCGATACTTAAAAATTTGAAAAAATATATAAATATCCGATATTTGTATCAATTATTATTTCGATAAATACGTATAGCCATTACACAAATCTTTTCCGACACCTTGTATGTATACATACATGCGAGATCGTGGCGATCGGATATCTACGAGTGAGGGAAGCCTTATTTTAACGGCACGACGCGCAGCGCATCTGAATGCTGCAACATCTCTCTGCCTACGGGTATCTATATTCCTATAGAAAGGCGCTATGAAATACTCCTTTGCGTCTTCTATACTGACTCTATAGATCATCCTTGGTTTCCGTTCGCGTATGGAAGCTCGACATTCGCGCTTCTCCTCGTCGCATTTATCGTCGACTATCTGATGACACAGGCGGAGACTGTCGATTTTTCATTGCAGATTTGCAAAGATATGATACTGCGCGACATGCCATGTTTATTTTCTATCTTTACGACCTGAATCTTTATCTTATAGTCGAAGGGAAACTGTCGGCCTCATTGTTGTGACGGAATTTCTCTGAAATCTTTTCGGCTGATTATAAAACAAGAGAAAAGATTGTACGTACGATGAAAGAAAGCTTAGGTGAATTATATTATCGTGTTATGTTTGTATTTTTAATATATTTTAATTGCTGCCTCTTTCTCTCTACTCGATTTAAGTTATTAATTTATATTGTAACTCACAAAAAGAGAAAATCGTTTTCACAAAGTATTTAATTTTATTATTTGTGTATTTTTTTTTTTGCACAAAATAATTTTTAATAGAAAATTAAGTATGTAAGTATATCGATATTTTTAGTAACATATAAAAAAAAAATTTACATATAGCAGACAAATTTGCATCATATATTTTATCAATATAAAATTTGCAATTTATTTTTAGCAGAGATTTATTTGAATAATTACGTTTCTGCACTAAATCTTTTGATCTTATCAGTATATTGGCCTTTATTAGCATGCACTTGGACCCTTGCGTCAGATATATTACGTATTGAAAGTTATTATTTAGAAATGATAAAAGATCTTTAAGATCTTTTAATACGAATAAATATTTATATGTGTCAAACATCTGTGAAGACTAATTTTTTTTATTCCATAAGTGTCTAAAGAGAAGGAAGGATAATATAATAAACATTAATATGTAAATTTATAATATACTGCGAATATGGAACTATTTTTTATTTATAAAAATAGATATTATTTGACAAGTGTCTAGAAAAGTCATGATATTAAATGGCTAAATTATTTTATATTGCGATTAGCTGATGAAATTAAAATAGAGCCCATCAACTTAAAATTAATTTGAATTTAAATCTGATTTAATTAAATTCTATCGATTGTGTGACGAAGAATCGTTACGGAAACAACGAACAGAGACCATTGAATTCTCTAGGGTGATTCTATAATTAATGACATGAATGACAAAGAAGGAATTTTAGATTAAAGATTAAATTGGTTTTTAAAAAGGATTTTTTTTTCAATTATACAATATTATAAATTGATCTCTTCTTTAAATAAAATTATATTATTCTCATTATCCTTATTTTTAATTATTTTAATTATTGATTTAATTATTGAATATATAGAAAGATTTATTGATTAAAAAAATTAAATTAAAAAATTTAAAAAAATTATATATATATTATCAGGATTTTAGTTAATTTATAACATTTAACTTTTAGTTATAAAATTTAGTACAGATAATTTTGGAGCAGTAAGTTTCAGTTGAAAAATCAAAAAGACAATATATATTATACATACATATCTATATATATATATATATATATATATATATATATATATATATATGTATATATATATATATATATATATATATATTTATTTATTTATATATATGTACCTAGTATATGTCTAATATAATGTATAGGTATACTTACCTATGTAACTATGGAATATGCGATAAAAATATATACCGGTTTGTTCATATATACCGAAAACATATCAAATATGCTACAGTATGCAATTACGTATTAGTCTTTTTATCCGATCCTCATTTCGTAACATCGGTATCAGGTCAGTTCGTGAATAACTTTCTCACACCCCGTATACGTCGAGCCGGAACTAATTGCCGCTCGGGTGAGTAGCAGCTGGCGTCTGAAAGGAACTGGGTCGTTAGCCGTAGTTTAATGATGGCGAAGGACGAGGGCTTGAAGTGTCTTACGAAGGACGGACATCGAGCGTCCTTTTATTCATTGGAGGACGACCCTCGAGCGAATCGATAATCCAACGCGATAGATCCGTCTGGCGAGAAGAAGAGCGAGAGAAAGAAAAAGAGAGATAGAGAGAGAGAGAGAGGGAGAGGGAGAGGGAGAGGTAAGAAGAGGATACCGTTCGCTCGCTCGAGCAAAACTGACGACGAGAGAATCGGCGATCGGCCGATCATTAAAGTTTCTTCTCCGAGCCGTGGTGGGTGCTTGGTTGATTCGATCGACCGGCATAATTCGCGATTCGATTCATTTTCTTCATGCTGCGTCTGATACGCCCGCGGTATTGAGACTCGAATAATGGCAGATAGATAGAAAGATATAGATGAGTATATTAATAGTCTTGAGACGCGACTACCCTGAGGACAACTTGGTACCGCGACATGGAATAAGGCGGCAGAGCGAATAATGAGATTATACGGGATGTTTAGCAATTAGAAGTGCATGCATTTGATAAAAATACTGATTCGTTCCGCCAATTTTATTTTACGTTTCTAAAAATAATCAGAGTTTGTAAAAAACGATACACATTTTACGATTTAATATAATCACGAACATATAATTTCAAATTATAAGGGGATTCAATAGAAGGCCAGAGAGAGAATATTTTTTAGTTCTACGAATATTTTTATTAGAATAAATATGTAACAAAAAAATGACGTGAAATAATGAGCACATAAATAGATATAAATACGCATTTAAAGTTAAAAATATTGAACGATAAGTAAAAATTAATAATAAATAAATTAGTACTAAATAAATTAGAGTAATAAATAAATATTGTATACAGAAAGAGATGGAGAAAAAAGAATGTAAGTGTAATTATAAAAATATAAAATTAAAACATAACACCGATGATCTGTATGCTATATTAGATAGAAAAGAAGATTTAAACAAGGATAATGATTTAGTTCTCGCGATCGTTAAAGCTAGAATTATTCAGAAAGGACTGAAATCTGAAAAGACTTATGGAAAATAGCGAGAGGCGGGAAAGGAGGAAGCGATTAATCTTTAAAGCGGCGCACGATCGAACATACATTTCGCGTCACGCGGAGATCTCGTAATTATTATCGTAAGCGGCGCCTCAAGGCGCGCGATCTTTCTTTTTTCAAGAGCGTCGATCGCTTTTCCTTTTTCCCCAGCTCTTTCTCGTCGTTTTTTTCGCGACAAAATTGCGAGAGCGAGCCGCGCATGTTCGCGAAGATGATGAATTTGATACGCTTGCTCGCTCGCTCGCTCGTTCCACCGTAATTGCCGTCTCGAAACGGAACGCTTGAGCGGGAAAGGTGGAGCGCTGGATAAGAAGCGGATAATCGCCATAGTTGACAAGCGATATCGACGAGTGCGACCTTGCGATTTTTGCGATTAAATCCGCTTTAGCCATATAAATCTCGGACACTCCTCCTTCAAGTATTTAACGAACTGGAGAGTTATAAGTATAAGTCACGATGAAATAGTGAAAGGGAAAATGTTCACAGTATAAATAGAAAAATATAGGAGAAGCTGAGAGGGAGAATATAAAGTAGGTTGGGAATTTTTTAGCATAATCTGTCATATATAAAAGCAAACCTTTGCGAATAAAATGAGTAGAAAGACCAGAGCAATTTTTTTTTTATCGTTAAAGAAACATTTAGGTTTTTTATTATATAATGAATCTGATACATATAAATTTTAAAATGATATTCTTTCTCTGTTGTAATATATTTTTGATAAAGTGTAGTCAAATTCAATAATGTCGCATAGAAAAGAAAAGTTTGAAAAGGAGAAGAACATTGATCCTTATCAGATTTTTATCATTTTTCAGCTTATTTTTCAGAATTTATTGCCAGAATTTTTTGCAATTTCCTTTTTGATTATTAATATATATATAATTTATTTTTATAGATTTTATTTGATATACACTTCTATAATATATATAATCTTAGCACGTTTTATTGTTAGACTATTACATAGACTTTTACAAAGCATAGAAAACTAAAAATTTCTTTTAAAACGTATATCTTAAATCTTCTGACTCTTCCGTTTGCATCCATTATATTCTTTATCTATCTACGTACAATCATATTTATTACCATAAATCCAACAAACAGCAATATTTCACAATTTCCATTCTTTTCGTCAAGAAACTTCTTTCGCCAGCGCTAAGCTGTTCTAGAATTCGCGAAATCCAATCTCGCGAACTGTTTTCGCGGCCTTGTCAACCAACGATTTATGGCTTCTGCGAGCGATCTTTGACAGCTTTACCCGAATATTTATATGGCCTCACGCTACAAACATTCGAATCGTACATTACGCGGATAGAAGATCGCGTTGGGCGACTCATTTTATCCACGGAAAGATCAATTTATCTTTCTCGTCTATCTCTAACGATACGCTAGATCCGGTTAATTAGGGATAACGAATGGCGAGGTTCAACTAACGCTAGTATTCACACGCGTCCCACGCGTCTTGATATAAAGTACGGGTAGTTCCTTCTTTGCTTGTTAGGCATTTTATGACACATTAAAGAGAATTATTGTGTTGTACGATAAGGAAGAGAAAAAAGGAGGGAGAGAGAGAGAGAGAGAGAGAGAGAGGAGGGAGAGGTAGAAACATAATATAAATATAAATATATATAAATTTATTTATTTGTAATTTTTTTTTTTTTTTTAACTAGAAGTAAAAGTAAGAAATAAGTATTTTTTACGACGGCAATTCAAATTCAAGACATAGAAGTACTTCGAGATACTGTCAAGTGTTAAGTGAATTTTATGTGTAATTTAACTTGATTATTATAGTGTCGTTTTTTATAGCGTCAAATATATTTTCAACGAGATATATGTTATCTTATCTTCTAGAAATTAAGTGTCAAGAAAGTCAATATATGTACTCGTATATCTTCTTCATGGCAATTTAAAATCCATTTTAGATAACGGTTTTTGTTAAGAGGCTTGTTGAAATATATAATACAGATGTATATATATATATATATATATATATATATATATATATATATATATAAATTTGCTTTATTTCTCATATAAGCATACATATATTAAACGATTTACAAATAAATCGAGTAAAACAAAATTTAAGACAAGATTAAACAAGATAAAAGCGCTTACATTGTGTCGCATTTATTTTTATTAATTGCCAAGCGTATTATAAGTTCTTTAAAGAATTTATTCTCAGAATATAACATGCTTCTTTTTATCTTGTTCTATTGAATTGCGTTTATATTATCAGTCGCATTCTGCACAAATAATTGAAACACAATATTACTAATGAAGTATTAATGTAGGTATACTTATAAATTCTTTAACGATACGAGATATTGGACAATTGCTCTTTGCATTGTTCGAACTATGATATTTCGTTTTATAATATTATACGTCTTATAATCACATTATTTTTTTTTTTTTGCGGCCGCTGTACACAAGTGCTACGAGATGCTTTTGTACGTATGTGACTCTCGATTCTAACTTTATCTTATTTTCTTGGCTGAATGGAAACACCCGTACAAAGCGGGCGCGACGTAATTATATCTTTCGTAATAACGGTTTTACCGTATCAAGAACCTTCTAATTACTGCATTGTGTGTCGTGTAAATATAACGAGCGGAATACGAAGCGTATTATAAACAGTGCGAATTACTTCGCAATGCTGTACTCATATGTGAAAATGTATTATCCGAAGACTGGAGCGAAAGAGGAAAGAAAACATCACGCATTTTTAATCATAGGTGATGTTTTTAATCGCATAAGAATAGCCCCAAGGCAATGTATTTAATTTAAAATGGAACGTAAACATGGGAAGAATTGACATTCCTTTATAAAACTGGATTTTTATATATTCTTTAATTTTTTTTATAAATAATTATTATATTATTTTATAATATTAACTTTGTAATTTCTGATCTTGACTTTTAGTAACAAATGGGCAAGAATCGAATAAACTTTCTTTTAAAATAAAATCTAATGAAATGAAATTTATCAGAAATATAAATATAAATTTAATAGTTATAAAGTATTTATATAATAATAAAAAAAATATTAACATTCCTTAATGAAATATTGTCTATAAAATTATTTTTTCTAGTACAATATTATAGCAATTTATATTTATAATCAAAAGTTTGTATATATATTTGGAACATAAATCCGAAATATTTTGTAAGAGGAAAATAAACGTTATTTTATTAGTAATTGCATTTTTCTTACAAAATTTGATGGAATTATATATTTTGTGTGTGTGTGCGTGAATAATTCTACAGTTTTTGATAATTTAATCAAATAATTCTGACCATAAAACCAAAGAAAATACCTGATCTTTGAGAATTGTATTTATTCTATAATTCTCATACAGTTGTAAGCATATTATGCATTTATGCATTTTCTAAAGAATTCTAATCATTAACAATATTAAATATTTTTTTGAAAAATTTATTTAGTATTACTAGAATAATTATTAGAACTCTTTAGAAAATGCAAGAATATGCTCAATATTATACGAGAACTGTTTTGGAATAAAAGCACAAAATGAAACATCGCATGTACTTGACGTTTTAGTATATACTAGGAATTTTTTTGATTTAACGGCCAGATCTATTTGTTTAAATTTTAAATTATCAGAAACTTTAGAATTATTGAAAGCCAAAACTTTTAATTATTTTTGAGTTTCCATGAAATGATACGCCAGCTCCACACATATATAATTATATTTATATCAAAGTTATTTCTGTGTGTATTGTGAAAAGATTGTATAAATATTATATTATATAAGTAATATTTTTTTAAATAATTTCTGAGTTTTGAATAGAGCCATGTATATTTCGTTGATTATTAAATTGTAAATTTTATTACAATATTTCGATATTTAATTCTGACTTTAATTTTTTAATCTCTGGAAAAATTGCATCTATTTAAAAATTTATTTCCTGCACTGTCGAGTTAAATTGGGTTTTTTTTATTAAAATCCTGTTTATTGTCCTTTCGTTTTTCCACGCATCTCATGTATTTTGTGCACCATAATTTGCCTGTGCCGACACAAGGCAGCTATAGTTTGCCGCATAGCTAACCGCATACCATAACCCGCAGTTCGTTGCGAATGGTCGAACCGCACATTACGTAAGGTCGGATATAACGATCCAGATACCTAGACACGGCTCTTACCTTGAACCGTATACGCTTCTAAGAGTTTAAGGGTTAAACGCTTCTGTCAGAAAATATACGTATAATGCGCGGACACGATCTCTTTTTATTAATATTATTAAATACTTGTCATGACATTATAATGATTATCCAAAATAATTAGTGTGCTTTTTAATAAAAACAATTATTTTAAGATATAAATGATATTATTGATTAATATTGACTAAATATTAATTATTTATTGATTATCCAAAAAGATATATTTAATAAATTACGAGACTATCACGTAAATGAATTTAATAAACAAAGTTTAGGAAAATAATTGTTAAATCGAAATTAGTAGAATAACATAATTCGGTATTATAATATGCAAAATTAATTAGCGCTAATTAATAACGTTAATAATTATATTCATGTTATCGCAATTATATATTCTCGCTTTATTTGAATTTCACCGTAATTGAGCCGCAATATTACGGCAGATTTACAAGAGGTTTATTTTGTAGAAAGACGCTTGTATATATCAGAATGCGTATATACATATATTTTATTTATGATACATTGTGTATTATATATGTTGAAGAATGGCTTTTTACATAAATATGTTGCTTTCTTTACTGAATTTGTTTTAACTTTATAGTAGCTCTTTTGCATTAAAAAATTAATTATTACATAAAATGGATTAGTTATACACACAAAGCGTTCGCTGCTTTATATATTTTACAAAGAATTAGCTATATTGTTAGCTATATTGCACTTTACATGTTTTTTTCTGTATATTGAAAAATATAATCTTTCTAGCATTTTAATTGAGGAAAAAGATTGTTATAGTAGACGATATTAAATATTAAATTAGTTTTGAGCTAGAATCATTTCGCGGTATGAATTTATCATAAAAGTATCCAATTGTCTGCATACAAGAATCGAGAAGAAGTAGAAGTTTTAGAAACGTAAACTAATCCAAAGAGAAAAGTATCCGAATAATCGCTTTTTATATGTGGAACGTAAATGCAAACGAAGAAAATCGGCCGGTCGGGGTCACGCGACGAGTGCACGTGTCTCGTTGCATTGTCTCTCGAAATTGGGTCGTCGTATATCGAATCAGCGCGTGCAGGCACACGAGAAGGTAGATTTTCACCTTGGTATACCCGGCGGTTAATAAATTCTTCCCGCGAAGTCCTCTGCGATCACGAGGGATTCAATCAAATCGCAGTGAAAGCGCACGATTCTGTTTATTAATGTGCACACACGTGGCATCGTGCACGCGCGAAATGCGGAAGGATATCAGAGATGGCATCGCGTTAGAGATGAGAAGAGAATTGTTACCGAGAGACTGAAAGAGAGAGAGAGAGAGAGAGATACTATATGATACTATATGAGATAATGTACTGAGAGTTCTTTAAAAACGGAATGAGATTCTATAACATATCATGGCTAAAAAAGTGCTCTTGAAAAAAAAAAAATAACGTTACTTTATACTATGCGCATATATGTTTATTTTTAACGTGGACAATCTATGCGTTGCGAGGACGGCAGGAAATTCGTTATTTCGAGATGCTATCGCATTTGAGAAAATTCCATAGAGCAACAATATGTTTATTTCAAGTATTTATCGTATTTACTTTTCTTATCGGATCGTGTTTCGAAAAAATATAACTGAAATAATTGTATATCACAGTAGTATCGCGATAAAAAGATATATACGTTGGACGTAAAAATATTAACATTTTTACTGAATTATATTAAGCCAGGATAGTTAATTTTTATAAAATAGAAAGCGTGATGAGCTTTTTTAAACACTTTTTTAACAATTAAACACACACACAAACATATATGCGTATGCTTTTCTCACAATTTGTGAAATGAATAATATGATTCACAATTGATTAAAAAGGTTTTATTAATTTTTTTTACCTTTCGTATTTATAATTATTTAAACTCTTATTCAGATATTTATATTAAAGTAACTGATATCAAGAAAATGATTTTCTCTTCTGTAAGAAAAATAGTATGTTTGCAATCGAATATTTATTGTTAAATTTAATTTAATTTAATCACAGACATAAAAACAAACATTATACAATTATGAATGTTTATTTAACTATTCTTAATAGCTTTCTACAGGTTTACACTAATAATATGACATACAATTTCAAAATCATTTCTGTGATAATTTCCGCTATTGTTGTGAAAAATTAACTTTTCGTTAAACAATTTTTAAATTCGCAACATAATTGAGATGTCGTCTCATATCAAAGTCCATATATTAGTTATTTCCGCACTAAAAAAATTACTAAGGCACTATTTACGCGTCATGCACGCAAGATATCTTTTGTATGCGTGTGATGTGCTCGTAATTACATCTTTTTGTCGTTTCTTGGCTTGCTTAGTTTGCGTAGTATGGTTGGTTAAAGTGAGGCGATGACTATCCAGGTAACTTAATCGCAAACTTCTTTTACGCTCGCGAACGCGTAAAAGGCGTTACATCATTCTATCGCGGTTTATATCACGAACTATGTAGCTTTTATCATTAATAAGCTGGCGTTATATTCATATAATAACGTTTTATCGTGTCAGTTAAAGCTAATTATAACGTCGCCCTCCCCCTAATTTTAAATATATTTTTCTACAATATTGGCAATTTGAGACATCTTTTAATAACATTGATTTTTTTTGATAATCTACTTTTATAACAATTTAAAAAATTAGTTAATTTATATTTATATTTTTTATTTAAATAGTTAAATTATTAAATTTTTTTATTCAAAAATTAGGATTTATTAAGATTTTAATATAAAGATTAGTTAGCAAATTATTTAATGCTGAGAAAATTGTGAAAGAAAATGCCAATTGATTAATTTATCATGCAGAAAAAATTAGCTTCAAATGAAAATAGAGAAATAACGATAAAAGAAATATTTTCTAAATTATATTTTGTATTAACTGATATTTAAATTTAATATTTATTTTTTGTTTTGCGCTATAATGACAAATGCTATTCTGTAGTTTGACAATGGAGGATCTTAAGGATCAACAATTATTTGGCGAAAAAAGTTTCTCACATTAGAAAGAGAAAAAGAGAAAACGAAATCTCTTAAACTATCGTTTCGATTTTATGCGCCAATTTGTCCACGTATAAAAGCACGTCATAATCTGTAGGTGTACGAGATCGTGTGACACGTAACGTAAGAGGAGTCGATCAGATTTCACGGTGTCGAGGGGAGCAGCGATAAAATAGGGGGATTCATATCGAGATTTGCAGGAGATTTTACTTTCTTTAAACGACGGAAAATATGTTACTTTCTCGCGCGGCAAATGCGAACGCGCAATGAAACGATACGCTGCTTGGAGCGTGTAATGGATGATACGGATAGCGAAGGTCTCCTTATTGGGTCATTTCGAAGGGTCTTCTGCTTCGATGCACACTAATCGAGCAATCGTGAAAATTGCCTCGAAAGCGTCCATGTAATTTTACGTCCCTCTTATGTAAGTGTTAAGGAGAACAAATGCATTATCTAGAGAGCCTTTATTTTTAAGTAGACTTACAACACATTTCGTCAAAAGATTATCTTATCTCCAAGGAATAAAATTGATCGATTGGAAATGAAGATATATTTTTATTACGGGCAATTGTGTGACTGTTGTTAATAATATATATCATAAAATGCCAACTTTCTACTAACTTTATGCTATTGATATGCAAATTTATATATCTCGTACACATCGGATGAAATTAGAAAAATCAGAAATAAATTGTTAAGATTATTATTGGTATAAATAGACGTTTGCAATCATTATTTATTTTATTTATTGCGAATCGTTAATGTATATAAAATTCAGATTGAGATATATTTGATGATTTTTACAAACATATCGCGCCAGAAAAATTTCATTAAATTATTAATCTGTAAATTTGGAGTCGCGTTTTCAAAGCGGATCGTTTTGCGAACATCAAAAATTGAGTCTTGTTGTGTATAACGGGAATACAACTATATTGAACATATAAATAGAATTAATAAAAAAATGTAATTAATTGCATTAACTAGATAAAAACTGAAGAAGAGCGTTGATTAAAATATTATTATATCGATGGATGTACAATATGTAATCTTAATATTAGCTACTTAATATTAATTTTGAAAAAAAATTTAATGCGCAGTATATTATCTCTTTTATGCGAGTCTATAATAGCCGCAACACCGAGAGTAATGCAACTATTATCATATATCTCGCTGCTGCATAATTATCTCGAATAGAATGCTGCGTAACGCGTTTCCGTCGTACATCTTGTTAAGTTTCACTGGAGCGAGCGATAGGTCATTCGCGAGCGTACAAGATAGGTACTTTGGTATTTTTGCGGAAACCGTTACGGCCGAGAAGGCGCGTTTCGAGCGAGATAAAGGATCAGTCGGTGTGTTTCATGGTGCGCTATTTTCGTGAGGTTTAAATTAATTTCAGCTCGGAGAAAATTCGACGGATATTACACGGACATTAATATAATTGACATAACATCGAGCATGTGAAAACGTTGTCGTGTATTTTCTCCAACGCTAGAAAGCGCTGCGGGAAATATTAGAAATGGAAAATAGAATTTTACGCGAAGGTCCATTTTTAAATTATCTTTATATTATTTTCACATTAAAACGGAAAATAATTTTTTTGTTATCTAATTTATTTGATAATTTTTCTTGTACACTATTGGTAACAACGATCGAGAGAACATAATAGGAAAAGGGAGGAAAATTGTTTCCTTTTTGCACGTATCAATGCAACGATGCACACGCGTTTCAATTTACTCTCTCTTTCTTTCTCTCTCTCTCTCTCTCTCTCTTTCTCTTTTTTTTCGCAATTCCAACATAGAAGTAATTTCTCTGATTTGTAGAATGGTTCAATCATCTCAACTCAAGTAAGCTCTCGCGTTTCCTGTTCCCATGAAACTTTAACAAACCGCAGTGATTAACACAGCATTTCGTAACAACTTCATCAGCGATTGGTTCGTACGGTTTTGACATTTTAGCGGTAACAACTATTAATTGAAATAGGAACTTCAGAATATTGACGTAATTGTGAAGAGTATTGAGAGAAAGAGAGAAATAATTAATTATTATTGACATTTGTCTAAAATCTTGGATAAGGAATGATACTGTTCTATTAAATCATTGTTAATAAAGTACAATAATTCACGTTAATTACATAAAACTAACTTTAAATTAATTTTCATTAAAAGTTTGGGCTTTTTAATATATGTATAATTAATTTTATAAATCTAAATTTTTACTTTATCTCTTAGTTAACATTTATATATTATACAATATTTGATTTGATTGCTCAACGTGACGAATATAAAAATATCGATTTCTTTGATAGAAATCACGCGGGTTCATGAACTCAGTATCCTTGAAATGTCTATAAAGAATCGTCCCGATCTCAAGGATGCTGACTCTTGAAAAACTTGGCGCTTTGGCTGGTCGATCTTTGCTGCAGCTATATAAACATCTCGCATGCTGCGACATCTGCTCGGAAAGCATGAATAATGTCAAAAAACGGATTTCCTGGAATTTTTATTTTATTGCGCTTTTTTTTTAATGTTGCTAATTGTTTCTTTTAATTTTGAAATAATTGATTTTAGAAACTCCTATGAATCAAAAGCAATCGGTTTCTATTTATCAGTTCGTGATTTTTTACAAACTAGTGAAATATTATTTATATAAACACTCTGACAAACGTTAATTTAATAAAAATATATAGATATCAGATTATAATAGAAAAATATATATTGACATTGTTTTTATCGTCATAGAAATTTTTAAATGCTCTGTGATTGCTATAGCGAATAATTCAGTCTATCATAAATTATGCATTTTTTTTAAATTAATTTTTTTATAAATTGGACGAGAGATCGTCAGATGTATTTTTCTGGTAGAAGATGTTCTTTTTATTTTCGTTCAAATTTAATTAAATTATAAATTATCGATGCTTACGAGACTTGCGAAATAAAACAAGAGAATCAGATACCTCTAGTAAGGGTGATAATATACGGATATAGCGGATACAGTCGGCAGTCAATCGAAACGCTTGCGAAAAACAAAGATGAATGGAAAGTCATAATGTATACGATTGGTAACGACTAGATTCAAGAAGTTTGCATAGAGAGATGAAGTGCGCGAAGGAAGATGTCCGAGATGAGATCTAATGACCCTCGAGAGCGTTTTCTCTATCGCGTAAGAAACTGTGAAATAGGAACAAGGGATTCTCTCGCAGCGAGACCCTCCTCCGAGTTGAAACACTCCGGAGTAGAAGAGAAGAGGCTGCCGTGGAAGAGGTCTTTTCAACCGAAATCTTTTTTATATATTTCTTTATCTTTTCCTACCGCATCTCCATTTCGAGTGTCATTTGCGATAAGGAGATCCTCGAGCGAGGGAGGCCGAAATTCATATAACGATTCTCGTTTAAAGACACCGTAGACACCTTCCTCATTGCCGGGCAATGTCAAAAAAGAGATTATCGTGGTTTTAGGAGAATTTACTAATGTAATTTTGAACTGCTCGCACATCATATTTACTCCATATTATTGTATATTTCGATGTTCTCGTCATCATTCTGGCTTGAATGTAAACATTAGATTATCAATTTCTTCTTTATCAGAATATTGAAACTTCGACAGCCTCATATAAATTCATGTATGCGGAAAGCGATATGTTAGCATAAACCAAACATTCCATTATATAAATCGTTATTCTATTTGTTTCTTTCCTTTTTTTTTAATCACACGTTACACGTATGGAAATTTTAGTAGGTGATATATCGAGTCGCGCACCGAAGCGCATAAATTCGCTTCCATTTCGATGCGAGGCGCTCGACAGGAGGTCTCAATGGAACCTGTTTCACTTCATGAATGATTGAACATTGCCGAGAATTCGATTCGCCACATTGTCGATACAGTCCTACAACGGCTATGATTATTTTTTCTGCGCCCGTGTCTTGGGGAAAGTTAAAAATAGACGGCGGTTTGTGTGTTCATCTTCGCGGAAAGGGCTGGCCCGTTTCATCGGATGCGATCCCGCCACTCAGTCAATAAGACACCCCGTACTCGACTTGTCTGAAACACATACTTTGCCTCTCGCGTAGGAAGTCTGCCCGCTGCGAACTCTTCCTGGAGTGCGACCGGAATGCGTTTAACTGCTCGCGAATGACTTTTCGCGTGTTGCTCGAATCTCGTTATAAGGAAGAATCTCATTCAGCCGCTCTTAAGCCATTCGATCGCTACAAACGCGATGTGTATCTAATTGCAAGAGAGAATGATCCTAGTAGTAATTACATAGATAATTTGGCATCGAACAGGATTAAGTAGAGAAAAAGCTGACGTGCAAAATTTACGATACTATCTTGAAAGTCACATTTAAAACCATGAAGTAACATTGATAATAAATTAACATATTTATTTTTTCTTCGACTTGATATTATGCAAATTTGCACATCTATATTAAAACTCTGGAGATACATATATTAAAGTTTTAAATAAATTGTTAGAAAAATTAATAATAAAATATATTTAAATTTGTTGTGCTATTTTCCCACATTTTTGTCAAAGAAATTTATGCAATTTTATTTATGTATCTTTGATCTTTTCGTTTCGTTCAAAAATTAGAATTTTAACGAAAAGATTTAATTGGTTACGACTTTATATCTAGTTAGATAAGTGTAACTCGACAGGGGTTTTGTCTGTTACTCTAAGCCTTTTTCACATTTTATTTTTTTTTAAACGCGATCGTATCGTTCGTATTTTACGCGGTCATAGTTTTTTATCCGAGCGAGACGCGGTTGTGCCATAATCGATGTCTCTGCTCGAACGAATGGACCGAAGAAAGGGCAAGCCGCTACAACGGCCGTATTTGTCAGGCAAGAAATCGCAAACGTGGTTGCCTATAATCATCTGTAATCGCGGAAGGAAAGGAGAGAGTGAGACCGCTAGTATACAACCGGTTACATCGATGTCAGGTTTTTAGAAGGTCGTCTCTGAGGCTTCTTTTGTATCATTCTTGTGCAACTGGGTAAACAACAATTTTCAAGAGTGTTATTATTTATTTACTAATTTTTTTTTAGAATACTCGCGTGCAAGAAAGAGAGAGAAAGAGAGAGAGAACGTAAATTTTCATAGAATATTTATGTGAGATTTGAGGAAACAATAACAATTAAAAAACTTATTAGCGATTATATTATTGATCGATCTAGAAATTCTTCGAATTAATCGCATACTGACGTTTATTCATATTTTATTATATCGCGTTACGCAATGAAGTACTTATTGAATAAATGCTTTTGATTAAAAGTAATTCATTTTAATGATAGATAGATATGAGAAAAAAAAATTAATAAATAAAGGATGTAAGAAATTTGTATTATTTAAATTATTATCGACTTCCGATCGTGTTTCAGAAGACGTAATAAAATTTATCTGATCTCGCTTGACGAATTTCGTGCAAGATGTTTACTTCGTCGCAAGACTGACGTATATACGTCAACATTTTATTTTAAACTTATTTCGAATTGCTTCTTTAGCTGTCTTCTCGCGAATAAATTTGCATGCATTCACTCTCGTGGCATGTAACGTAAAGCGAAAAAAAAAAAAATGGAAGGTAGTCGTGAAAGTTTCGCACAGTCGAGCAGAACGACTTCGCCGGAACACGAATGGCGTTGCAGTTAATTGTCTCGAGGTCTCTCAGGTTTCGTTATCCTCTCGTCTTGCGATACTCCATCCTCCCCATCTCTCCGACATATTCTACACGATCTATTTTTATTGTATTTTTAATTGTATTAATTAATAAGAATACCCCGAGCTCTCACGATTGTACGTCTTATATTTGACAAGAAGGAGCACACTTATGTTAATACATCTTAATTAATCCCACGATAAATGGCTCTATCTTCCTGTTTACGACATTGTCTCCGATGAAAGACAACCTTGTGAAATGGCTGTGAGAAATTATAGATTGCGAGATTATTTGATTTCCAAACTACTTCGTAATTTGATATTTAATATTTTACTTTTTTCAATTATAATTTAATATTATTACGTTTACTCTAAACAATCTCAAATGTTTATTTTTCCATATACATTTATATTTAATCTCATTTAATTATATATAGATGATATAAAGCTTTATTTTAATAAGTAGTTTTTTAAATTTAAATTTTTGTGCAATTCTAAAGCAAACATTTCTCTAGACGGTATTTATGAGACATGTATCCGTTAGTATTGAAAAAATTATTTTACATTCAAAAAAAGATCGTGTCTATTCCTAGATATTCCTCACTTGTAGCGCCAGTTAAAATGCGGACGAATGCGTTTAAATTTTATCTCGGCAACGTCAGCGAGATTTGCCAGACTTGTAATCAGCGTTCCTCTTTCCGTTACGTATTCGTGTAAGAAGATTCGCTACCGATAGAAACTTGGAGAGAAGACACGAACAACAGGAGAGTTTGCGATTTACTCGACGAGCTTTGAGCAAACAACGCGATTTACGGTCATGCGAAAGGCGGAAAATCCTGCGGAACAAGCGCGTCACGTCGAGAGAGAATGTCCGTGGAAATATACTTGAGAAAAGGAAAACCCTATCGTAGTGCAAGGACGACGTTTACACGCTACTCGAATCGTTACGTCAACACGTGTTGCTCGATCACGGCTTGAAGCTTTCCGACCAGAATTCAAGAATCACGAAATATTGTTGCAATTTATTGTGATTTACAAAAAAAATGAAATCCTGAGTGAAAATTTTATTTAAAACATTTTTTATTATAATACTTGAATTGTGTATTTTCGTTGTAATACAGAGAAGTATATTTTATTCTAAATTTTTAAATATAAATTAATTTCAATTTTTTTAATTTTTTCGTGATATGTAGAAAAGTCTCAAAAATATTTGCTATAGAAGAAGTTGTTTAGCCTTGCTAAACTAATGTTTACATGTATGACGGTGTTTTTTGTGGCTTGCGTGTTATAAAATCTTGTTGAAAAATAGCTTTACTAATAGTGTTTAAGATTGACATGTTAACCGCTCTAAATACCGCGGCTTTATACCTTGTCAATCATCGCAACTGTTTACGCAGGCGTGACGCAAAAATTCTTAGAAAATACAAAAAAATAACATTTTTCTTATGACTTTAATTTGCCAGTTTTATTTATATTTATATAATAAATCGCAGCTTTAAAAAATTTATAAAACTGATATTTAAAAAATAAATAAAAACTATTTGACTAAATATTAGTTTAGTGAAACATCGTGATTAAATCACACACAGTAGTTTATAAAATTAACAATTCTAGCATCTCTTTCTCTCTCTCTTTTTTTTTCCTTTTCCTTTCTTTCGCATGCAGCGTATTAACGGTATTTAATGTGATGAAAAGATTAGATATAAATATGTCTATTAGAGTAATTCACTCAGAGTATGAATATTTAACGAAAAACTAATTATGTTGCGTAGAACGTGGTATGCTGTCGTCAATACATGAATCGTTTTGCAAGATAGTGCATTCTTCCGATGGTGCAAAGAGTAGAGATCACGCTCTCGAAGCTGATGCGGGCGTATTGCGTAATTGACCGCATGCGGTTTCTGCACCGGAAAGCAACGCAACGCGGCGACTACCGTCATCTCACCGCGCTTAGTGCGACGAACTATTTTGAAGCCGAGATTTTTAGAAATATAGGTCACAAAACAACGTGTATATATTGTATTCGCACCGTCCATCGCCCCTGCCGTCTCGCGTCGGCGATGGTATCGCGATGATACCTGGACGGATGAACGCGATGCGATCATCACCTTTCTCTTTCATTCCTTTTTATTTGCTGCAAAGCGTGCTAACTTGGGAGATGCGCATTTCATTTGCAGTATACAGAGTGTCCCAGAATTGATAGCAAAGAAAGAAGAGGCATATTCTACAATAAGATAAAATAAGGTAAAAACAGTCCCCAAAGTTTCCCCCGAAAAAAACTCGAGTTAGATAATTTTTGACACGAAAAATGAACGTAAAATTTCTTTGCCACGTAAAATTCGAAGTCCAAGTTTAGACAGTATACAGAAAATTCGAATTTTTTCGGGAAACTTTGAGGGAGGAAGCTCTAGCTGAAAAAGGGTGCGTTTTCGGACACGTGTTTATAGGACAATTTTATCTTATTTTGATCTGTAGAATATGCATCTTCTTTTTTTTTGCTATTAATTCTGGGCACCCTGTATACCTTGGGGATGTGTTTGAGCTATAAATAACATTTTGTTCTCATTTTATTTTTACTCAATGTAAGTTTGGAGAAACCGAGAGAAGAAAACCGAAATCTTTATTGTGATTCAGCACGCATACACATTGTATCCCAAACATATGTACTAAGTTGAAAGGTCTTGTCTCAAGTTACCACATATTCTGCTATAGTCACACGAGTGCACATAAGATATGTCCCGCTGATTGGCAAAACTAGAAAGAATATTTTGACTTTATATTTCGTGAGTTGAAGGAGAAATGGTAAAAAGTTCTCTCTTTAACTTTCTTGTTCTTACAGAAAAATGGCTTAAAGATGATCTTGGAAATCTAAAATAATTTTTTTTTTTATCAAATTTTTTATATAATATTTAAAACATATAAGATTTCATAAAATATTTATAATGTTACATTGCTTTTTATTTAATTCATTTTAATTTAAAGAAATATAAAAAGATTTATCTTTATTATTAAATTCGTTTAATTGTTAAACTAAAGAATCATCTATTATATATTGTATTATATTTATACAAATATTGAAATCCTTATTATAAGAGTCGCGCTAGCTACGAATCCATTTTCTTCACAAATTAGATTATTTCTCATATAGTAATAAATGAGCGGCAGTCAATATTCACTAGTGTAGAGTATCAGAGATGTATGAAAAAAAGATAAATTTCGTTGCGGCATATCCAGAACTCTAATACGTTTACCTATATTACTCTCGTTCTCATCTTATTTTACGTAAACGCGCGTGTTCTTTCGCGCACCTACCGTTATTCCCCGCTGGCAGCGTGCCGCGCTGGACCTGACGGAATCTTGATCTCGTGAAAGAAGGAAGCGACCTAAAAAAAGAACGCGCCGGAAAAAAAGTCGTCGTTCTCTCATCAGGGTTACTTACCTCCGGCAATTTATTACCGGTCGATTCGGTCGTTACGAGAGGGCGCAAGATCGTGCGAGATTTACGTCGGCCGATGCGATCGTTCGACTGTTACATTTTTACGGTCTTTCGCGACGAGAAATTTAACAAGATTGTGGGACGGTGGATCGCGATCCGGGAAATTCGACATCCGTGAAGAATTTGATTTGGTCGGGCCAACAAATTCGCAATTCTACGAAGCTCCTTGTCGACGCTGCGATTCACTCGTTTCTTCACGCGCGACATGTGTCGCGTCGTCAAAACTAGAAACGCGCCAACTTGTTGCTTCCACGATTTCAGCTTCTCTTCATCACTATATGATTGTTCTTCGATAGCGCGAAAAACAGGATAGCGAAATTCCAAAGTATAATAGGATAAGATTTTTCATTTAATCTTATTTATTACCTTTGTCGTCCTGCTTGGTATCTTAACTTTATTAAGTATATCTATCTCTCTCTCTAATAGAGATTACTTCCGTAATTTTTTTTTCAAAACAAAATATTTGTTATATCATTTATTTTTCATATATTTGTATATATGATAAAACGGAAATTATTCCATATATATTTTTTAAATGCAAAAAATAAAACTTGAAAAGACTTTATTGCCGTTCTTAATTTAGCACGCGTAATCATTCGCGTGATTAATCTTATATCATTAAATAAATTCCGCATATGTTCTCGCTATATCTTCATTATATATTCTCATTTTCATTTATATTTTTAATATTTTGAGATGAGGCTATGTAGCCGAGGGCTCTTTCGGTGAGAACTACCTGATTCTAAACCAAGCGATCATCATCTTTCGTATGGAAACGGCGCGTATGTGGACCAACTGATCCCTAGATAAATTTAGCAGATTAACCGCATTAGCCCGGATTGTTGACCCGTAAGACTCCTATACATACGTACCGTATTAAATTTGTTCCAAAGTTTTGAAGATCTCTCAATGAGAGAAACGTTCATTTTGACTAAATGTTGACTAAACTTGATTTCGATTATTCGATTTAAAAAACATTTCTCTCTTGAAATATATCGGTTTTTTTTTTTTAAAGAAATAGATTTTATGTGCAACAATAACTCATTTAAAAACTATTGGATTATTTTTATTAAAACAAATATGGGAAAAGTGACGAAATTTATACTGTCTCTCTTTAATGAAAATACTAAATAAAATTAAATAATAAATTAAAATGATAGAAAATAAAGCTAAAGTCTCGAAACATAGCCTAAGTAAATAAATCCAATTAAATAATTAAATAATTTAATATAAATAAATAAATAAATAAATAAACAAATATATGTATATAATACATTTATAATGAAATATATTTTCTATATATACTTTTTATTACTATATATAAACTAGAGAGATATAAGATGACTATGCGTAAACTTTCAGAGTTACATAGATTGTGATATTTATAAAGTTAATCGGAAATAAAATTTACATATTGCAAGACTTGCAGAAATAGAACTGCTCATGCACTCTGTAAACTAAAAATTATTTATTCTTTTTTTTTTTTTACTTAAGTTTCAATGCAAGAAAATATTTCTTGTGACAACATTTTATTTTAACAACATTAAAGAATGTTATGATATATATTTCTATTTGTCGTGAGAGGAATTTCATTTATTTTCTGAAAAAGATCTGCGTAAGAATTCTTTGTTCACCTACCGATTCTTGCGCATGTCTGCCGTAAGGATCGCGAGTTTGTGGAAGAGTTCGCGTTTCGACGAGCGGCTATGCGTTTGCTGCGAATGCGGCTCTTAAGTGGACAGCGGTTATGCGAAAAACGGCTAATAACCGCCATCGGCGCGGCAATAATTTTCGCGATGCGATTACCGCCACGAGCGGCAACACGCACGCGAAATAGCACGTGTTTCTCAACGCAATGCGCTACCTGTGTTGCAGCTTGACGACACGGCGCTCCAACTGTACAAGGGCGGAGATTATGGCGCTTATCTGGACCTCGAGGCCTCCATCAACGAGCAGCAGGAGGAGTTCGAGGGCTTCTACGAAGGTGAGAGGTGAGTGTCGCGCATAATCTATAACAATTATTGGTTATTTCAAGAAATTTAGGATCAAAATTTAAACTGTTCATTTTTCGCACTTACATATTGAAATTTTATTCTATAAATTTTACAATTTTCTTCAAAGTATCTGCATATGTAGTATTTGTACATAAGTAGAAAGTATGTACATAAATATGTAGCTATTCTGATTATCCGAACAGAGTTTTGTGTAATTTATTTAAATTGTATAATGATAGAGGCCATTTCTGCCCGCTCAATTGCCCTCCGGACAGGGTTGTTTTCTTGCATGCCACCTGTAGTCGATCCTGTCGGGATAGTATCTCTGTATCTTTACGAGCCCCTTACGGTTGGATTCCGGATAATCATACGGTGGACAAACGTGAAGTTAGAGTCACCAGGGTAATGAAGGATATTTAGGTGAGAAGAGGACAACGTGTTTTCTCGGCACTGTCACAGCGGGGATATTCGCGATTCGTGTCTCGAAAGAAAAGCCGATGGTACTTTGAATAGTCTCTCTCGTTAAGGGAAGATCCACTTCGAAGTAACGTGTTAAATACATCAGTGGTCGCGCAAAAACTCACGGTAGAGAGTCCGAGTAATTAGAACGCTTTAGTTTGTGTGATCTCCGAGGTGGACAGGGTAATCTTCTTCTAAATAGTGCATTCACCGGAGGGAATAGTTATCATTTGTAAACAGAATTTAAATGCACACCATGACAATAAAATAGTGGAATAGCCTGCATTAAGCACGCGCGTCATTTTGCGAACCATCATTAAAGTGTTTTCGCCAGGCGGAGGAAAACTTTTTAATTAAAATGCCGCAACGGCGAAATTACTATAATTTATTTGATTACAATTGTATGGGAAATAAGTTTAAAAAAAAATTCACGTTTTGCATTTTACGATATATATTTTATAAATTGCTATGTATCTTACGTTAAATATAATAGATTGAATTACATATTGCATATTGCGATAATTGCAATAATTATGATACATAATGCGATGATCTAATAATTCTTTAATATTTTTTATGATTCTTCGCATTGCAAAGAACTTTAAAATTGATATTTAATTTTTTTAAATAATTTTTGAATAAGATTACGAGATAGTTTATATAACGCTTTTATTTAATTTTAATTATAATTAAAATTATACAATTGTGCGCTTTTGAAGCGTGTCTTTGAAACGTTGCTTCAAGACATTCTATGTACATCTGGTAGCGGGATTATTCGCATAATGAAATATGCAGAAAACCAGACGCTGGTTTTCTTCGTTGAAAATGCACAGCGAAGCTGCGGCGGTATATTTGCGGTCTGCGTATCGAATTCACGTTAGCGCCATGAAGGCTAACCGTGCTCGTTGAGTATTAACGCAGGTAAACTCCCTTAGGAGGGGCGAGGTAAAGTGCGACATTAAATTTAGTTCTCCTTTGAGAGCTTCGAGATCCGTGTCTTTTCGGTGACTTTCCATTCTCCTCGAACCTACGCGATTGCTCACCCACGTTGAGCGTGTGACAGCGAACAATGGCATCGAGAAACGCGGAAGCGCGTATCGTTTTTATTTTTATCATCTTTCCTTCCCACGCAAGCATATTCTTGCGGCTCATTGAAAATTTATTTATCAAGATCTGTGTTTTGATATTATCAAAATGAAGAAAATAAGAGGAAAAATTCGCGAGAAAAAATATATTTTCTTTAAATGCTTTACACACGTTGCAGTTCTCAGCTCGAGAAAAAATTGGCTTTATATAATTATATAAGATTATATATAATAATATATGATAACGTATCTAATTTTATATGACATATACGTATAATAATATCCAAAATTTGGTAAGATACGATCCTGTCTTTATATAATCATATTTGGCCAGATCTGTTTTCATATAGTATGTAGTCAGATCTATATAACTAGATCATATTATATCGCGTAAAATTTCGGATTTAATTATATATGATCTTATATAATTACACAAGTTCATTTTTGGAGGGATTTTAACATTAAACGAAAAGGTATCATTTGATGTCAAGCCCTGTGTTTCTTATTTATACACTTTCTTATTTTTTCTAAAAAAAATGTTAGGGAAAATATACGTGTATATATGCATTGAATATATAATTACTTGTTACTTATAAAAAAAAAAAAGAAGAAAATAGTTTTATTTTCTGGGATATTTAAATTTAAAAGAATTAGATGCAATTCTAAATCAGAGTCGAGATTTATTTTCTTCGATGCACCGCATGCAACGTGATCGCACGTCTTTATTTTTGCAGCGATTGACCAAGATTGGAATTGGTCTCGTGCGCGCGCACGCACATTGGAAACAAGATCGCTTCCAGTCCATTAATCGGTACGCACTACATCGGTGCGTACTCGATGCGTCGCCTTCGATTGGATTGCATTTCGTCGGTTAGTGTCGCGCGTTCGAAGGCACGTTCGCGCGAAATGTCGAATAAACCCGTGGCAATCGTGCGAGGGGAAAGGTGAATGAGTAGGGAGATTGAAATCACGATTTCGAACCATGATTTCGTACGACGAGAACTGTCGGGAGAGGGATGGGAGTTAAATAAATGTTTGCCTGCAGAGATATGTGTTCCAATATTTGAAACCCCGGAATTTCCGTGAACCGCAAAATGACATCATACGTTCACCGCACCCGTTTCTTTTCTCCGCCTGTCCACTTCACTCGTGTGGTTCGATTTTCTCCTCTTTCAAGCACACACACACATATATACGTATTCAAGTTAAAATAAATTTTGCGATTTTGGGTTTACGCGATAAACCGGCAACAGAAACCGAGTTTTAGTCTTATCGAGTAAATTTGTCGTGTAAATTGTGACTATGTTCATATTTGGTAGAAGTAATTACAGAATGTTAATATCATTTGCAATTATTTATCGCGTGCCAAAATATATAACGCTGGTAATAATTATAAATATCTTACCATCTCATTTATAAAATATTTTTAAATTATCGCTAAATATATATATATATATAATATACAAATTTTTATTTATCTCTAAATATTTTTAAATAAATGCAAAAATGGTTTGCAAAAATAATTTGTCGATAATAGATTTAAAACTTATAAAATAATAACGATAAAATTGAGAGAAGTCGGTAAAATAATATCATAAATTTTCTCATCTCACACGATTTATGATTTTCTTCCGTAAGTGGCCTTAAAAATTCACGCTTTGTTTCCGGATCTGCTGGTTATGGCTGGTGATCGCTCGTAAAGTGCTAAATTACAGAGCCCGTGCTCAGCTGCTGCCTCCATGGCGAATTGCCTGTCATTGCAAACGACGACAAGCCACCCACGAGGATTTTGCAACAATTATCTCGCACGTGCAATGCACAAAAATCGACCGCGGAAAAAGTGATGAGTGTAATATATGACAGTTTTCATATGAAGCTTGTGTAGATCGAATATTTGCGATCGCGTGTACATAATCACGTAGTTGAAAGAATTTGTCGAATAAATATTTTTTGATTGAATTTATGTAATTTGCAGATATGGAAAAAAAAAGACAGTTGGGATAGGAGAGAGGTGATCAGCTTTCGCGCGGCTAACAAATCGTTTATCTCTTTGCGGTAATGCCTGGCAATTGTACACCCACGCGTACGAGATACCACCGTGTGCGTATCCGCGATATTTCTCACGCAGGCTGTTGCGTCTCTGAGCGTTGGTGAAATTAATTTGCGTATATCTGCATTCTAGGCAGTCATCTACGTCTGGCGCATATAAACGGGGAGTTCCTTGCGTTAACGAATTGGAAAGATTTCTGAGAGATTGCAAGCGTCTTTTCTTAAAATAATATTTTTAATAATTATAAGAATCGCAATAAAACAAATGCATTGCTCTTCGATAGAATATTTAAAGTATATACAATAATACAAAAAGTAAATAAAATATTTTCTATAATTGTGAATACATGTATAAAAGACAATCGGGGTATATTTTGTGTGCTTCTCGTATGATTTAGAAAATTTTGTTGCGGATTGAGATTGTATATTTTTGAAGATATTTTTTTGTATTACAAATTTCTCTTTATCAATAATTATATTATCAGAATTCATCATCCTAACTACTTGTTTAATTTAATCCGCTGCTTACTTTTATCTACGCGCAAGTAAGATAAAACCGCGATCGTACTTATTTTCATCCGTACTTATCCTGAGAATAAAACCTATCTACGGACTTGTTTTTTCAGTGAAATTAATCAGCCACCGGAGAAAGTAGACGATACTAGTGAAACGTCGAAACTTATCTCCATTCCGTGCACGGCGTACTTAACTGAAAAGAGGTCTCCGCGGACCTTACCTAATAAACTTGATGTCATCGCATTTCCCTCTCATGCGCCTTCTCATCTTAACTGTCTCTCTCTCTCTTTTCCTTTTTCTTCACAAAATCTTACTCTACGTAACCTATTTGAATGCGCGTAGGTATAATGAGGGTACATAATTACAATGAAAGCGTATATATGTATCTCTGCGAGTATAACGAGTGAGGGGGAAGAAAACGTTATGAAAGAGAAGAGTTGGCGGAGAGAGAGAATGACAGATATTCTCCCAAGGGTTCAATAACCAGGCACAATAAGTCACTAAACGTTTGTTATAGACATCGCGATGAGTAATCAACTTCCTACATATTGGACTTTACGATCATTAAGGTATATATATATATATATCTTAATGATCGTAAAGTCCGATATATATATACGCATATTTGTTGAAAGTATTCTCTTCGCATGTCAGTGCATGGTAGACCAAAGTTTAACTTCTTTTTGCTCACCGATATCGTACATTACCATTAACATTCTGGACAATTTTTAATTTAATTTTTATTTTTTTTTAAATTAAATTAAATTTTTAATATTGCTCTAGAAATTTTAGAAAAAAATGATAAATATATTTTTTACTATTGTCGCTCAAATATAAAAATTATTAAATAATAGTAATATATTATTCTCATCTCATTCTTGAAAGCTAGAACGTAGAACTTATGTAAGAAATCATCTTTCGTCATATTATCGTGAAAACATATTTTTGCGTATAATGAAATAATTTCATCCGAAGCAGTTACACGAGCCATATTACAGCAATACGGTGCCATATGCGACGGCTCGCATTGTCATCTTTGCTTTTGAGATAACAGATATTTTACATGACAACAGTGATCAGCCTTGCTGGAATCATGCAATTTACCCGACCTGCAGTGCAAACTATGCTAATAAATCGCCTCATTAATGTCATCGCAGACTAACATATGTCAAGCGAACAGTGACACGAATGTTATTAACAGCGACAGCGATAGAAACGTAAATCAATTAGAACAGCAATATAAATTTGTATCAGTAATATAAATTGATATCAGGTAAATTAAACGCGATTATATTGAATTGTCGGAACTCGTTCGGAAATCACATTCTTTGTTTTTTAAACTATTAAATATTCTATGTGTTAAACTTTATTTTTAATTTTTTATATAATTCCTTCTTTGCAAATAGCTTTTAAATTGCATTTCTGTTAAATACGTATATTTTAAAACAACGTTAAAGATATTATTATAAAAATTATACTATATAAGAACTAAAAGTTTTTTTATATTAATTTAATATATTGTATATATATATATATACAATATTTATTGCAATATGTATTTTTGTGATATTTTTTATGTTTATTGTTTCTCGTAAATTATATTGTTATGAGGAATATCTATAAGAAATCTTAATATAAATAATAATATAAATAATTCTACTATAATGTATAAAATAACGAGATATTTTCATAAATTTGCGATTTTTTCCAAGCAGTTGCTTTCTTCGAAATTGTATACATTGCTGATTAAATTAATGAGTCTGTGTCACTTGCGCGTTTCGAAAACTGATGACTCATATGCTTTAAGAATAGAGTTTACGCATTGCACTTACGATCGTTCAACACGCCATTGTATGCGAAACAATTCGGGGGAATTTGACGATGAAAAAAATTACATTACAATATATCGAAGTATTGTATGTTGGTTTTGTAAATATTTTATTGCAATTTGCATTAATTGCAGTTTAAAAAAAACATTAACACACGTCTCTTTCACATTTAATTATATATTATACATATATATATATATATATATATATATATATATATCTGCGCAGAGATTTTTTTATAAATTATTTAATAAATAATATACTGGCCAAAAATTTTGTAACATTTGCACATGCGATATTTTTTAATGAAGGGAGGCGCGATATTATCTGTCCGAAAAAGTGAAGGCTTACGAACAGTTGGCGACCCGGCTCGGAATAAATATCGTATAACTGGGTTTCGAGATCTATTCCCAGGATATTCGGCTGGGCGTACCTCTCTCGCAACCGGCCGTTTTCACGTTTTATAAATATCTGTTTGTACGCGAGACAGGGAGGCGTTAAGTGAGACCGAGCGACAATGAGTCAACGCACATATTATTATAAATAAATATAGCATATATCATTTCTATATACATATGGCATAGTTTGTGGAAACAATGCTGTAAGGTGGGATAAAATCATGCCGTAATAAAAATGCAGTATGAAACTATAAAATTTGTGAGAATTTTGTTTAATTATTTTACTGATTTATATGAAGACAAAATTATTTTATGCTATATTTTGCAATTAACTTTATACGCGCGCTGAAACTTTATGCATCTTCTAATGTTTCAATCATAGAGTAAAGTGATGCAAATATCCCATTGTTTTCAAAAATTATCTTATTAAAATTATCTTATTGTGGCTCTAAACTAGCAGAGTTACCTTTATCGTTTAGCGGCATAGACGATTTCGCAAGGTGGGTTTATTGGTGCGTTCGCTGGAAGAAAGGTGATGGATATATGGAAGAAATCTATTTTCTTCGGGTCAGGGTTTTAAACTGTTGCCCCGGCCATCTTCCATCATAAAACGCATAACTGCTTTTAAATCTTATGTAATATCGTACGATCAGACTCGACCGTGAACGTTTAATTGGCGTCGCGAGAAACTCGTTGCTCGAGATATCTGATTCAATTACTCATCCGCAAATTTATTACGTAATATCAAATGCAGGCGTCATGAGCCGGAAGATTAAGCTCGGTTTTTTTAAATTCGAAAACACGCGTATCCATTACAAAAGATGCTCAAGTTTCGATCAAAAGGATACTCAACAACTCAATACTAGCAGCGAAATTTCCTGTTTGCTTTATTGTTAGATTTATTGTACTTTGATTGAAATGGACTTTGATGAAAATTGCATGCCAATATAGATATGTATCGAGAAGATTCTGAAGCAAGTATGTTTAATCTTTAATCTCTTAATTTATCTTAAATAAATGGTATTTAATATTGATAATTTATACGATAAAAGATGCAGAAAGCAGAATAATATCAGTTGATCTTAGGCCAACGTTTTCAGGAAATTAAAAATTAAAATTAAATAATATTTATATAATATTTTATATATCTTATTAATAATTAATTAAATTATTTTTAAATATATTTTAAAATAGCTTCCGCGTGTAAAGTTTTAACTATTTCAAACTTTAATGGGATATTTAAATTATATACAATATTTATATTATTTTTCTATAATGTTGAAATATATAACTTGTCATTTTTTCTTGATTAATTTATGAAAACAAATTTTTTTGTCATTTAATTCTATGATTGAACGCTGAACTACTTTTCGGTGCTTTAAACATGAATTTTAAGTTAAAACGATAATTTTATTGTGGAAATACATTTTGATTATCTTGATAAGAATTTTGGGGCTAGCACGAAATGTCAAGAAATTTCTGCTTACACAGAAAAGCCGAACAGCTGATCATAGTTTCGCGGCGGACATATAGACATTTGGTAATATTTTAGGGATTTAAAACACTATCCTTCCAATCCGATACTTATGGCGCGAGCAAGGTTCTCGGAGGAGAACCACAAATTGCCAGTTGTACCACGTTGCAGCACATTCCCCGGATTGCATCGCGTTATTTTTTTTTTTTTCCATTTCTATAGAAGAGAGAAATCTTATACATTCATATATAAAGTAAAAAAAAATTCTCTCTTTATAAATACGATTAATAAATTGAAATATAAATACGATAAATATAAATACAATAAATATTGTTAATGACATGTAAATATTATTTGATACAATTAAGTATTAAAATAGCCACTTGCATTTTCTACAAGATAAATTATTATTATTTCATTATAATATCCAGAAAGAATTCTATACGCTCAGTAATGACGTCCAAAAGCTTTTCGAACAGATACACATTTGGGAGAAATTCGCTCTTGTATATCGATTTATTTGCGGTTCAATGAAAACGTCATGCTGCGAGCCCTACGTCGAAAATCGAAAAATATTTCCTCGATTAAGAAACGCCCAGTCACCCTCGGAGTTTCGTGCCATCACGGATGGTACGAAAGGATGAAAGTGTAGGGTGGCAGAGGACTTTCGTGTATGCGGCCAGCGCATAAGCTCGCTTCGGGACGCGCTTTAAGCGATATTTCAAAACACTTTAACTGCTCCTTTTACTGCCAGGTGGAAGTAACTCCTGCCTGGTTAGGTGCCTAGGCACTGCCTCGTAAACTCTAGGTTGTCCAGTCGTCTGGCTAGTCGTAACTTATGATCATGCCCGCGTATTAGACTGTCTGTTTTTAGGTTCTTTCTCGTTAGCATAAATGTATTTTATATAGAAGCGCATACCTTCCGATTTGTCTCATACAATTGAAGCAATAAACTGTGACGACTTATACAAGAAGTCTAGATTTCAATTTTTAAGATTTTATATGTTTAACGTTAAACATAAATTTTTTATTTATTTCACGTTATCTCTAGTTAAAAGATTTTATATTAGTACATATACAAATTAATAGAATAATTTCTGAATCTTGTAAGAAAATATTGATTGATTACATTAATTTTTACTTTTTACTAAAAAAAGAGCCAAGTTTTTCTTATAAAAATAGTAAAACTTAAGGTAAAAACGTGCGTTCGTAATAATTTTATTTGTTACATCTATTTTGCCCACGAGAACGAAAGGGACGTAAGCCGGGATAAGGAAGGAAAGCTGTAAGAAGCTTAATCGCTTGTGATCCCAAAGACTCGAAGCTCGAGGATTGAACGTAACCTCCGCGATCGGCTCGCGCCACGTAAGCTCGAGAGCTTTCGGATTTAGGTACACTGTTGAAAACAAATGGTCTCCAGGATCAATGGCTCGCCGCATCGGCCAGTAATTACGAGCTGTTACCACGCAATGGACGAGAGGGAGGCCAGACCCCTGGATCAGGCATTGCCTGGATCGTTACACAATTAAATTTACGATCGACTCGAACGCGATCGGACGTTGCCGGTAGCATGGGGGCGGATATAAATCGCGGAGCGTCGGTTTGAGTTATACTTGATTAGTGATGGTCGATTAAGGTCGACGACAAGAACTCGTATATTTCGTGCAAGAAACCCTGCATCGGGAGAGGAATGCAAGCGACTGCATCTGTCCGGATTTTCAAAAGAGAAGAAAAACAGTTTAACTTTTTTTTTTTCCAAGAAAATAATGTTTTCTTAATTGAAATTTTATGGGCAAAATATAATATGCTGTTAACATAGTAAATAAATTTTATAATACTCTCCTCGGGACAAGAGTAAAATTATAAGTGCGTGAGTAAAATAATATTAAACATTTATCAATATTTGATATAAGAATAATGTAAAGAAAAATTTTTTTATTTTATCATTTAAATTACAATTTATTTTTTTTACATATGTATTGTATTTCCGCATTATGAATGTCTTTTAATTAACAAGATACATTCAATTTAAAGAATTTAATTAATTAGAAAATATACTTTATAACTTATTGTTTTCTAAATATAGAGGATGTAGTTTATTCTGAATAATTTTTCACGAAAAATTAACATTTTTATCTTCTCGTGCAAATATTCTTTTTATCGATTTCGCTTTTTCAAGAATAATTATAAGAACGATGATAATTAAATCACAAGAATAATTAGCCAAATGAGATAAATCAAGAACATGGTTCGTATATAGATCAAATTATCCGACGTACAAAGATAAGTGTCAACAGAAGAAATAAGAGTGACGGTGCGCAGTGAGACTAACTATTCCGCGTGGTTAACTCAAATAAGGAAACTGTCTCATCGCGAACCGTAAGAAGTTCTGAAACTTTTCCAGAATTTCCTTCCAGGAAATTCTATAAAACTCGATGTATATAATGCTGCGGCATTTTACAGAGGCGTATCTGGCCGTGGTTGTAAGCAAAAGCGGTAGGAAGAAAAGTGCTACTCGCTCCATTCACGATATCTTGCTCTGAAACTTTGTCGCATCGTATCGTAGAATTTTATCAGTTTTTTTTTTCTCTCGACAACTCTGAGCTTAGTAAGCCTTTGCAAAAGTCGATATATAATTTTGTTTATATGGGATTATATCATTAAATTACGCGCGAAATGTAGCTAACTTAATTTTACAAACAAAGTCTATTGCAAATGAATTTATAATTTGTAAATGCGCACATGATATATATATATTAAAACCTGTTCTAGGTTAAAAATAGAAGTAATAAAGAAATCGGGTTTTATTTTCACTTTTTTTTTTTAATAAATTTTTTTGTATCAATTGATTAGAGAAATCTAACGATTATTATTAGAAACATAATTTTTTTACAATTTATATAGATTATTTTATATATTTGATATACTTAACAAGTATTTTTTAATCTTATTGAAAGTAATATATTCTTTGTTTTTGAACGAGAACTACAGAAAGCTATACAACATCACTGCATTCCCATCTTTATGCTCTAAACATTATCTAATTTTGCGATAGTCGAAAGGGTTGCATCTTGCCAGCACTGCAGGCCAAATGCGACCGCGAATGCACCAAGATACATCCCCGTATTCGCGTAGATACTCGTGCGTCGTCGTTGAATGCACGGCATGTTTCTGCGGCCGATGTGTATTTCGTATATGTATAAAAGAGATACAATTTCCGTCAATTTGATAGTTTGTACATATTCGCGGAAATGCACTGATGCGTATCGTTTTGCGCTCATGTTTCTCAAGTTTGAGAAAAAGCTCTTGTTAGTATCGTTTTACGTTTATATGTGTTGACGAGGCGTTATCGTTACACATTGCATAGCCTCACGAAGCTTATGCACATTTACACATTAATGAAAAGTTTGGAAAACTTTATTATACGTTGCATGTTTGAACCGAGATGGCGATATCATTATTATATCCTTTCTAGTAAATTCGTTTGATAAGAACAGCCGAGAAAAAATCTTTAACATAATCAAAAAGTTAAATAATACGTTTTTTAAATGTTTTTTAATTGTGAAAGTTATTTACTAACTTGGGGAATTATTTATTAATATGGATATTTCAATGAAATCAACTTGATTATTTTTTTTTTATGCATCTTCTAAATCTTTATAATAAAAAATTAGAGAAACTATATAAATATAACTATTGAAATTTCAATTATTAAGTTCCAAATTGAAAAGATTTCAAAGTTTAGTCCAAGTCATGAATGAATTAGAAATTTGATTCAATAAGAGATTAAAAATGTTCTTGGATTATGAAAAATTCATCTTTTTTTTAAGCTTCTGTTTTATTTATTATTTTAATGTTTCAAACTTCTTTGTATTATGTTGCAAGAGTTATTCTATCTCAATCTTTCTTATTTTATCTCTCTTTATTTTTAACCGTCTTCAATATCCGATTTATGTCGAGTCTTCTATTAGGATGTTTCTTTGGAAAGTAACGACCACTCGGTCCTTGTATGATCGATCGACGAATTTAACCGCGCTCTCTACAATAAAGTACCCTCTAACATGAAAAGAGCATAAACTTTCGCAATTTTTACGAAAAATAATATGCGTTTATCGAGACTAAAAAAAAAAATATTTAAATTATTTTCTTTGATTTTTATTATGAATACTTTTGTATCAAAAATATATTTATATAAAATTAATAATATTGCTTTGATATTTTCGTATCAAAGACCAAAATGTATTGTATATTAATTAATCAAAAACTTTAAAAAGTAATCTAATGAATTGAATGCGATCAAAAATTATTTATATATAAGATTAACTTTTTTTGCTAATTCTCTATAAAACTTCAAGTATATTAGATTTATTGGCAGCAACGATTTTTTTTGAGTGTATTTGTCAAATTGATTTTATCTTATCACACAGATTTACGTATGTGTTGTATAAATTTGATGGTGATTTTTTTCGTAAAATAGCAATAATTTTTTGTTTCTCTCATCTCGGAAAAAAATAAAGAAACAATATTCTCTTAAATCTTTTGCAATAAGCATTTATATATGTAGGCGGGATAACTATTTTTTCCCTTAAACTGTAATATTTTTCTATTTTCAAAATCCGTCATGATGCAAAAAATTCTTTTATGATTTTGAAATTTTTGAAATTTTAATTTTTATTCTACTTTATGTGTCGGAGGAAAAATGAAAAATCTGAAGAAGGTGGAAATGAAGTGGATTCTGATCGCGTCGACACAAGCGAGGATCTATTTTTGTCTTTTAGGTCGCGGTGGAAATCCCTCTACTTCGATCTCGATCTTGATCTTATGCTTCGCCAGAAGATGAGCGACTACGTATGAAATGCATTCTCTTGTGATTGATATTCTATGTGTATCCTGTGCATCATGTGCATTTGCGCGTTTGTTTGCATTTTCTTTAATCAATATCTCAACATATCTCTAATAGTTTGTAAAATTTCTTGTTATATGTACGACGTAGAAAACTTCTACTCGAGTGAATTAATTTATTATTATATTTATAACCATTGTTCTTAATCGTACAAGAGCGCGATTAAGAACAATGGCTATAAATATAATAATAAATTAATTCACTCGATTAAAATATTTGTCTACTATTGCAAGAAACATGAGAAGAAGAATACACACGTATAACAATTTCTTAGATTATTTATCAGTACTAAAGATAAAGTCAGCAAAGAAGAGTTAAGAATATTGTAAGGATTTCTATCACAAAAATTTTTATAAATATTTATTAATTTTTAAGAAGAAATATTTTTATCCAACTTTCACAAATCATTGCAAAAGGAAACTTGTCAAGGAAAAAAGTGATTGAGATGAAAAAAACAATATTACTACTGCGTTGTCTTATAAAAAGATTCGCTTTTCGTTTCTTTTTGCTAACGAAAATTATGTTATCACATATATTCCTTTTGCCATCACCGTTCGCTAATCCAGCAGAGTGATTTTTTTGTTGTTGGAAAAGAATAGCAACAAGAAAAGACGAGGCTGCAACGAGCGGTCGTATAAAGCAACGAGCAGTCTCCATAGTCTTTTCGGTATCTTTAATCCTGAGATTTACGCAAAGCCAAAGAGTTATGACCAGACAAACGCGGGATATTATAGTAGAATTAAAAGACTTGCGGTTTCCCATAAAGTCCGTTACAATAGCGAAACCTTGTTCACTAATATAGCGATGAAGATAAACTTTTGTTGAATAAAAAAAAAGCTTATTAAAGATATCGACAATTTTATAGATAATATACGCGATATTATTGTGGGATATTAACATTTTTGGTATATATTAGCCAAATATCTAATGACTAAATATTTACATAAAATTCTATTTTAGAGGACAAAGTATTTTATGAAAGAGAAAGAAAATAAAAAGAAATATCTTTCTTATTTTGTGTTTAAATTTAAATTAATTGTTGCTCGCGTATAAGTTTTAGAATTTCAAAGTTTCCTTGTTTTGCTACTTCGCTGCTTGCTCTTTTTTTTATTTTTCTTATTCTTATTTTGTTGCTGCAGTTCTCGCTTCTTTTCCGTTCACTAACTCTCAAAGAGAGTAAAATCTTCCGTAAAACGGATTTCATTAATTGGATGGTCGCGAAATGGAGAGCTGAACGATGAAATTGATAGCTCGAGAAGTTACGGCGCCTTTTACGCTTCTCAGTCAAAGGATGTTTCGCGATATTAAAAGGAATAAAATATTTATAAAGCGTCGATCTGTGTAGTTTCCTATATTTTATGCGTTTCTGAAAACATTCCTTAATCCGACATGCAAGATAAGCGATGGATCATGATATAAATTATAATAAAAGTTAATAATATAATAAAACTTGTAACATGAGATATATCGTTTCGATATAATTAAACATCATTAGCACAAATAAACTCATTTTTAATATATTGTTTATTCATTTCCTATATTAAATTATGGATTAAGAAAACGCAACTAGACGTTTCCCGGAACAAAAATTTTGCAAAAGCGAACATAAATTGCGAGAGGAGATTTCTAAATGAACATACAGATACGCATCACCAAAGGGAATAAGAGAAATGTAGCATTATAACGTAAAGCAATTAGCGAACGTAGCTGGATATGCAAAACATTCTCATTAAATTTCGGTGCCTCTGATCTTGGCGCCGCCCGTTATTTTTCCATCGTCATAAAGCGGACCTTGAGCAATTATGTTCATCGCCTCGTTAAATTTATTATGACGAAACTGTTAGGCGGCATTATCTTGAAAACGCAACTCGCGCCTTTAATTCGGGTTACGCGCGGTACGCGTCTGTTACGAGTTTTAATTAAATGTGTCACGTACGCGGGATCGTGCAACTGATCTTGCAGTTTAAGCAAGTTTCCAGGCCAAAAAAGAGAGCCTTTTTATACCATCCGCCGCTCCATTGCCCATTCCCTTTCCATCTCTCCGTTATATTCCCGCGAGCGAAAATGCAACGCTCGATTTTCTTCTATTTCACGAAGCCGGTATAAAAAAGGCTTTTCCGGAAAAAAAAATGCGCGGTTTCATTGGTCATATACATAACATTTCAAAAGTCGCGCACGATTCAACGCAACTGCAGATTCTTTGATAATCTTAGATTGATTTATCTTTAGCGAGAATTTGATTAAATCTCTTTCTGCTTTTATGATTTTTTTTAATTTACCATTACTTCTCTTAGCAATTAAGTTTGATTCAAATTATATTAAGATGAAGTTTATTGGAATTAAATTGTCATATGGTTATTATCTATTATTTGTAGAGATAATGTTTCTTTTTCTTAGAAATCTACAAAATATATTCCCACAGTGCATTCTTTCGAAAATATATAATACTATTTTCAATAAAATCTTCAATAAGTAATAGATAATAAATAACAGATAATTAACAGTACATTATCTATTATTTATTATCTATTACTTATATTGAGGATTTTATTGAAAATAGTATATTGACGAAAGAATGCACAGTGGGAATATATTTTGTAGATTTCTAAGAAAAAGAAACATTATATGTAAATTATCCTCTTTTGAGAACGAATCCTTTGTTTCGATTTATTGAGACCTGAATGATCGAAATAAAAATCATTTGTCTTCTTCACAAACCACAGTTTTTAGTTGAGAATAGTGTGCTATTGCTGCTGAAGCACTCTGTATACGAAGTGCATCATGTATAATAATTCTTCTGCTATTCAGAATCCAGCATTCTTGCGCGATCCTTTTTGTCTCTGTCCTGTTGTCCCGGTCTTTTTCTTTCTCCCCGGTCTTTTTCGTTCGTACGCGAGTTGACTCACTAAAATCTTGAATTTCAGAATGCCAGAGTCGCTCCTTGCAATATAATACGTAAAATCTCACATCGAGACACTGATAATATACAGGGCGTTCTTAATATCAATTACAAAATCTATTAAGAATTTGGAAATTTTTTTTATTAATTAGATTATATTTTTCCATGTTATTTATAGCGTGTATACGCATGTATATAATTGTTTAATTAATTTTATTAATTTATACAGTAATTTGTCTGAATATATAAAATAAAATTAATTGTGCAAAACAATTTTATCATTTATTTTTCCCGATTTAATTTTCATGGATTCGTTAATTCATTTAGAGCACCCTGTATATGTATCCTATATATGTATCTATGTAAAAAGCGTGGGCGCCGCTCACGTTTATATTTTCTTACGCGAAAACAACAAGCTCTCTGTTTAATAGTTTTCGTAGATCGGATTAAATGCATTTCAATTTTAAATATTTATACTCACAATCTGCCATAACGTTGCTCTCATTATTTTCTGCGGCATTACATTTCCCCGAAGGCTAAAGAAATACGGAGGTTCTTATTCGCGTTAATACAATGATGAGGAATACCACGACCGACGAGATGATCGATATTGCCGCGCATTACGAAAGCTCCTGAGGGAAATCTCGACATTTTGGCGATTCGCGTTACTGCCAAGTTTAAAACTGCGTTTTCTCTGTCTTTTCCAAGCTTCCGGCTAAGATACTTTGGCATTTCTTTCTGCAGAATTGATCTCCGCGAAATTTGTTAGTGAAAGATTTTGCGACACAGATCCGTGTAAAAAAAAAAGCTGTTGTTTCTTCATTATCTCAAAATGTCGAAAAAATATATAAAATTGACGAGATATTTATTTAATCACAAATCTGCAAATAGATAGTTTTATATAGATTATTTTTGTAATTTTCATAAAGAATAGTTGTTAAATTTTTATAAAGAGTAGTTCTGAAATTATATTTTGTCTAATTCGAGATTCTCTCGTAGAAACGATATTTGCCTCTTTGTCACTTTTTCGAGAATTAGACAAGATTGCTAAAAGATTTAAGAATCAAAGTATTAATTACTTTGTTCTTCTGAAGAAAGTCCAGCAATTTTGCTTACAATTTTTCTATTCTATATGATAATCTCTTCCGGACTTTGTCGAAAATCGGAATTATTTTATCTGGGACGATTTATCCAGGTATTGTTCTAATCTTTGCAATAATACTAAGTTCCCTTATGTAATACAATTTTACTTTATTTTCTTATATCGAGAATTTTTTCGGTAATTTCGTAATAGGTCGTTGATACATTTGATCTCTTAGTATATGAATTAGATCAATTTTACCGTGAATATCTAATCGGAATCTCGAACTTTGCGTCTTACTCGCAAAAGTACATCCCGATTTATTGATCTGTATTCGTTTATGGAGGTAATTGATTACGAGATGATAACCTGCGTTAAGTGCACGTTGTTACGATGTCCGCGATATATCAATATTTTGAAACAAGATTAATTAACGTCATTTTATGGCTGGGAAAAGGACAGAACTTTTCTTATATACAATGTGTGCAATTTATTTAGACTAGATATTTATTTTGTATTTAAATATTTAATTTTATTAAAATTTGAAAGATTTTGATAAACGACGATTTTATTTATCATCAAAATTTGGCGCCATGAAATAGAAAATCTTGCGGTAATTGCATGCCGTAATTTGCAGATAAGTCGATCGCTTGTAAGTCCCGACCGAGGTAGCGGTTTGGTTTGCGCCATAACATGCCTCTTCTCCTATTTTACTCGATTTGTTTTAGATAATTTGAATAGATCGCGTGCAAGTATCGTACACGCAAATGTTGTCGAATCGCGATTTAAGTAGCCGGCGACGCCATTCTCCTGAGAGAATGAGAAAAAGTCAGCTAGCGAGAAAGGCAATCGTGTCGGAAGCGAGCGAGCGAGCGAGCAAGCGAGCCGGACCTTCGCGATCAATATCAGAGATCTTCGAGATAATTGGTAATTAAGCTCGCGAAAGGACTATATATGCCTCGGCATCGTGTCGTTAAATACACCCTGATCATCGCAGCCGAGGGATTCTGGGAACAGGGCAACCAATGACACGTCTTCATTAGCCTTTCATGAATCCATTCGTATCACTTATCCTTTACCCATACCTCTCTCTCCTTCTTTCATTCTCTTTCTTTCTTTCTCCCTCACTGTTTCTTATTCTCTTCCTCCTATTCTCGTCTCTATATGCATGTCGCCAAAGCACGTTCGTGTTACATGATATCCATTATACGTTCAGAGTACATATAATGCACTCTAACCGCTGACAGGATTAGGTCGCTTTTAGAGACCATAACTGCTGGAAACGTGGTAATGACAGCGAAAGATTCCCGTTAGATTATCCCGACAATATCGCGTTATTTAAAATAAATTGAAATGTAAAGAAGAGACTAAATAGGAGATTAAATCTCGTTATAACATAAATATTTGAAAATTATTTTCTTATTCACAATAAAGACAAACTTATAATCGTCTTACAATTAAATTGAAAAAAGATAAATTTTAACAATTTTATTTTTCCTACATCTTTTGCAATAACTTTTCAGCTGTCAAATCATCTGCATCGCAAAAATATAATCGTTATCATAATGAAATACGATTGACATTACTATACTTTGGAACTGAAGAGATTACCATCTGTCAAAATACGGTTTAAGAAATACCTCTTAGTCGCATAACTCGAGTTGCAACTATATCGAATGCCTTCTTTATTGCGATAAAAGTCTACGAAGATACAGCTTTCTATATAATTACCCATCTACAATGTAACCACACGCCTCGATATGTCAGTTTGCCCGCGGCCTCGCGTCGAGTCGTGCGCGTTCACACGCGCCAACGGTTGGTTGCGTTAGCGATCAAACGGTGACACGCTCGCGCGCACGCACACTTCGTGTCGAAGGCACGCGCGTGCATTATCCGTGCGACACCGTGTTTGGAAATTCTCCACGGGATTCGCAAACGCTATTGCCTGTGTCTGTCGTGCATCCGCAGCGTGCTCTCCCATGGGATTAATCGCGAAAACGGGAGGAATGGGAAGAAGAGCGCATCGCGATTTATATCACGTCGCGATAAAACGGACTTGTGCGAACTCGATGTTGATAATTGGCGACGTACCGATGATATTCCATCGTATCTATAAATCTATAATTAATAAAAACGTTCGACACATTATTTCCTTACATAATATTGATGTAGAAAAAATTTTTTATTCTAATAAAGAAATATTTTATTATCCCATAATATAAATTATAACTATTATAATTCTTATGCACATCTTTGAGCTTACCTTCTTTAGCTATGTAATATCTGCTTAATTAAACTTAAAAGTTTAATTTAAACATATTAAA
Organism: Polyergus mexicanus; assembly: GCF_030449975.1. Classification (NCBI taxonomy): domain Eukaryota; kingdom Metazoa; phylum Arthropoda; class Insecta; order Hymenoptera; family Formicidae; genus Polyergus; species Polyergus mexicanus. Next base: position 5,291,360 of record NW_027223339.1, on the reverse strand, counting down.
ATCTTTATAATATTATAAAGCAAAAGTATATGTTGTGAATTTATTGTGTATAGCGTAAATTAGAAATCTAGTGTATCGATTGCTTATCGCTGCAAGTCTTTTCGTCCTGAATTCGTTGTTAAGCTTCTGAAAAAATCATATTCAATCGGAAGATATAATATCAGGTTGACGCGCGATGCGAAAAAGTTATCGAATCTAAACACCAATTTTAGATGTACTTAGAAAAAAATCAGCAGTTTATTTTATAACTTTTTCATATTTCGATTGTTTAATAATTTTGTAAAATTTCAATGTATAAGAGGAATAACGTGCGCGATTAAAGAGTTAAAGAAATGTTACCGGAGATTTTCGTGTAACTCCCGAGAGAGTCTCGATTCGGTAACTTCACTGTCGGCGGTGTAATATTTCGTAATATTTCCCGGACACTGATCGACTCTGTTGTTCCGCATCAACGATCTTCCATAATGGCTGCGTTTTACGAGAGAGCGTATGCATTCGCGAACGACCGGTATCTGGATGACTATATTATACGGCATATATATATATATATATACATTGGCGCATGGAGGAAAGCGCATCGGCATAACGGTGCTGCGATCAGCGGTACCTGCTCTTCGAAAAAGTTATTCGAGGAGATGGGACGAGCGAGCTCTGAGTGAGTGAGCTCTCCAAGTTGGTCAAAGGTCTTTTCAGATCGATATTAAGAATCGTGACAGGCCGAAGCGCTCGCGCCGCGTTAATAAGTATTCTTATCTTAACGCGTAATCTAATTACGCGGATAGGAACGCACACCCGTTTAGATTTTCCTACGAGTAAAAGTATCTCGCTTATCTCGCTCGCCGAAGTACGCGAGTAAATTAATTATCGTGGCGAAACTAGACGCTAATACCAATATCGACAGCATGTTTGCTCTTCTAAACAAACAGGTTCTAAAGGACATAAACGCGATTATGGATAGAGAAGCGAATGGTTTTTACATTAAAAGAATCGAGAGTTTTAATTTCTTTTTTAACTGGATATTTCGAAAATTCTCATGCTACAGAGAAATATTTATATAATAATGTATGCGAGCTTCTCTATAAATTTACATTTATATTACGGTAATATATTTTGTGTAATCAATCGCGTAATATGAAAAACTCTCTGCCGACGAAAATTTAATGTAAATAATTAATGTAAACAGAAATTCGGAGGTTAATGAGAAATTGCGATTGATCGTAAATTAAAATTGCTAATCAATATGCTCGACAATATAATCTTTTTTCAGGATAATTACACGTTTTAAAAGTCCAACTAAATTGATTAAATTGATTTGCATAAATCAATTGCGTAAAACTTTTAAAAATACCTCAGGAGAGAGAGAGAGAGAGAAGCGAAGAGAAAAGTATCTTGCGATTAAGAGTGCAAATAAATCGAGCAAATGGAAGTCGTTGTTTTGTTTTACAATGTTATCGGACAGCTTGAACTTTGATTGAGATTGAGCAAATAAGGCAAATTCGCAGAAAGCAAGTATCGGTCCACACTTGAAAGAATACTCGCGTTCGCGTCTTTTCCTTTTCCCTTCCCCTTTTCTATCTCGTCGTGATCGCCCGCGGCATGTTCCCACGCGGAAACCAGCATCTTCTAGGTCTTCGCTCGTCGTTGCGGTCGATTGCGATATCTACGCCCTCGGAGAGCGCGCGGCTCTCACCTGGGCTCTCTAGGCTAGGTCAGTACCGTAAACGGCTCACTTGCACGCTGACATGCATTCGCGTGGAGCCACGTGTGCAGGCATCTCTCTATCGACACATTGCGCTCTTCTGACGGAGACCGGCCGCTGTGACCTGTGACACAGACCGTCCTATCTTGAAACGGAGTTTGTCACCTAAAAGCGCACTCAATTACTGCACTGTATACTCGTAAGCGACAATCTGTTCTTAGCTGTATTTTAGATACTTGTTGAAACAAAGTAATGATATGCTTTGAAGAAAGAGAAAAGAAGTGAGTATACCAGACGATAAGGGTTAGGAAATATAATTGAGAATGGACTTAAACATAACTTGTGTGTAATTTAAAATTGTTATATAACTTGTAATAGAGTTATAGATAAGAGTGAAGAAAAGTAGATCGAAAGAAATAAATAACTTATAAAAATTTTTCTAGAAATTAAAGAAAGAGAACAAATTTATACTACTCTTTTAAATAGAATTCATTGATTTCAATTATAAATATAGCACTAGAAACATTAAACTTTCGCTGAGAACAATCAGCTGATCTTTCAATGTAATTTTACTGTTATAATCAGTGAAATACTCACTGATTCAATTTGAGAGAATACTAGCTAGTTTTATGGCATTATATGATGTATAGAAACAAGACGATTTAGTAGCTAGTTGACTTCTTCGGAAAACCATTTAAAAATCTGCAAACATTTCTCAGACTATAAAGAGATTAGATTGACGCTAAGCGTATCAGCTGTCACGTATTAATTTTTCAACACACGGTAAACATACTGTACGTAGGATGTAAGCAAACAAGGATAGGATGAACATCGATATATGACACTCATCGTTGTGAATGCCTTTCTAAAGAAAGAGATTTTAATGAATTTTTTTCGCAGAAGAAGATTTTGACAAAAGAATATTATGTAATTTAACTCTTCATATATCAAATATTCTGATATTAAATAATTGAATAGTTGGGTCGTTTATTATATTTTTAGTTAAAAGAGAAATAAATTTCTGAGATTTATCCGAACATCTAGACGTCATACAAATAATTCTATATATAAATAGTTTGCTAAATTGATATTCTATATAATTAATATATCAATACACACATAAATATTAAATGCACTAGTTCGTGCAAATGCGTGTACACATGTGTATGATATTTCAACAAGACCAGGTATGAATGTAACAAAGGAGATACCGCGAGCAGGGTTGCTTGATAAACATATTGACTTCCTCCACTCCGTGCTCTATCGTTACAGCGATGTGCTATATTCAGCCTAATCATTTATCTCGATTAATTACAGACAATCTCATATTTGCGAAATTTATTTTGTGTTAAAAAGAGAAACGGGAGATACAATATTGTTATATAAAAATATATTATATTTTCCGAATCTTTGAGAAAAATTATTAAAACATATAATAATATTGTATTTTTGTAAAGTTTAGAAGTATTTTCATTTAAATTTTATAATTCTTCATTTGTTATTCGATATTATCTTCTCTCTATATAACTACTAAATAATATAAAAATAATATTTAATTGATCCGATATTCTAGTAAGAAGCAGGTAAAAAATATTATTTTTATATATTTTAATTAATTAAGAGAAATATTTAACATATCGATTGCATTTGAAAGTTTAACCTCTGGGCGCCTCATCCGTTATTAAATATAGATTGGAATTAATAATCGGCATTGTTGTTTGGGAATAACAAAAATCAAATAATGAAATTGAAACCCAATAAAAAAAAAAAAAAAAAAAAAAAAAAAAAAAAAAGATGTTATAGGAAACTACGATCTACGATATATGACGTTTTATGCTCTTATCAGCAATTTGATCCCTTGTTGTTTCGATGCTTCGCGTTGCCGCAATCGTACGTGCCGATTATACGTGCATGCGTTCATTCGACCACCCGCGATCGTCGCTAAACACGATAATACCCATGTGCGCAAAACGTCGTTTCCTCCTAGATCTGATAGCGATCTAGGCTTTCATTGTAAACGAGTGGTTGCTGAAACCTTTCCAGAACGCGGCGTGGCGTTTTATTCTAGCCTCTTCCTGGAGTATAAAATGGAAACTCATGTATTTGCGATAGATACTTTTGACAAGAATGAAATATGTATGTCGAAACCGCATTAATAAATCTCAAACTTTAAATACACGTTCTTTTAAATTTTTTTTTTTTTCAATTCTCCCCTATAAAGACTTTTTTATAAAATAAAAATTTAAACTTAATATATGTATAATTTTTTTCTCTCAGGTTTTAAAGATGGCTTAATTTTTAGCGAACTTATTAAAGAAATAAAAAATAAATTCTTCTTTAATTTATATAATAATATAATATAATAGTTTTCATATATTTAAAAATATATCTTTTTTTTTTTTTCATAAATGAATAATAATTTGATTAATATAAAAACAAGATGTCGGTTTTTTTCTTTGGAAATTAAAACGATTAGTCATGGAAGTCGATTAGGCGGACTGTTACATGTTAAACATCTCTCTATCTTATTCTAACAATATGAAAGTATGACATTTATGTTATATATTTCTTCGGGGAAATTTCTTTTTTCTTGTAACGCGTCCAATGCTGTTATCGGACACGGTTGGAAAATTCAATAAGTTGTTTTATTTGATATCGCTATCTTGAAAGTAGCGTAGCTACTGGACTATTAGAACTGATAGGTAGGTATAAATTGACATACCGATTTTCATCTTCTTGATCACCATCGTCGTCGTCGTCGTCTTCGACGCCATCGTCCTCGTCGTCGCCGTCGTCGTTTCATGTCCAGCACCGACGTCGCTATCGAGAGAGGCTGTTCCGTAAGTGGGCCACTCACCTGAATACTTTGTGGTAATCAAGACTCGCTCTTGAAGTATGGGACAGCGCGAGAGCGGAGGAAGGAGCGACAGGAGCAGACGAACGGGGAGAGCGACCGGACGACGAGTAGAGAAACGGAGACAGGCAGAGAGGAAGACGGAGAAAGGTGAAGACTCGTCGCTCCTTGTCCGTCATCGGTCAGTCGTTCTTCGGGGTGCTCACGGTGCGCTTCCACGCCGTGTCTTTCGCGATCGATCGAGATCGAGAGATCTACTTGTTCGAGGATGATTAGTCTGAGGGCGACCAGGCCGGGATCCCTTCGTCCTCCGCATTGCGGTAGAGAATTTTGTCCCGTTTGCAGGTAATTTATGATTATCACGAATATCGTTCCCGCTATGATTGTTCAATCGCGTTTTCATAGCAGGACGTTACGAGAGATATAAATAGATTAGTCGAATTTCACGTACGCGTGAAAAGTTCTCCGCATCTGTGCCTATATTTATCATTATATCTTGTACTCCGGAAAGAAGCTGACCGTATACATTCTCTCGCGTTCGTTGATTCTTCCGCAGGATTAGATCTAGTCACGAATCAATTTTTATCTCCAGAGTAATTGTTAATGCAATTTAACGGGTTTGTTGAATGCATTAACAAATTGAAACTTCAATGTTTATTAATATCTGTGTTTTAATTTTTAAACGCAGTCAAACTCTGTAAAAGCTTAATTTATAATACATTTTCCATACGTTCACCCATTATTGTTATTAATTATTGTGTAGATTATCAATTTTGACTCGTTACGCTGATTGCATTACACGTTATACGCGGCTATAATGATGAAATTCATTTAAATGAATCGATCAATTGTGCACTGTAGCGTGTTACATGAATTTGACAGCGCGTGTTCAGGTTTGTTTTTCGATTCGATAAATCTCGCAACTTTGATGGGCGCGCGTCCACGTAACCGAGACTGGCGTAACCGGCTATTAAGCTTACACTTTAATGCGCGTTTTGACCGGGAAGAAGACGTAAGAATCGGATGATCGATTGTTAAGTGGCGTGCATCGGGTAAACGAGCGGGGAACTTGGAACGTGATACGCGCATGCTACGAAGAATCCAGAGGGAAGTGTGCATGAAACCGTGTCAAGAGAGCGCACTTCAGAAATAATTAGTTCGCCCGTCATTAAAGAAAGATTTATCGAGGCGGTGCGCGGAGCTGTCTCGCAGCTTCCCACACTTCGTCTTCGTCTTCGACCTTATGAAGTACGGCTTGCGCGACGAGGAGAATCTGTCGGATCGGCGACCCGATCGATGTGCGGTCAGCTAAAAGCACTCACGTATCTCGCAAACCACCCTGTTGCTCCCATGAATCGATCAGTTGTCGGAAATCTATTTCTCGGTTTTATCCCCTCTATCTCTCTTTATAACATATTTATTATAGTGGAGAAAAATGCTTCGAATTTGCACGCTTATATTATTGAAGAAATCTTTATTAACAAATCTTTTGTTATATAAATCATGGAAAAAAATTAAATTATATTATTAACATCGAATTTTTATACACAGCGAAATATCCTCTATAAAAATCACCTTAGACGTATTGAGGAAAATATTATATATTAAATCCAAAAAAATTATTTTTTATTTAAAAAAATTATTTATTTACATACTTGTAAAGACTTAGTTATTTCAATCGAGCAGCAAAATATATTTGAATTAGTAAAATATTGATATATAAAATAAAAGCAAAGTATGTTTTTATTTGCAAATGAAAAAAATTGTTTTTTTTTTATCTTTATTATATTAGCTTACTTCCTTTAAAAGGATATTTTTTTAATTCTTGATTGCTCGTATCAATAACACAGATTTTCTTTATTTTAATAAATAATTTTTTATCTTCGAATAAATATTTATTATATTAAAATTTTAAATAATTCATTTTAAAAATTATAACTTTTATTACACGCAAATAATAATTTATTTAATATAACAAAATGTTTTTGGAAACAAAGTATACATTTATTTAAGTAAAAAAAAAAATCAAAAGTAATAAAATATATTTATTTAATTGAAAAAAATTTTATTTTTGGTGTAGTAATTTCTTAATTTGTGTTATGATAATTACTTAGGGGCAATTTCAAAAACCTCTAAAAAACTTTACAGCACGTAATCATCTTTTTCTTTTAAACGGATATAGTTGTTAAATAACTTATCTCGAGAAAACAACCTAAATGCCAAATTTGCGATGCTTATATGCAATCGATAATACAATGACAGCTCATTCGCAGTCACGAAATCTTTTGTCGGCTTGCAGTAATCGATTCTCATTACTGCCGCTTGAAGCTATTTACGTGGATTTAATTTATTTAAAAATATACAATTTACTGGTGCATCTACAGGCGAGAGGTACGCAAAGTGGCATGATTACGATTGCACCGGATAGTTTCAAGTCGTAAAGTAGCGGCGCGAGGAAAGGTCTCGTTGAAAAGCTGAGAATTATTCTTCCCCGATTAGTGCTTAATACGTTTCCATAGCGGCTTCCGCAATCATTATCTCTATGATCTCGCATCATCAATCAGCTTCGCTGGCTACCGCGTGTTTCATGCCTGTCGACGACGATCATGCGTATAAATCTGTAAGGAGTTGGGATATTTACATCGACACACACACACGACTCGCATCATTTGCCTCAATCGAAACGTATTAAAATCACCAAGTATTGCGTGTAATTATCTCTCGTCATTACATTAATCGTCTTCTAAATTATCAATTTCTTTAAAAAAATTTACATTCAACCAGATAAGATATTTATATTCACTTGCGATTTGAAATTAATGAAATACCAGATAGTAATAATTTCACACACTCAAAGAGAAAGTGAGAAAGAGGTGAGGTGATATTAATTTTCTATTCTGTTTTTTATATGTTCTCTAAAAAAAAAAAAAAGTTAATATATCGAATTTTAAGAAATTAAAAGAAAATTTAATATATTGAATTAACATATATTATTTATTGAACCATTTTGTACGAGGCGATCGCCAATGTTTTTCACTTGTGGATTAGAGTGCGGTGTTAATAGTCGATCGTCCTCGTCGGCGCGTCAAAGTCTCCAAGAAAGCAGATCGTCGTGCGAAAGAAATGTCGACGGCGGTCGATGAATAAATCGTGTGGCGACGATCGCTTTTTGCGACTTGGCGAGCTCGAGTCTGCTTTTGTTGCTCGTTCGACGGAAATCGGCTTGAACGTTTTAACGAAGTCTCATTTACAACCTCCCATCTCCTCGTAATCGATTTTTTTTATCGCGGAAAATCCTCGGCTTTGTCGATTGTTTCTTAAAATGCTATTTTTTAAATTGATCGCTATATTATATGTTGATATATATAAATATATTGGTAATGTTAGGAACACAGGATGTCTTTTTACTTGATGAAAGCATTTATTTATGCTTTTCGATAGATAATAATAATCTTTTATTGCTTGTAGTTATTTTTTATATTCTTGTATTTATTTTTCTATTAATATAATATATTGATAATTTTTTTATTGATTATTCTTTTTATCTCATTGTTAATTTTGCTGTGCGTCGATCCTGCATAATTCCGATAATAATAGAATGTTAGCTAATTCGCGGGAAGTAAAATATAATGTGATTGATTTACAGAAAGATTTATAAACGATTAAGAAGGAACTCTTCGATAGTTTCCCTCTTTATCTTGACGCGTTATGCGTTGTTACAATATCAGGTCGACGTAACGGGAGCAGCGCTAAATGTTTCTGTTCCTTCATACTCTGGGCAGTAGGAAGAAATGCCTGCTAGTTGTATTCACAATGCATCGAAGAGAAATGGCAGCGGAAGAAGATACATCAGAGATAAAGAGAGAAAAGGATGATAGGATAGATAGAGAGAGAGAGAGAGAGAAAGTGAAAGATAGATGTGAACAGAGAAGGAACGAATATAATTTATTACGATAATTCATTTAATCCCTGCCGGAATGCACAACGGACATACATATAAAGCAAAAATATTTTAGAATAGTCAGACTCTCTCTCTCTCTCTCTCTCTCTCTCTCTTTTTTCTTTCTCTCTTTTTTCTCCCTCTCAAATCAAATATGTAACGATAAAAAGAGAGAAATGAGAAAGACAGAAAGAAGAGAAAGAGATAAATATATAAGTTACTTGATCTTTTTAATCTCATATTCTCTTTTTATCCATAAATTTTTTGATCGATCCAGATTTATTTCATTTTGCACAAAATTTGATCGATCGCTATTTCATTCTCATAATTTCTCTTTTAATATCTGATAGGAAATATCGTTATTAATTGTTCAACTAAGATTGTGAAAGGTTTATTTTCACTCTTATAATTTACTTTTACTATTTTTGATCATTTTTAATAATTAAATAATATCAAAATTAAAATTATAAATAATGTCAAATCAAAATTAAATGTCACATACGTAGTACAAGTAGAATATACTTCAAGATCAAACTAAGTCCTCTGAGCATGTTACAGATTTACAAATTACATAGATAATTTATATAAAATAATATAAAGTAGTGAAAATAATACAAAAATATAAAATAAGAAGAAAAATTAGAGAGAAATCGATTTCCTGTACATATATACACACAGATACGCGAGACTATGATTCTATTATCTCCTTCGAATCTGTCTGCTATCGTGCAGAATCTGCTCTCGTTTCTCTCGTGGAAGTACACGTGTCACACGGACAGAACGACGCTGAGAACCGGCCGTTCGTTCGCCTTCTTCTCGTCTCCATCTTCATCATCTTCGTCATCTGCGTCGGCCGGCTCATGCGTGCGAAAATATATTTCCTGAAGGATCGCGGACTTCTCGCTGCTAGTTGCACCAGTTTTCATTCACGATGCCTCCACCATACTTTCACGAGGTTAAACTGGTTTTCGCGAACGATCTATGTATATGTATATATACAGGTTCGCATATAGGCATGTTCAATGGCAAGTGTTGGTCATATACAGGGTGTTTGATAATTGGTAGCGCAATTGGGTAATATATGATCGCTTGTCATCTTGTAAGTAGTTACAATCAAAATGTATTGCATATTTAAATGCTTCGCTATAAAAAATCCCTCCTAACTAAATGTGCCTTTGTGAAAACTTTATCATTGAAAATTGTCTTCAGAAAACAAAATTCTATGAGCCAATCTATTTTTTCATGGTTCATTTTTCCCGCGAAACATAGAAAAAAAAAAAAAAAAAAATTTCGATAAATGAAATCACAAACTTTGAAGTACTAGCGAAATATTTTATTTATTAAAATATTTTTTTTATCGTTTCCCTCTCGGAAAGCAAAATAGAGAAAACTGGATTGGCTGTAATAAAATCTTGTTTTCTAAGAAGAATTCTCACTGATAAAACTTTTGCAAACTCGTATCTATTTAAGAGTAATTTTTTTGTATAAATTTTAATTTTAACCACTTACAAGATGACAAGGAAACATATTTTACACATCTAGCTTGAGTTTCGATTCTATTTCAACATAATATTATATGTAAAATTCGTTCGTTTCGCTTTACGTGTAAACGAACGTGTAAGCGATCGGACAGGTAAAGAAGCGTTACGCGAATTGGCTCTAATAATAAATCTACGTTTTCGAAAAAAAAAAAAAAACACGAGGATGTAGGTTAACACGTTAACGCGTATCGGGCGCGAGACGGTGCCTCTCTCGCTTTTACTTGATCCAGGAGCACATTAGCCGAATGATTAATTACTCCTGCGTATAAAGTTTCTTAATTATACCAGCCGCCAAATGCTTTATTTCGCCTTGTTGCAAATGTTGACGTACATATAATGAGAAGAAGAATGTGTATAAAAAATACAGGCTCTATATTTAGATTTTTTTACATAGTTAAATGCATATCATTTCATGATTAAATTGATCTCAAACAAGATAGATATAAACAGCTGATATTTATATTACATATTAGACTGATATTATATCACATATATTTACTTCTATTTATAATTAGTGCATATATATTCGTTCACTCTGATTATACATAATTTATAACGTAATTAGATAATAATATATGTGTGTCATTAAAACTATATTATTGTATAAAACTTTTTTTAAGAAAAAACATATCTCTTCTTAAAAAGAACAATGGAACAAGCTGGCCGTCGTTATTTTTAAATTTGAACAAGCGTATTTTTCCTACATCTGTTATACGATCTGTCGTTCCATCGATTGGAAATAACGAGGAAATTTTTCGCGTGAATATATATATATAATATTGATTGGAGGATTCTCTCTGACAAGAGATCGGAAACTTAAGGCACGAGCAGATACCCGCAGTAATATAACATGTTCTGTAGAATGGTGATTCCCAGATAAATCGGTCGTTTTTGTGAAAATTGGTGTTACGATACGTAGTAGAATGAATACTACAGCCTTGTGAATTTTCGAGACGAAAACGCGCGGCGAACCCGATGCAAATAAAACACCCACGCATCGGCAGCTACCTCGCAAACACGCCCGACGTGGCATCGTAAATATTTGAACGTCGAAGAGAGGCAAGAGTCGACTTATCGACGGATGCTGGCCATTTCCCGAACGGCCATTATTTTTCACTATATTGCTTTCTGTATAAAAAAATCGCGTTCTTTTTTTTTCAGATGCTAGAAAGATAAAAAAAAATATTTTATATATTAAACATTTACATCATTTTATTTAAAAAAAAATCATCGCTAGTCTCGTATTTTATCAAAAGTCGCAAATAGAAGGTAATATATTTTTTTTTGCTAGATTTAAATTAATTTTTTTTTTGCAAAAATTCAAACTGTTTTATTTAGAAGATTTTAAAATTAAAACCGAACACTACACAAAATGCATTATCATTAGCCATGCAATTTTTTTAGACAACGTTGATTTTATTGTTTTGAAAAATTTGTGGTTGAAATTGCTAGAGAGCTATTTAGTTTTTCTATCTCATTTTCAATTATATAATTACGAAGTGACTAATGTGTGTATTCTTGAGAATATTTCTCATATGTGTGAGTTTTTATATATTACATGTTTTTTTGTATATTATATATTTTATTAATTTTTTTCTTCTTGAATTAATAAAGTGTTAGAATAATTTAATCGAAACATATGTAAGTTTCGAGTCGCATTTAATGTAAACTATGCGATGAGAAAACGAGAAACGCGGACGAGAAACATTTTAGGATACTAATTAATTTAAGTTTAGACTCCGAATTTTGTGAGCGAACTAAAATTAACATTTTTTCACGAACAAAGAAACAATTCCGTTATTACGAAAGTTGGTAACAAGAATGGTACATCCTTAATTTGATTCTTACGAAACCGACATGCAATTGAATCATGCCGGACGTATATTTCTTTCCTGCAAACGGGACTTTCATTGAAAGATAAAGGAACAACAAACATATTTGTTTTTCTCTGGAGGAATAGAGAAAGAGAGAGACTGAACAAACGGTTGTGTTGCCAATGTGAAGTATCAAATTCGAATGTTGATCTTACAAAAACTTTCCTTTTTTTTTCGTCTTTCTCTTTCCGTATTTATTTATCTGTTTGTTTTTATCTAATAATTACCGTTCTTTTTCTTTCGCTTTTGAAGTTCATGGATTCTTCAAAGTGTGAAACATCGAGACTTTCTTCGAAATGTCTTAACCAAGCTACACATCGAGCCTATAAAAGTACTTTGCGTTACATGCAAATTCGTCCGGCGTTTCTCACTGTCGTAAACAGTGCTTGCACGAACACCGAGCCACTGCATTGCGGCTGCATTGCGGCTGCAAGAAAAATGGAGATCTGTTAGCATCATCAATGACGAATATTTTATTCACGCTGTTATTCTGCACCAAAGTATTTTGTATACTTTACGATAGTTGCGTTAATATAAATTTAAAATAGCAAAAACATTACTTATATTTCTTTTTTCAGAAATACAGAGATGCGATAAGATATAATATAAAATTGCTAATTCGAGTTAATTAATTATAGTCGATTTTGATTACGATATTGTTTTATTATGTAATTCAAATCATACTTTTAAAAGATATTCTTTTCTAAAATTTAAAATGGTTTTTTCTGTTAATACTTGAATAGAAAGACGTATAACTTTAAAGTTATTAAATATATCAGAGATAGGATTTTGCTAAATTAAATGTCAAAAGCACAAATGATTAATAAAGCTTTCTTATTTAACTAAATTTATATGATTTAAAAATTTATTTCTAGATTAAAACAAAAATTTATTAAAAATTTAACTTAAAATTTTATTCACGAGATATCGAGTTAAAAAATAGTAGAAAATAATGTGTTTATTAATATTTTAGCTCAGAAAAGTTATCTGCAGATTTTCTATAGAATGCATTTCTAAAAACAAGGATATTACGAAATTTATCATATTATTATGTACATGTGTTGAAATTATGCTCATTGTTGCCATATTATCGTGCAATTATAATGATCTGTTCTTGCAATTGTAATGATTTGATTGTGCAACTATAATGATCTGATTGTGCAATTGTAATTATTATGATAAATATGTAATTGTATGATATAATTAACATTAATATTTTATGTGAAGAAATAATATCATAATCGGAAATGCGCTATTATAGCTAATAATTATACTTATGCTAAATAATCTATTTAACCCTGTATACATTTTTACATATTTACAAAAATTATTATAAGATAAAAATCATTCCTAGTTTTTTTTTGTTTTGTTATATAAATACAATACATTAAGTTTCATGAAACTTACAGTTAAAAATATAAACATATGTTTTACATATTTTACTACTGGTACACCAAAATATTAATTTACTCGCAGCTTGCCCTATCGAAAACGAGGAAACAAAATTCTCCAAAAGGTTTTCATAATTTTCAAAATTATATGTTTAAACTCCCTTTGGAGAAAATTTAGATAACGTCCTCTCTTTGTGTTAAATTCGTCGTGAAAATCATGATAGAGTTAGCGTAGGAGTTCTATTTATCTTAGAAGCCCGTTTCTTTTCACAACTTCAACCGTCATTATAGAAAGTTTGAGGAACCCTAATGTCCACAGTGACTATTTATTCGTACGTGATCATGATGAGCTCCTCGGAATTATTTTTCTTTACCACATCACGCGAACATTTATATCGGAGAAAGCTAATTTAGTGTAAAAGATCATCAAGTGGACCAAAGAGAGACTCCGTCTCTAGAAATACACGATGACAGTGAAGCATATGTCGTAATCTTCACATTAGTCTTTTTGTTAGCTTTGTCCTGATAGAATTTGTCCATTATATTGCCATTGCATTAAACGACTAAATTCAATTAGAAATTGCGTACGATTCTTAAATAAGAGAATCGTTATTAAAGTAAAATCTATATACACATCAACGATAAAATTTAATTAAATTATCAAATTAGAGTTCAAAGCAACTTTCATGTCGATAGAATATATTTGTATTATTAAATGTGATTTAAACTAAAATTAATTCTGTTTGAAATTTAATTGTTGATTAGAGGAAACGAATTATTGAAACGAAATTAACTGAAGTCTGATTAATAAAAAGTTCAATTTTATAATACAATATATAAAAGCATCTTTTGTTACGATAAAATTTATCTCTTTCTCGATAAAACATATATTTATAACAATATAATATAATTGAAAAAAATATTTATAATAATTGGATATAAATAATATTAATTATCTCGAGATGCGAAATACAAGAGGTTAACAGATTCATGTGTGACGCACGTGCGTATGCTTTCCCCTTGTCCATCCTCGGTCTCTTACGAACGTCTCCCTTTTGACACCTTCCACGTGTCCGAGCTGTTTGTATGCACCGGAAGGAAGCGCCGAAGAAGCGACCGATGTGCAAGACGCCGGTTGCATGCGCCAGCACGCTGCCAAGAATAGCGCGGCGTGGCAATGTCGGGAATGTCTGGAATCGTTCGTGAGAGTATGAACGGACTGTCCATTGCGAGGCAATGTCCATAGCGGAAGGCACGATCGAGAACCGGGTGGCGAGCGGGATGCGAAACTCGACAAGCGAGGCACGTTCCTTCCGTTCGTTCGTGGAAAATAGAATCAATATACGTTTGCATTTGTATCGTTGCTCGCATTTGTTATTAGTATCGCGTTGGTTTATCGAGTGAAGAAAACACGGGAATGAATATTTATGGTAAATAAATACCAATAATGCAAATTGCAATCAAATTTATCCACAATATAAGTAATATTAATACAACAGTTTTGCGCTAGATAAAGCTTTACCGCAAAAAGATTTTCTAAAAATTCAGACATATTTTTGTTCGAACTTTTAGATCTGGGTATCTGAAAAAAATTTCATTCAATTTGTCTTAATCGTCGAAGTCGTTTTTCTGAAATTTCAAAAGAGCATGTCTGAAAATTGAAGATTCAGATAGTGTATCTATAAAAAAGCTGCGGATACTTTGCCTGAAACTTCACTGAATCAGTTTTTTTACAGCGTTTATAGCTATCAGCAAAGAACTCGAGCGATTGTCCGACACGATCTTTCTTCTCTAATTTTTATTTAATATTTCTGTAAAATTGATTTAATTAAGAAGACAAAAGTGACAAACAATATATCCTCATATAAGAACATTAATGTTTTATCCCACATAACTATCGCCGTTCAATCTTTTATCTTTATTACGCAATATGCCAGGCATGCTAAAAACATATTAGACAAATGTACGGAAAAAAAGGGGGGGGGGTGGATTTTAGTAGATAGTAATTTATAACGCAAAGAGGATATCGATGAGCGTGGATTACCGGCGGTTCGTGATTAATTGTCGCCGTATTAGTTACCGTTACGACGCGGCCGAACTCGATTAATTGCCTTGCCATCGCGTCGCCATATTTTATAAGCCGCCGGGTAAGCGCCTTTTTAACGTGCCGCAGAGGATAACGTATGAGCGCGGATTAATTAACGATGAATATCGGCATCGATGTTGCGAAAAGTGGCCGCGGCTCGATTCGCTCAACGATAGCGGATATCGTTTTCACGGATTGTCACGACCGCTGACGCGAATGTGAGCGACCCGTAGTAATAAGTTTGATATTAATGGGCGTTATCAAGAACGGACTCGGGGAATACCGAAGTTTCTTAAACGCGGTAAAATGGCACGCGAGAGGACACGCGGATAAGGACATGGCGACGTTCTATCCGATTTACCCGGCCCATTTGTGATCCTTGGAGAGTTTAGGTGAATTCGGAATTAACCGCGATCAAAATTTATCGATGTCGCGACGTTCTGCCTTTAAAGATCACATTTTCATAGCTTCTTTAGAATATAGAATAAAACATAAAATATTAATTGTAATAACTAATGGAATATAATGAAGCAATCGTGAAATAATTATTTTTTGTAGAAAGAAGTTGTGTCTTATATTATTATAAAGGATTTAATTCTGTTCTATTTTAGCACATAATTGTCTTTTGTGTTATTCTTTAATCCGTTAAATATATCTTTTCAAATGCAAGTATTAAATTTTTTTTAAACATATATAAGGAAGAGATTTTTTTATAAATAATATTTTTAAGAATGATTGTGTGAAAGTTATTTTTCGCAGACTTTAGCTTATTAGAATTATTCGGTAAACCCTTAGTATATATATATATATATATACTAAACTAAAATTATTTAAAATTATTTTGCTTTGGAGAAGTAGATAATTGCCTTGACTCGTCATTTCGCGGGTTTCATTCATTGAGCGCGAAGCGTAAGACACAAAAAGTCACTCTCATACTCGTACAGAACTCGTCGGCGGAATCTCATTGTCTTTCCTTTCGTACTTGCTAAAACCTCCTGAAAGCGAAACCTCGTTTTCTCGACCCGCATTATCAGGTTCTTAGTATTCTGAATCGGTTTCGAGGCAGTCGTAAAGAGAAACCAGCCGTCGCCTCGGTTCCATCACGAACAAAAACAGAACGTCCCGAAATTCGTGCGCCTCCGTTGTTCGTGTATGAGTTATGTACAAGAGCCGAAGATACGGCCGTAACGAAGCGAACGACCGCAGTCATTTGTAATCGTTAAGAGTTTCGATGAACGAGCGATCCGCGAGGCCCCGAGGCTTTTCCATCTTTTAAATCTAAGCACCGCGTGATCGTTCGCGAGGTCGTTCTTCTCTTCTTCGCGCACGAGAATGCTGCTTTATAAAGCGAATATATATATCTATATATATTTTTTTTTTTTTGCTTACTAATCATCGAAAATTAGCCATACATCTAGAATGAAGCGACATCTTATTAGTATTCAAAATTAATTTTATAATTCTCTATGATGAAATGTTTATCACGAAGAATACGGATATGTAAAATCCACGTAATAATTAACGAGTCGAAATACGTTCTACAATGATATTCTTCCCCGCTCTTTGTAGCGGTAGTATACGCGAGCTCTTTCCCCGACTACACTTGGCGCTTCCTCATGAAACGAGTAACCGAGGTGGTTACCGCGATAGTAGTAGTCTCGGCGAATCATTCGTCTGCAAGAGAAACCCCGAGATATGTATCTCCCCACCTTGGCTAACAACCGGAGATTAACGAGTTGCTTTATCCGTCGACGTACACCCTCGCATTCACCGTATGCCACAGAGATACGTATACTCTTTTCGCGGGATAAGAATGGAGGATAACATCATCTAGTCTGTAAAGAGTTCTTGGGACGGGCAGACAGCGTTAATCGCACCTGTGAAAATAACATAGCTTCTCTGAGAAAAGTGTTGCGTTACTATGCGTTCATCGACGGAGATGTAACATTTTAGTTTACGAAATAGAGAAAATTTACGGATCATCGTTATTATTAAATTGTTGTACAGTTCGTGTCACGTAACAACGCTGTATTAATCTATATTGATAGGCACAATTGTCATTATTACAATTTTTTTGAGATATATAAGCGATATATTGCACCGAAAAAATGCACTAAATCTCCCAAAAATTGTTTTTGATGTAAAAAAAATTATTTATTTAAATACTTGCAAAGGGATTAGTTATTTCGATCAAGCGGCGAATATATTTGAATTGGCAAAATGCAAAATAATAGCAAAATATGCTTTTATTTGCAAATAAAAAAATTTGTTTTTTATCTTTATTATAGTAAATTATTTTCTTTAAAAAAATATTTATCAATTTTTGATCGCTTATTTCAAAGACATATATTTTCTTTATTTTAAAATAATTATTTATCTTCAATCAAATACTTTTTTACATTAAAATGTTTTCATTTAAAAAATTACAATCTTCGTTACGTGCAAATAATAATTTATTTAATATAACAGAACACATTTTTGAAAACGGAGTATACATTGATCTTAGTAGAAAAATCAAAATTAAATTAAAATATATTTATTTGATGGAAAAAAATTTTATTTTTACTGTATTAATGTATTGTTCTTAGAATCGCGGTTTGAAATCCGGTTGAAGTTTCTGAGCAGTTACAATTGCGGTCGACCATGAATTCGCACCGGTATATCATGCTCGCGTGAATCCAAGTTTTCTTAGCCGCTAAGATCTTTCACGGTCAATCGATGTTGGATCGGTGGTGATCTTGAATGAAAAAGCGAAATTGTTGGGAAGATGCTGAAGTGGACTGAGCAATCGCTCGACCTTGACGTGCCCTAAGGGACCTCCGGTGCAATTGCGTGCGTAATTACCGTAGTGTGCATGCCTTGCATATATCCACGTTAAGTAAATTAAATGCTAGCACACATCGATCAACGCATATACCTACTAAACCTAAATACAGTAGGTCTGTTTTTCGCAATTGTCTAAAGTATGTTAATAAGCCGTTTTAGTTAGCGCGCTTATATTACCGATGAAACGTGCGGGTATATACAATGTTGTTCAGAGAAATAAGTAGAAATGGATTTTTAATGAATTTGATTTTTCAACTTTCAGAAATCGTAATAATTGTAATTATGAAATATGAAATTATGCAAAATTATTTTATATCGGAATATATTATATATTTTACATACGTATTCTTTGCTGTATTTGGGATTGACGTGAGGATAAAAAAATTGGACTTTATGGGATTAACATGATTAGTATAGTTGTGTTGAGTTATAAAATTATTATATAATAAGCGGTTTAAAATTTAGTAGTTTTACAAACTAAGCTTTGTTTTCTATTTTTCTTTTATTCTTTAGGTTTGTTAAAAGATTTATAGATAAAGGAAGTATGAAGAATCTATACTTGAAATTAAATTTAGAAAGTCTTTATTTTAAATACAATCGGATATCATCGTTGAATTTTTATGTCTCGTATACTTTAGAAATATTGCATTGATACGTTTTTTATATCATCAGAATTATAAAGCGGATATACCGTGGAATGCTCGCAATATACTCTTCATTTTTCTTCATCGGAAAATCTTTGTGTATAATAAGACGATACTCTTGCAGTACGTTTCAAGGGTACGATTGTGCATACACGCGGCACAATCAAAACGCAAAAGAAAAACAGTCGTTTGCTCGTACGATCTACCTTGTGAGTCGCTGACTCCGGTCGGTCTTCGCATGTCTACACGGACACAAGCATAACACGCCACCGCATCGTCGTTCTTATTCTTCTCTCGAGGTACAGTAATCTTCATAAATTCAGAAGATTTGTATTCTCTATAAATTAAATGCCGCTTACGCTAATAACGCAAACGATGCAATGCAATTTTTTAATTATAATAAAATTAAAATTAATTTTGTAAAAAATAAAAATAATTTTTCGCGTGATCTTGTGTGACGGAATGACATCGAAATACGATGTTGATGACAAAAATTTTTCATTGAAAAAACTCCAATAACTAATTAATTATTTTTAGAAGAATTATCATCTAACGATTTTTCTCCAAAAGATTAGTTTTCATTTTAAATGAATTATCGATTCATACAATAGCTTTGCGATTTAGTAATAATAATAATTTACGTAATGAAAATGAAGTGCGTTTCCGTTTATAAGTAAAATTTTGACGAATTGCGGACGGTACTATAAAAGATAATGATAAATCCCACATATACGCGTGTACACATTTATGCGAGTGTGCATCATACACGGGCACAGCGACCACTCAGCGTTTTGATCTCCCACTAGTTTCTATTGTGGCGAACGCCGGGGACCAAGCGGCAAGAAGCCATTCCGGTACCAGCCCCAGTCGTTGCTTAGACCCCGACACCGCCGCGAGCGTTTCTCGAGTCGTCTTCGACACGGGCTGGTGCTCTCTTAACGCGTTCGCGAGATCGAAAGTGAGATTGGGCTGAGTGCATCGTCGGTTCCAGGTCATCCCGGTGATATGACATTGCGACAACGTGATGCCGCCAGATTGGTAAACATCGATCGATTTTACCGCCTTCGGATACTTTCGTGGCGATTAAATAAGGATTTCTTTGTTCATCCATTCACATCTATTGAAAATTGTATAAAAATTATGCGGAGTAATTGAACTTTTATCGTTTATAGGATACCATTTATATTTTATCGGACTCTGTTTATTTGGTTTGACAAAAGAATAACAGAAATTAAACACTAAATTGGATGTCAGCAATTACGTTTCATTTTATTTATCATTCTTTATAATTTTTTAAAGAATTTTGTGCGATTGTAAGAGAATTAATATAAATTTAGTCAATAAATTGCGATGACTTTGCACCTAAAAATATTGGATTTTATATGATGATATATTGGATGATATATTGGAGCTGCTTTATTAAAGTGGAATCGAGTAGTTTAGAAATTCGTAGCAGATGTGAATTCATGTGCTGTGACTTGAAAGTATAATAACCGAATATACCTGGGGAAATTTAAAGAAAATATATATTTGCAGCCATATTATTTGTTTCATAAATTTATTTGTTTTAAAAATAAATAAATTTTATATATATAAATATATTACCTAAAAAAAACCTCACAAAGATAAAAAAAAAAAGATACGCCAAGTATATAAAAAAATCCCAACTTGTACGCAAGACAAGGTTAAATATCTATCCCTACAAAATAACTTTAAACAAAATTTTTTCTTGAAAAATAATTTTCATACAAAATAAAAAGCTAAAAAATGATTTTCCTCTAAAAAATAACTCTAAAAAATAAAAATCTTTATTAACAATCAAAAATCAAAACTAAATGAAATCAATAGTTAACTAGCCAAGTATTTAGAAGCAATTCAGTTTATAAAGATTTTTAATTTGAAATAGTATTTGTCAACACAAATCAATCTTGTATTTATAGAAATGTTATAGACAGATTCACTCACAGATTCACGGGTTTCTATGAAATTAAAACGCATTTTATTTTTATTAAGAGAAACCTGGTTTTTTATTCGTCTTAAAAATAAATAAATTTTATATATATATGAAAGATGCAAACTCTCTTTCTCTCTCTTCCAAATGATTATAAGTAATGCATCGGAAGAATCTAAATGTTTGAATCACGCAAATTCTATTTCAATATTATTATGTCTTATTTTTAATTTTAGGAAAAGGAAAAACCGCAGAGAAAATAAAAAGAAAAAGAAAGAGGAAGAGAGAAGCAATTGCTCGAAGATTATTACTAAAGGGAAAAATTTTCTCTCGGTGCTATTTATGTATAGAGGCATGTTCGAGATGATTCGACGCCTCGAACATGCATCTGCATCTGGGATGCAACAGGTGCAACGCGTTCGGGGGTGCATTTGAATAATTGGGACGTATGAGCGCGTATGAGTTGCCTCGCATCGCGTCGAAGTATCTCGGCAAGATCGGTCGGCAGTGAACTCAAAACGAATTCAGTTTACGGTCGCACTCGCGACGCATTTTCCGTCAATGCAGTTGCATATAGCGTGCGCGTTGCGACTCAATAACACGCCATTTTTCGTATAGAATAAGAAACGGTATTGTGCCGTGTGTATAAGAACTTTATCAAGAATGATATCTTATCTCAGAGAAACATAAGGTATATATGCTCGTGTATATTTATTTGCATATAAATACATATTCATACCGGATGTCGCGCCAAACTGGGTAATCTTAAGTAACGTAGTTTTTGATGCACACACATTACGTGTCATTCGATTCGAAAATCATGATTTTTAAGAATACGATATATTTCACATTACTAATTTCAGGAATATAACGGAAATTTATTTAACCAGGATACATTTAATATTGACGTATGGTTTATAATTGATACAAAATTTTTGTACAACTTTTGACATTTGTGGCGTTCATTCTATTCGCGCGTTTACAATCTCGTTAAGTTCTGCATATAAATCAATCGTTTAAAAATTTATTTGTCGGATTCTATATATATATATATATATATCCGATACATCGACATTTTTGATTTCGCAATACATTCAGCATCTGTAAATCATATCGACGTCCACGTATAAAATTACACGAGTCGCATTGTCGAACTTTATGTGCGACAAAAATTTATAATACATTTTATTTTTATATTTTTTCTGCCTGCATTTATCTAACATTTTTAGCCAATTAAAGAAGTAAACTTGTTTCGTAGAATTGAGTTTTTATTGTGAAAGACGGTAATTATCCAACTGCTGCATTCAATGAACAAGGTTGCAGGATATCTTCAAAAACTTTCCCTTTTAGGATTTCCTGTATTACAATTCTAAAGAAGTCGATCCCGATTTCGTAAATGAAGGATTTACATTCTCCAGAAATGCGTGTCCGAGATATCACACAGTGGACTTTGATCCAACATATTATATACTAACTGATTCCTCTTACTCTGTTTTTCTCACGCCTGAGTACTGTACGATATTAATAATTCATTAATACCATATTCGTGTCCCTAACGGTCCTTTATATGACTATTTCTGATTTCGATTCCACAATTAGCCAGTCAACAAACATTCGACTTTATTTTACATAAATTGATTTGTGTTTCTAGCACATCTCGTTTATAAACTCTCTCATTTAAAATAAAGATAAATCTCAGGTGAGAATGAAAGGTGGTTCCCCTCTGTCTTCAAATAATATTATGTAAACAGTCTAATGCATTTGACCAAGAAGAACTTAACGTGATTATTGAAAGTTTCATGTCATCTAATGGCGCTTAAGGTGGAAACTTTTTATAAGATGTAATTCGTATCCTCTGATGCACATTACCTATATTTCTTTAGAATATATGGTAATTATCATGATTTTAGAAAACTTTTTCCTGTATTATCGTTAGCATCCTAGATATAAATTTTCTTCAAAGATGGAGAATTATGTGGTAAGTGACAAAATGTAATCGGAGTTGCCGACGCGACGCGTTCATTCCCTCGAAACGTACTCGTGAATCTCGTTCATGATTCGATAACATTCCGCGGCGATTGTCGGCCCCCTTGACTTTCACTCCCGCGCGTTTCGTCCATCGTTTGTGTCCGAGGCACGATCATGAGCCGTGACTCGGCCGTTTCTAGGAGGCGAGGGCAGAAAAGGAATAGCCGCTCGTTTTCCTTCGGGTTCATTGAATCCTCCCGAGTACCCCGATACTTGCCAATACTCGCGCTGTGCGACGTCCAGAAACGTGTTGTCACGTAAATCGATCAATCATCGATCACCCCCGATCGCATCCCGAAGAGCGAGCTTGCACGCAGTTTCTTTTATCTTAATTTCAAGACTAGGATGACAATGCTGGTGATATATGAAAATTTCAATATTTTCCATATACACTATTTATCTCTATATATTTAATGGATACATATTAGATTAAATATATTAGTTTCACATATTAATTTCGATAGATAGAATTTTCGGTTGTTTAATCTTTCGTTAAAGTTACGCTAAATTTCGAACCCGCTCTTTCTAACGCATTTGAGAAATATGTACGTCTTTGTTTTGTAAAAATTTAAATCGAAATGTTATAAAATTGTAATATAGAAGATTGTAGGCTTTTAATATATTAAATTATATGGCCGCAGATAACAAGCAATTATTATTATTGAGTTAATTGTAACTAAATATTATTTAATAAAAATTTGATACCGTTAGTGTCGCATATATATATTATATAAATTATATATATATATATATATATATAAATTAATTAAATTATTAATTTAAAAAGGAGAAACTTTCGAAAGTAATTTAAAATTACTAGTGCCATATTTATATTCTATTAAAAAATCGATTAGGGATCGTTGTGTGCGTCACGGATGTCATTATTAATCATCAAAAAAATAGCCACTTAAAATCAAATAAATCATCATTGAGATTTTGCTGATCAATAGTGCATAAAATATATTATCGTCAAATAAAATTTTGAATATAATTAATACGACAATTCAAATACATAATTCTAACGAAAGAGAATAAAACTCATATACGATATAATATAATATAATAATATACTATTTACATTCGTAGAAATTTATTTATCTACCAAAATGTTTAATATAAAAATACAACACATATATGGTAATTATTATTGAATTGTCTTTGAATTATCTTGTGTGATTCTCTCTCTAGAATATTTCTCTCTTTTTATATTTATACACGTTTCTCTTTAATGATTAAGCCGAGTGTCTGCTTATTGCTATTCGAGAGGTGTTTTTTGCCGAGTACAATTTCATTCTTGTACGATGTTACTCGTCACGAACGCTAAATTCTTCACGATTTCTATCATGTTGGGGAATGTTGGGGAATGCATTGCCTTAATTTAGACGTCGTTTCCATTAGCGGTGGCAATTCTCTCTCCCTTTCTCTCTCTCTCTCTCTCTCTCTTTCTCTTTCGAATGGCTAGAGGCGCTAATTAGCTTCGCGATCCCAGAAAACTACGAAAATTGCGAACACTCGGCAACCTGGTTTGCTCGGTTTAGCTCGATTCACACGCGCGAAAAGAATCTGAGAAACGCTCGTCGCGACATGTGCGCGTTTGCACAGCCACATTCCTATTTACGATCGCGTGTGTGCGTTCGATTTAAATACTGGCGGACCAATTAGAGGGGTTAATTCCTAAGTGATTTATAGTCTCGACCAGGGGAGAGGGACCTGACCTTAAGCGTCGTCTCTAGGATCGTTACGCAATCGCCAACGAGCTTTATTTGTACAACCGTTAATCGACCAACACGCGCGCACTTTACGCTCATCCCTTCCGTATACCGACTCGGTGGATATGCCGGAATATATTAGCTGCTCGAGTGCTCGTTAACAGGAGACGGTGTTTTACATGGTGGAAAAAAGATCGGCGTAGATTTCGTATCGGTTGTATTTTAAACTTTATTTGTAACACTACATGCGGTTTGTAAGAGCGACGTGATATAAAATCGATTCTTATAGAAATTGTAGAAATTAAATTCGACAAATTTTTTTATACATGTATAGAGAATAATGAAAATAATATAATAAAAAAGATATAGCAGCGTTTGTTGTTGCAGTTAAAATTCGATATATTGTACTATATTACATCATTTTAATGCAATAACAACAAAATTTACAAATATCATATGAGATAATTGACGAAAATAAACAATATTCATATCTCTGTCTTTTCATTGTTTTGACTTACTGCCAAAAGTTACCATGTCCCACAATAGATTACTGGAAAATTGGCGAAAAAAATTTTCTCCGTTAAATCACCGACTCAACCAACTGTCGTGAAATAACTTTTTTCTCGCGATGCGGCTCTCGGATTATTCTCTTAAGCGAGATGTGTTTCCGCTTTCAAAATCGATGAATCGTCTCTTTCTTGGCAACTTTTAACTGTTGCTTTATTTCGTTCTTGCATAACTTTGCGAGGGAAGCACTCGGTCCGTGTACTTGAAACTCACTCGAAGATAGTCTCGCCACGCGCATCGCAATCGTTTCGCAATCGCACTTGTCGAGAGCGGATTCGTGATCAGCCGTGCAAATCGTCAGAAGACGACGGGATTATTTGATTCCCTTTCGTCTGCGGGATCGAGGTATAAACGAAACGGGGGGGAGATGGCGGCGGGTTAATATCGATCGTCTCGCTCTCCTCTCAGACGGATTCAGGTGGATCTCTCTATCATTAATCTTCATCGCGATCCATGAATTTTGCATTGGGAATGGCACGATGGTACGCTTGAAATCAATGAACTTCGTTTTTACATAAACAGATGATGGATTTCTATTTTTAAAATATATACTATTGAAAACAAGAATTCTGATAGATGTGATGTTGTCCATAAATGTATATATTATATTAATTTATATATAGATTAAATTATACATAATAATATGATTTATATATAGATTTTTATTCTTTATTAATATCTAATTATGTTGAATTTTAATATGTTAAACTCGATTAAAATTTGGATATAATATTTCAACATTTTATCTAGTTTATTATATATTTAAACTTTCATATTTTATCGATATTCTTTAATGTGTGTATGTGTGTGTGACAATTAATCTAGAGAATTTCTTCTTACAACATTATACGACTATATGATATACGGTACATAGGAGAGCGTATAATGTCGAGATTCAATATATCTTGTTTTAAGAAAGAACGTATTTGCATCGTATAATCAATTAAAATTCCCGTACATTAATGAAAGATTAACACAAGTGAGCTCAAGTTCTTCCTGTTGGCGCGAACTTCTCAACACGAACATCTTTAATTTCATGCTCGAGCGAGACGTTGGATTTCTCGGCGTACCTTCCTCCGTGTTCCGGAACTTCGAGGCGCGCAAACTTCTGAATTAAAGAGCGCGTGAGTAAAAGGCGGAGAGAATATCGATAACAGATATTGGAAACAACTTCGCCGACCATCGGTGCGTCGTTTGCCAATTGAAAACTGTCGGCCGACAAAGTTATCGCATTTAAGGGAACGGCCATTTCGCTCTCCACCCTCGTCGTCCGGGAAATCACGATTAATGCGCTATTAAGAGAGATTGGAAATCCTTTCGAACCTGGGAGACTTTCGTCGTCCAATGGAACGGACGACCAAGTTTTCACGGAACGTTCGCACCGTCCAGGATTTTGCATTTCATTTGCCGGGAACGTTACTCCGGCTTCGCTTTCCCGTTCTCCCGAGGGTGCACTTGCTGCTCGTAACCTAGCGGTAGCCACGTCGGATGTAAATCGCATTTGCATGAGAGTTTCTCCTGCCCTTCTCTCAAGTAGATTTCGGTGACCTCCTGCGATCTGCGATACCGTTCGTTGTTTTCCCGAGAAAGTTACGATGTGCGTTTTGAGAAGATACTCCCTTATGCATGCAAAAATATTGACGATTTCATGAACACTTTACTGCTTTCTGTTTGTAATCGATAGAAAGCAAATATATATGAAAATCTATTTAATTCACACATATATACATTTACATACATATATATAAGATTCTGTTTTCGAATTTTTCTGAATTTTGGAATATTTTAATTTCTTCTGTTAAACAGAAACAGAATTTTTAATTTTCATTGTATCTATAAAATGCCTATTTTTTGTTATTTGTACAGTTAAATATATATATATTTTTTAAATGATAAAATTTTGATACGGCGCCGATAATTGTAATAAAATGTTAAAATTAAAATTCACGTTTCCTTAAATTACAAGTATTTAATTATTGTGACATAAATAAATTGTTATTACGCTTCTATGAAAGATGTTATCGCGAATGAGTCGGAGCAAAAGATAGCGGCTGGGTGTTTACGAGGAATCTGAATACGCGCACCCGGCCGATATTACCCGGCATTGAACTTGGTCCCATGCCTGAAACTTTTTAATTTTTAATTTATTCGCGCAACCTCCGCTTTTGGAGTTTGTTAACCCTTCGCGGTCGTTGCCACTGGAATATCGTCGCGTTGCGGCGGCTGCTTGTTTTGCTGCCCGGTGATATATCATTCAACGCGATGCATCGAACAGACTCTTCTCAAACAAGCATTTTCGCAATGCATGGAGTTGAAAGGGACGAAAAATCACGATTTTAACATTTCTTCGTTTTAGTTTAGATGGTCTTAATATTGATGAAACATTTGAATTTTTTAAATGCATTTTATTGAACACAGCCATTGTGTTATACTCTTAATGAATCTTCATTTGTAGCCATTATTTGCTTGTATAATTAAATTTTGTAAAAGGCTAATAATGAAGTGTGAAATTGGATTTTTTATATTGTACGATATTAAAAATCTCAGCACATTCAATAATTTTATTTGTTTTACAATATATATTCATGTCAATTTTTGAGGTAAAAAATAAAAATAAAAATTTTACGTACATTACGTTATATTATAATTATTATGCATTTTTTTTAAGTAGAAAAATGCATGTACATTTATTTACTTATTTAATTAATTAAATATATTAAAAATATTAAAATTATTTTTTGAATTAATCTGCATCTTTTTTATTTATGTATTCCACGAAATTATATATTGTAATACAAATTCTTTTCATTTTTATAATAATTTATCGCAATTGTGAAAATTAAATTATTTTTATATTTTTGAAAATAATATAATTATTTGTTTTAATTTTATTTTTTGTAATACAACATTTAATAAATTATGTATACTCGATCTGTTGTATTTCGAATCGATCCTCTGTTGCGCTCTACATCCACGCCCTTTGTAGGCGCATTCAAAGGAGATTGTCTCGTTGTAACGTACTGCTCCTGCCGCCATTATTCGTGAGAAATTCAGGGCGCGTAATCGTATTCTGCCTCCCTCATTTAACGAGCGGAAACATTATTAACAAGTGTATACTGGACTTCTTTTTTTTTTCTATCTTCGCGCAGCCCACCATCGCCACCGCACAACATCGGTCGCTGCGCCAACGACGATTCTTCGTCACCTCTTTTTTTTTCTCCCTCTTTTTCTAGAAGCCATTGTCTATACGGTCGTGGTTTCTCAGCGACGTGGCGTGGGAAGGTTCGCAGGGCCTTAAAGTTCGCGCCGTTCAAGGTGAAGTGTATGCACGGGGAAGCCGGAGCCGCGCCACTCTAACCCAATTTATATATCGAAGAGCATTACTGTGAAGCCAAATTTATATCAACCGGAATCTACGAGGGTTCATTTTTTTAGAGGGTGTACTTTTAGCGCGAATTTTTAGTGCGCTCATGGAGCTTTATTACAATGATACGGTGATATATATTTGTCACTTCTCGATTATTTGATAGAAAATTTCTGGAACGCCGATAGAATAATCTATTCCAGAAGTTTTCAATTTATTATTTACTTAGTTGACTTTCGAGAAACAATTCGTCATAACTGCGTTACCGGGTTATCATGCTCTATTACGTCAGAACAAAGACCGCATTACAATTGCAGATTGTAAATCTAAATTCGAATACGCATCCAGCATCCGCCGCATATCATAGAAGAATATATTTATTCATACGTTCGCACCGTATGTACGCGGTTTATTTAAGGAGGTCGTCGGGCTTTTAATTATGTAATTACCGAACGCGATTAATTCGCGGCTGCAATTAATTAGCATCCATCCGCGGCAGGACGAATAATAGTTGCGCTTCAGTGGGGCAATAGGCCTCTTCTGTCTCTCCCCCGTGTCTCCTCTCCTCCCTAATTACATATTAATACGTAACCCGACGCAACAATCGGCATTTTTTAATCGTTCGGTATTGTTTGTTCTCTCTGTTGCAGCCGGAAGAACGCGATCATTCTCAGGACCCAGCTGTCCGTGAGGGTCCACACTATCATAGGTGAGTACCACCATCGTGAATTCCTGATTTAAATCTCGCGACGGGCTCCCACGATCCACTTGGATGGATCATCCGCGCCGGCCGCGCGCGCTGATTCCTTCAGTCTTAACTGGCAGCATCGGGTCGAGTCTCGTTCTAGTTACTCGGTCACTTGTTTCGGTTCACCGACAACGGCCATCTTATACTAACTGTAACGCTGATGCTACATCGAGTTTTGATAATCGTAGATGAAGACAGATGAATATATATAAGATACTTGTATATACCAAGTATTAAGATTTGTATTATATAAGATGATGAGTATATACAACAGATTTGATCATTAAAAAGTTTTATGTGCAGACGGTCTCGTCTAACTAATTTTTAAATAATTTTCTTTATAAATAAGATATAAAAATGTCGAGTTACATTAAACACGTGAATAAAATTGAAAAATCTCTTGCTAATTAATATTCATGATGTGGATACATCTAATCAAAATATTATTAATTCGTTGATTATAAATTGAATTTATATTTTTGCAGAAGTATAATTTTCTTTAACTATCAAGATATATTTAATCTTGGGAATTAAGGGAATATATGGAAAAGTGATATCTGAATATATTTCCGTTGAAAAATTACACATTAATTACATATTAATATTTTCAATCTTTTCTCTCTCTTTCTTTCTACATTATTCTAAAATATATCAAATAATTTTATACGAAATATATTTTTAAATTTATAATTATCTGTAAAACTAATAAATTTTACATTACTAGAGTATTTTAATTATACGATCATTTGTTTTGGCTTAGCGACAATGCGATCATCGATGATTATGAGTGAACACACCATAGTTTCAAAAGATCTAAATCTATATACGAACCATGTATCATTAATATGTATAACTTGTACCGATTATCATATTGACATTGCATTCAATTGATGACGTTCCTGATATTCAGATAAATAAACATACTTATGTATATTTAATTATAATCTCTAAAAGATGCTACAGGAATTCACATATTCATAGAAATTATATATATATATATATATAATGTGATTAAAACTTATCGTAATTTTTAACCATGGATTCTTCAATTAATTTAAAATTAATATTTCAACTGATTCAAGATTAATATTTTTTTAATAAAAATTTAGAAAATTTTTTCATTATAAGCATAAAAGGTATTTCGTGAATTAAAATTTTAACATATACATTTACTATTTCATCTTTTAGATTTTTTAAATCTCTAAAATAAAATATGTTTTTATAAAATATCTTAAATTTATTTTTGCATTTGTAATAAAGATTTATATAGGCAAAATAAAAAAATGATAAAAGCATAAAATAAAAATTTATTATAATAGAATACTTCTATATCAATGCATGTGAAGAAGCACAAATTTTCAAACGGACAAGCTCTCTATGTTTTAATATCCTTTTATATAGATAATCAATATTTTAAAATATAATAATATATCGATATTTTAAAACAATATTTAAAATCTTTTACTAAAAAATGCAAGTAACTTTTTAATTGCATTATTTATAATAGCTTTTACAATATTAATAATAGTTCTTTGAACAAAACTTTGTAAAAAGACGTAAATGATGCGAATGGTTACAAGGACAATGAATAGCGAATGTATAATTACATCTACAATACATCTTTAAATAAAAAAATGCAATTCCATTTTTTTAAATACACACTGTGACATAATTATATATAATATCGTAAACAATGAGCTCCGTTGCCTGTTGATAATTAGCAAAGTAACGACTATACCGCTGAGTGCGGAACGCTGTACTTGCGAAAATCAAGCTAATCCTTTATCGTAGTTCAGCGACTATCCATCACCGACTATGACAGACAGTACTTAATCACATAATGTCGAATAAAAACTCTTTCCATTCTTTTTACTTAGCAGCAATATAAAAATTTTATTAAAATTATAACAAATAAAGAGAGAGAAAGAGCGTCTATACATATTTCCATATAATTCTTTTATTGTCATATGATATCTCTCTCCTTTTTTTTCCTTTGCATAGTTAAAAAATGTTTAAATATTTATGTCTATCTTTATAAATTATTTTACATTTTACGAAAATATTTAGGAATTCTTAATTAAATTGTTTTAATATGGCTCTGTTGAATCATATAATTTTAAAAATATAGCTGAAATAAATTGCTATACAAGTAATATAAGTGTAATATAATTAATAAAAATTTGCATAATTCTCTTTATTTTTAACATTTAATATAAAAGATAATGTTTAACGCTCTATATACTATATATATATATATATATATATAGAATATCATTAATACCTTTTTATAATGTCATGATAAATCAATGCATACGTTTGATATCCAGACTTTTCTTCTCGAAAGCAAATGCACTTTGTTAATTTTCTAAATATCTTTTTCGATTTAGTGAGTTAAAAATATTACAAGAAAATTAACTCAAGCTACATTTCACAGACTTACCGTATCTGCATTTTATACGCTTTTTCTCGTTAAATACGTACTTTTTCTCAATTAAATACATGCTTTTTTAAATAAGCGAGCGATGATTTGTTGTTTTATAAATTTCACGGGAAATAAAATAAACAGACTTTGTAAGAAACGTATTATTTCGATAAGTATTGTAATTAAATTTTGTTATGCCTGAATTGCAATAATTATTGGCATGCGCTTTAATTACTGATGCTCGTATAGTAATGATATCGATAGATAGATATGTTATATGATTTTCTTTTTCGATTGTTCTATATTTAAAAAAACAATTTATAGCTGTAATTTTACTCGTTTTAATAAATTTAATGAATATATTAAAGCTATTAAAAGTTTTTGCCTTTTTAAAAATTTATATTAACTTTATTATTTGAGTAAACTCTAAATCAGTTCTATTACGATGATTGATATATGTGAAAACTATAATATCAAAATAATGTTCAAATATGTCTGATTGTATAATACAATTTATATATATTAATAAGTTATTATTCTTTATGTATATTTACGTTTTTTTATCATAATATTATTTTTGTTAAAGAGAAATATTTCTATAAAATGTTCAGATAAACTTATTTATATATATATATATAACTTACACAAATATTAACTTTTTAAAAACAAGCGAGGATATCTCTGACATCTTTGCGCCATGCAAATTATTTCCCACTTTGTGAATTGTTTCAGCTGTTAGTATTGTTCTCTGGCGGTAACTGCTTTGTTAACGTTCTATCGTATTTTGCTTGTATAATTGAGCTAATTGTAATCAAAATTTCGAGAATCATCGTTTCGCTATACATAGCAAAGTGTTGCACGATGCTCGCAACAATTATGCAGAGTATCTGCATCTCTATTTAACTATAAATTTTCTTTGATATTTAAGGAGTATCTTTCTCTCTTCACATTTATTATATTAAAAAAATTTTTCACAATAAACAATTAATAACTAAACTATAAAATATCTTTTTAAGAGGTCTGTTTAAAGCTAGTTATATTAGATGTATAGATTTTTTCTTTTTTAATTGTATAGAACCATAATAACGCAATTTTTTAAATTCTTTATAATTAAAAAATTCTTAATAGCTGAATCTTTAAGCAACCTATCCTTTTTTGTTAGATTCTAATGTTGGGACAAAAAGCATTTTATATATGATCGAGTTTAGATTTTTATATTAAATTTGCTAGGAAATAAGAATTTTGCTGAAATGTTCTTTATGCTAATGTTCTATGAAATATGCTGAATACCACGAAGAATGAAATTTGCGAATGATTATACGCGTTGGTACACCTGTATTGGGTACATCGTGTCCTGGTTCATTGAACCCTATGAAGGCGATGGAGAAAATAATCGAAGGAGCAAAAAAAAAAAGAAGAAGTTCCAAAAGGGCAGAGGGAGGAGCGCAAGCTAAAGTGGACCGTGCCGTTTTACATATTTTAACGGTTCTTCGTGTACCTCCGGCCTTCGTAAAGTTTGTCCGTCTTTTTTCATTTTGATCCTTTTCTTCTTCTTCTTCTTCTTCTTTTTCTTCTCCTTGTATGACCTAACGTGGTTGCCTTCCAAAGGCGAGTAATGAAAATTATCTTACACAACATCCTGTATCTTTTCTCTATACTTTGATATATGCAAGTTATTTCAAATGACAAAAATATGTCGAAAAACAATAGGAGCGAAGAACGATATTGAGATTTTTCCATTTAGAAAAATATTAATAACGTTTAATATTTGCAAAACTATAATATTTTATTTTATAGTATTGTTAATGGAATATTTAATGTAATTTTTTAACATATTTGATACAAACAGGGATTTTGTAATACATATAATTAATTTTTTAAAGAAGAATTTATTAAATATTATTATTAGGCCATATATAATTATAGCTAGTATAATATATGATTTCATTGTTAACACCATAATCTCTTTAAATAATAAAATGAAACTGACGTTAAATGTGCATGGAATTAATTTATTTCGATTATTTAAACCGCACATTTGCTAAACATTAAAATAATAGATCGTTATATCGGCCGTATAAGGCTCTTGTTGAAAATTTATTATTGTATTGCATCGCTCGATATATTAATCGCCTTTCGTCCTCACATCAGTGCAGAGGAAGCGTATTCATCGAGCGACCACGAAATTCCACGATTGATAATTTCCGCGATTCAATTTCGCTCGCAAACAGATCGAACAAATATTTCGCGGTTGGCCGCTTAGCTGGATATATTATATAGCACGCGAAGCGTGCTACGAGAGCGCGTTTTCACATATCACGCGATACACGGACTCAGATTTCGCTCGCGCCGAGCAACTTGGCAATTGCATTCGTTCGTCCGCAAAATGGGTTAAATTATCTTACTGTATCATCATAAAATTTTCATGAATTTCTTAAATTCTTAGCGGACTAGTCCTTAGTTTATGGTTTTCAGCCTGAATTTATTGGAATTATAATTCTTTGGATTAGAATTCTATAATGATTTTTGTTTTATAATATAATTTCATGAAAAAATAAAATTTTTTTATTATTACATATTTACGATGGCAATTTAGGTAAACATTAAACTTAGCAAAATCCATTCAATAATTTTTATTGTTATATACTGGATAATATATGTTGCAGTTTCAACTCGTATATCAGATTTTCAAAGTTAATCTAGGCGAATAATGATTAGTAAAACTTTTTTTTTATACAAATAATTTTTTTTTTTTTGCGATACGGAAATATATCACAGAAAATATGATAAATTACAGGATATATATTAGATTTGTAGTTTTTAGTTTAATCATCTTTGATATTTTTATTTTTTTCATGCGCTCTTTATTTAGTTATTCTCACTGTTCTTACATTAGAGTAACATTATGTGCCAATTGGCATCACCCATTACATACACAACGTTGATAATTCTAGATAAAAGTGCTAATGCACTATTATTATATCCCACAAAATGTCGTGATGTAACATCTTATCACATTACACATCTGTCACAAAATAAATATATTATTGTTATGTTTTTGTACATTTTCAATTGATCCAATTAATCTAATAATACCAAATAATAGCATTTTAAATTTAGGAGAATGAAACTAATTTAGATCACTATGATGTTAGATATTTGCGAATATATATTGGGTTTTCCAAAGATATAAACATTTAGTCAAAAGCTTTTGGAAATATATATATAATATATTCTTTCTTTTTATAAATCTGTTTTGAGAATACACCCTGAATCTTCAGTGGTCGATTAACTTTTTGCTTTTTATGATATTAAAATATTGTTATTAAATTATTTCCAAGATTCTGTAATCATCAAAGGGACATTTACACATTTTTGAAGAAATCTAGTATACTAATGTATATACACACTTGAAATTCGTAGAATATTAACGTCTTGTCAGAAGCAATAAAAGCTGTTCTCCCTCTATTTTTTCTCTTTGGATATAGGTCAGTAGTAGATCATTTACGGTAACGTAAATTGCGTAAGCAGTCATTTAATGCTGAAAACTGTCATTGATCCGAGTGAAAATTAAATGAAACAAGATCTATGAGTGACAATGATGCATTACGGCGCAGTTGGCAAAGTTGCTTAGCAACGAAAAGAAGATACTACGCGGAGACAGAGAGACACAAGGACAAAAAGAGTCGAGGAAGGAGACAGGGACTTTTGCTTATATGGTCACTGATTACGGAGGGACCAAGGGCCCCAGGGGCCTTGGGACCGCTATTCTTAGAAGACGCGTCGCTCCTTCTCTCTTCCTCGCTGTCGTCCTTCTCCTCAACTCCTCCGCGTACCCTGCAGCGAACTCCTAATTACCTCCGCTTGCATATCTATCTTCTTTCTCCTTTTCGCTCGTTCTTCCCATCGCTCTTCTTCTTCGGTCATCCCTCACCTGCATGCATTATGCATTTGAAGATCGCGTGATAGTCGTGGATTATGCGGGCCTCCTTTTCCACGAAAGAAATCGCGAATTGGGTTTGCCACGCCGCGAACCGTGACTCTAACTGGAGAACAAAAAAGACACGATTACATAAAAAATTGCAAACAAAAAGTATCTTTATATTTTGAAGTTAGTATTAAACTTTGCATTGTATGCTATCGATATAACGAGTGTTGAAAAATTAAAAAATCTTGAAACGATAAACTAAGTTTTGTAGTCGAAATTGATCAATTTTGAACGAAACTTCAAAAATCTGATTCTAACGAAAATAGAAGAACTAACAATAAAAAACATGATGGGATATATCGCGTAATTAGAGATAGCTATATTTATATTTTTAATATTTCCTGATGTATGGGTATGTACCATACATAAAATATGAAGCCGATGACAAATGAATTGCGCGCTTATCAAAGGCGGAAACTATTACACTTTCTACACGTTCTAATACGTTGTACCCCAATACGTCCGATTTTTTCTTTTCATCGCGCTTCGTCTTGTTTCCGGAAAATTTCCCGTCGCATATATTCACGGTGAATTGGCGTTACCACCCTTTCGCACGATAACGTGTTCCGCTAGGATTCCTTCCTTTTTTCACCGTCCTGACGAACTACTCGCGATATTTCGCGGGAGAGAGTCAGGAAACGCCAGCGCGGCCGGCAAATTGAATTTACTCTGCCGCACCACTGATGAAATGGAATTCAATTATTAGTAATACGGTGAATCGTGAATCTATGATTGGAAGAGGATCGCGCACCGGATGACGAAAGAGAAAAACAGACATTTCGTTGCGAAAAATTCATTGGATTTAATTACTGGTGCCGTGTTTAATTGCAGGATGCTCGACGTTTGTTTGATAAATACGCCAGATAAATTCGAAAGAGGGAAGAAAAGATATCAAATTGTAAATAATGTTCACAATGGGATCATCATGAATTCGAATATGTTAAATATGGCTTTGCGATGTATTGAATATATGCATACTCGCGCGATTTATTATCAATAGCTCATTATAGATAAATTGCCAAAAATTATTGTAAAATATTTTTGTCTTGCTATTTGAGAAAAATTTCTACGGGTGTTAATTAAAAATTATGTTTATGAAATAACAATTTTAGCGTGAGAAATTGTTAATAGATAAAAATTCATCTAATATGATGGAAAAAAACATAATAATTCCAAAATTTTATCCAAAAACACTAATTAAAAATATATTTTACGCAGAATTCTCTCTAAACTTTGTTTTATGTCATATTTTAAAATGATACTTTATTCGAATACATATACACGAACTCATACGCGCATAAAATTGAAAATTTTTAACATAAATAACTTTTGGC
This sequence comes from Polyergus mexicanus, assembly GCF_030449975.1. NCBI lineage: Eukaryota > Metazoa > Arthropoda > Insecta > Hymenoptera > Formicidae > Polyergus > Polyergus mexicanus. The sequence continues at coordinate 5,254,394 of NW_027223339.1, read as the reverse complement.
GAATTTGCAATAATTATATCACTTATTCGCGCGGCTGTTTCATTAATTTTTATATTTTCCCTATTACGGTGTATTATTAATATCGCGCTTCATTAACTCTATGGTTTTCGTTTGGCGATACTAAAATAATTCGTCTGACGACGAAGATTCTTGATCTCGCCCGAGGGATGGATTCAATAATCTGAAACGGCAATTTATATGAAATTAGCAGTGCGCTTGCTTGCGCAATCTCATGGAATGATCCCGATGGAGAAGGCCGTTGTCGTAAACACGGCCTCTTCATTACTGGCGCGCTTTAAGTACCGTGATCTGAAAATGGGGACCCTCGCAGAAAGAGGCCTCCCATCCATCGGACCTGGACGCGCGCGCAACAATGCATGCGAGTGTGGTATTATTATAATAAATGGTTGCGTGTTGCTTGTCTGTTGCAGAAAAATTGCTGAACAGCGAGGGCCGCGAGCTGCGACGGGCTCTCTTCTCCCTCAAGCAGATTTTTCAGGTGGGTTTACAATTCGCGATGCGAATAGAGCGAGCGGGGCGAGAGAATGCCACGGTGTACGGTGGAGTTGGATGGATAAGGAGGATGGATGAGTGGCGGGGCGCGTGACCAAGTCTAGCGGAGGATATTTTTACATCCGCGAAACTACTTGTCCGACGAGTAAATATTTGCATGGCGAGTCGAGAGCGAATGCATCTTTTCCCCCCTCCTCTTCGTCGAAGACGCACGAACTTTTCTTCTCTTCCGAGAAACTTGACATAGCCAAGAATGAAAATTTCGATCAAATATTTGGCGATTTTATATCATAATATTTATTTCGGTGAACTATTCACAAATAAAAACAAGTTGCTTCATCTTGAATTAAAGCGCAATGATAATTATAAAATAAAGGAGAAAATATGTGCGATTGTGCGCTTCTTACGTATACATATTCAATTAATATTTACTTTACTTTCTAAACTGCAAAAAATATTTTATTAGAAAAATATTAGAAAATGTAAAATAAGAGAAGACGATTGAACTAATTCAAAATCTTAGAGATTCTCTATTCTTCTACTGAGAATTATACCGTTATTAAATTTTTAAGTACCTGAAAACACATAAGAGTTTGCTGTACTCGCGGGAAACCATAGTTCTCTATCAAATAATCATTTTCCTTTTGTTATCCCGTAACGGTGTTTCACTTTCTGCGCGAGCAGTTTTCTTCCGCCTGATAATATTATTCCTTTTGTCAAGAGGAAGATTGTATTACAGTTTTTCGAATAACATGTCAGTTGAAATGCGTTGCTATCTTTTTCCTTTTTTTCCCGGGATGTATTAAAATTTATAACTTCCTAAGATTTAACTTATATATTAAATGACTCGTTTATCCACGATTGTTGTCTATCAACCGTGTTCCTTTTGTCATCTGCAATTTCAAAGGTCAAGATTATTAGAAATTCCAAACTAATTTTGTGCTATCGGACGAGTTAATTAAATCTTGCACGCGTTTAATGATCCTATCCCCTTTCCGATTATTGCTATCGCGAATTCCACGTATCTCTCGTATTCTTGCACACCCTCCATCGTTAATCCGTACAGCTAATCGAATTTACCGTCGCGAAAATCAATTGCACGTTCACCCGATATCTAATCCAGTCGCGAGACATCGTATATGAATATATTTCGTGATTATTTTCACGAGGCATCGAATTCCGAACGCGAATGTGTGCCCTTTCTTATTCTCCTTTCGGCGGATTTCAAGTTTCTATCGCGCCACGTGGAATCGAGGAAATGCATCGGTACGAGTTCAATTTCGCTTCTTAATCCGCCGAGCTAATCGAATCTACCGTCGTGCCTAAGTCCCGTGTAAACTTCCGCCATCTCAGAATTGGTAGAGCTGAGCAGGCGAGGGGAAACATAGGGATATACCGAAGTATATATACGCGAACTATAGAAGTTGGCGACGAGATCGCGAACGAGCCACGGCGCCGGCATCGCGGCGCCCTCGGAGAAACGAGGGGGTTTAATCAAACTTCGTAGATTTTCCATTATGCCCGCGACTTTGCGCCCGGAGCGGCATAACTAATTCCATTTAACGTCGGTTGCGACGGGACGGGTTGGGCTTAGGTGGCAATGTAGAGGTAAATCACGCCGCCGTCAGGATCGGATATCAGCGCGCGCAGCCGCGTTAAGTTATTCTTCCGGATAGATGTTTATTCCCTACATCTCAATTTGTTGAAAAGCTTGTTCGCGTTAAGAAAAGTAGAATAAAAAAAATTCAGGTATGTCTGAAAGGATTATAGTCGAGAATTTTAGTTGATCGAAAAAAAAAAAAAGACAAAGATTGTTTCTGAAATATTCTATAAATATGAATGAAAATTTAAGACTTTTAATTATTCTTGTTTTCATTAATTTTATCTCACGCTTCACTTTGATGTAAAGTAGTTACACGCGCAACGCAGATGTATTAATTAAAATGTAATGCAATAATTTACCAAGTTGTGCAGGCTAAAAGCTTTCTGTTCTGATACAATTAAGAAACATGTTTAGCTGCAATAATGCATTCAGATCTTTAGGAAAATACTTCCGCAAACTGTTCTTATTTAGTACGTCAACATAGATTTATATTGTCGCCACATTAAGTTATAATCAAGCCTTATGGCGAATTTCAATTTTCCAGGAGGACAAGGATCTCGTGCACGAGTTCGTGCAAAATGACGGACTTGCCTGTCTTATCAAAGTTAGCAGTGAAGCTGATCAAAATTATCAAAATTACATTTTACGAGGTGAGTTACTTTATCCATTAATCATAAAATTGGAGAATAGCTGCACTTTTCTAATGCCTACTTCTGATTCGATAAAGAGAAGTCCTACATCTTTCTCGCTTAAATTATTCTTTTATTGAAATGTTTATTTACTTAAAATCGAACTGGAACTTTTCTGTGTGAAAGCATAAGATCGGAATAATTTAAAAAATAGCAGTATATATAAAAAAGAATATTTTTATTTTTGAAATTTAAAGTTTTAACGGCCAAGTATATAAAAAATGTTTTTAAAAAATATGCGTATATTCTTTCTTGAATAAAAGAGATATTGAAGAACAAATGTACGCGTTCAGCTCTCTACTCGAAGACAATTTTTTTTCTTCTATTGTTCTTGATTCAAGATGTGTCTGACTACTTGTTGCTTAATTTAATAGTTGAAAAAGTTAGACAATAATTATATTAATATTTTCTCATAATTACTTGACATTTGATTTGTCTTTAATTACATATCTTGGATGATACAAAAGCATTTTATTAATAGAATAGAAGTTTGGTTAGATATTTTTATCAATTCGTGCAAATTTTCAAAAACTTGTCTAACTTGTAAGTGACTTGCGATAGAGCTTGTCACTACGGATAATTCGATAACAACGCGAAAGATAATTATTCTGTAGCTTCCGCATAATAAAGACGGTGCATCCAATTAGTCGGCGGGAAAGTCGTACTGTAAACGGCCTCGTAAATTAAATTAAGGGAACCATGCGACCTTGTCGGCGTATGCACGTCGAGATTTCGTGGTAGACGCGGGTATAGACTCCGTCTCGCAATCTCACGAGTAACGATAAGATAATAGCGGCGAATAATGCAGCCAGCGTTTAACGAGCGTGGCGCATCAACTTGGTCCTCGTCTTTGCTTTTCCGAGAAAGACGCGACGACGATGATATTACCGTCTAAAAGACCCGACGAGGGGAGGCGATATTGCGTGTAAGTGTTAACGCGGCGCGTTTACGAAAGCGCCGACACGTGGGAGCCACGGTGTGGCTCGTGACTACTTGTCAAATCGCGAGATGCGTCGCGAATTATGAATAGCGTCTTTTGATCGCGCCTTTTGAGTGCAGCATCCCGGGCACCGTGTTCAAGTGCTCCGTAAACTGTCGGCCCGACATGTAAGCGAACACGTTAATTCTACATTATATGACGTATTCGTCGTGTCGGTGTAAATACATCGTGAAGATGCACCCACAGAAAAGATTTCCGTATCTAACGCTATTACTCTTCAATCTATCATAAAATAGGATCGATATAGCGACAATCGATATTTATTATTGAAAAAGGAATATTTTAATCTTAAATGGAAAATTCTTAAATCTAGAATAAAATGCCTAGTAACGCCACCGCGTATCGGTTTCGCGCCGACTATTGTGGCGCTAATATCAAGTTATTCTAAATGCAAGAATATATAAGCTTAGATTTGTATATGTTACTCTCGTCTCAAGATAGAGTAAGACAATCTTATTTAATTCGAGAGAGAAGAAAAGGAATTATTGATTTAATTTTAAAATTGTTTTATTTTCATACCGCATAAGGTTGTGATACGATTAAATATGTCAAGAATATTTTTTATCTCGTTATCAGAAATCCTTTCTGAGAGTGTGAAGAGACTCAAAGTACCTATAATGGAGAATTGGAAGATTAAGTAGAAAATGTAATAAAGAAAGATTTTAAAATCGCGAACATGATTTTGGATTTTTTTTTTTTAGAAAGAAAACTGATTCATCGTATGCATATTCAGGCATAATTTGATAATTAATAATTATAACCATTTATTTATAATTCATAATTTTTTATTTTATAATAAATTCTTCGATTAGTCGCGGCATGATTATAAATGACACTATGTGTTAAATTTGGCGATCCATTTGAAGATCTTTATAATATAATATGTAATAGAGTATATATAGTATACGTCCGATATGCGCTGATTGCAATCTATATCTAATTTTTTAATTAGATTTTCTGTGTCATAATTTATGATTCTCGTGTAATGATAACAACTGGATTAATGTTTGTGTCGGTGAAACGTGCTTAAATCGTTTTATCGTCATTGTCATTGCCGGCACGAATGTGTCGTTGATGCGATTCGCATGATTGTGCGAATACCAGAATTTTGATGATATTCTATTAGATATATATATATATATATATATATATATATATATATATATATATATATATGTGAACATATAGCCTGTATATATGTTCCATGTAATATATATATATATATCTTATCTTTATCGAACTTGTCTTGCTCAACTGCATTATGCAGAGTTAAATTTTCGTTAGTTAGATATTGATTAAAACGCATACATGAGGATATAAAAGTGAAAAAAAATTTTATTGATTGTTGATCAATATTATTTCTGACGTCAATTTATGTAATATGATTTGTATAACATGATTTTGACCTGAATTAAACATTGTTAGAATTCTCGCAAACAAAATCGATTTAGTTGAATTGAATTTGGGACAATACGTTACGACAATAACTTATAAATTTGATTCGACAAATGCTCACATAATTGGTTTACTTTATTTAGGATTTTGTTACGGTAAAATCAATTTGAATTGCATAAATGACATAGATTTTTTGTTTTTCAGTTTTGCGCATATTGTTCATTATAATTATTATTCATGAATTGATCCTTATTTTTTTTCTCTCTCGCTGCTTCTAATTAATTTTCGTTGAAACGGATTCTACCTACAAAGCATGAGTGTTCGTAACAGCTTTTCCTCATATTTTTCGCGCATTTTACATGCCAAGCGTGTTGTAATTTATTTAGAGTACAGCAAACGGGGCTTTTGTTGGAACATGCGAGTTTTAAGCGGCAGCGTGTGCGCGCAAGCACGTTTTTGATCACGTAATTTCACGTGGAATAAAACCCGAGTAAAACTATGATTGACGGAATTTACACGTTAAATTCCAGTCGCACCTACCTACGGCCCGGGGACGAGCCGGAAATCAGTTTTGTAAACAACGAGGCGGCATAGAGCAAAAATATATAGACAGCATCGTTTCGATTCGTTCCGAGATTGATGGATTTCGTTCCGCTACAACGATGGTCGTATTTTTATTTTTCCTTCCCATATCTGCATTCGCAGAGATCTTTGTATCGATTCTCCTCTTTTATTTATATTTTTGCATTCCAGTAAAAATAGCAAAATACCACAGAGCGAATTAAAAGGCGAAATAAATGACTATATGATACAATATCTACAGTTGTAAAATCTGAAATAAAAAAAACGTTGATTAATGCGAAAAATATTTAAAATAGATTGAAATATAGCTGAGAAAGATCTTATTTTCTAATATTACAATTATATATATATATATATATATATATATATATATATATATAATATGGATTTTGTAGCTATCCAAACAACGTAAAAGCTCAAAATATTCGAGATATCGAGAATATATATATATATATATATATATATATATATATTCCACATTAGGGAGCTATATTTACGGACAATGGTTAAAGGCATGTTTCTCTTCATACATGAATTATCTATAACAATTTAACCCTTCGTGTTTAATCTCGCAACTCGTTTGCATTTATGCAGCACTTGGCCAGGTGATGCTGTATGTCGACGGCATGAACGGGGTGATGGAACATGGACAGACGGTGGAATGGCTGTATACGTTAATTGCAAGTCGTTTTCGGCTGGTGGTGAAGACAGCGTTGAAGCTGCTGCTTGTATTTGTGGAATACGTGGAAACAAACAGTCTGCTGTTGGTCAGGGCTGTCAGGGCGGTGGATCAGGCCAGGGGCGTGGTGCCGTGGATTAACGTGATGAAACTCCTGAAGGATTATGATGCCGCCGATACGGAGTTGCTTATATACGCGACGACATTGATCAACAAGTGCTTGAACGGCATTCCCGATCAGGACACTTATTATGATCAAGTAGACTGCCTCGAGGAGCAAGGTATGGAGGGCGTCATTCAAAGGTACATGTCGAAGCAGGGCACGGATCTCGATTTGCTCAGGCAGTTTCAAATTTATGAGGCAGTGCTGCATCACGAAGACGGCGACAGAGGTTCGCCGATACGTCAATTAGATGACAATATAAGGTAAGTACAATAATATTATAGGTTCAACATATAATATGATTCATAGATAACTTTATATCTAAAATTTATGTTTCTCGATTCGTATATAAATGAATATTAGATATTATACATATAATTCTTTGAAGAATATAGTAAAGATAATTATGTTATAACAGAAGACTATACACTCAAGAGAAGCTGCACAATTTTTTTGAAACATATATATTATAAATAAATTTTAGAATAATGCGTATTATTTTTATTTAATGATATTTAATAGAAAATTACAATTTTGGACGAGAATGAATAAAATATATTATTTGATTTAAAATGATATTATTTTGACAGAACTTCAATTTAAGACTTTTCACAAATCTAAAAATCAAAATTCGATATTTAAGAAGAACATATATTGTATTGATGAAATTTTTAACGCGAAGGAAAGTTGTGAAAAAATGTGTAATCGAAAATAAATCAGATAGAACATTCTCTATATTGGGGGGGGGGGGGGATATTATATTCTATTTTATGAGAAATTTGATAAAAACAATATTCTACATTGATTTCACAGAAAGACTTTACGGAACCGAAAGTCTTTAGTGGATTCTCACGAACGACGAAAATCTCGGAGGCATTCGACAGGTAATTCGCCTTTGTCGATGTCCTTGAATGCACGTCTAAGTCCACGGCTTAATCATTCTCTGGGTGTGAGCTCATTGAACAACACCTTGAACTCCAATTTACCAGACGATGACGACGAATCAAGTAGCTCTCAAAGTTCCCACGGTCATCTGGGTGAAGTTCAGCTCAACGGCAGTTATAAAGAGAATAAAGGTAATTCTTTCTCTGTCTGCTTTCTCCCTCTCTCTTTTCTGTTATAACTATACGTATAAGTATATACTACTTATATAAATACAATATATTTATCTGCGAAAGAAAGAGAAAGAGGGGGAGAGAGAGAGAGAGAGAGAGAGAGAGAGAGAGAGAGAGAGGAGGAAGAGGAGAGAAAGTTTTGTGATTAAATTTATTGTAGATAAACTATTTAATGCATTTATTTCCTTTTGCACGAATAAAGTAAATATATTCTATTGCGCAAATTTTGAACTTTTTTAGGTCTGAACTCGGTTATAAGCCTCATAAAAAACTTTGTTTACTTTTTGTTTGTTTATTGTTATGGTTAAATTACTGGCTTTATATAGTCTAACCGGGCATCGTCGCAGTGAATAATAATGCAAGTTTGTATATGTCAAAATTTTTAGTTTACATAAAATGATGAAATAAACTTACTTTACACTCCTGCGAAAATTGGCTGCAGAAATGTGTTTTTGCTTTATATGTATATAATAAAGTCGATTTAAAGATTTTTCTGACAAAGGTTATACATGTAAAATCAATATCTTTTTGCTTTTTTAAATAATGCTTTACAAATTATTATAAATTATAATAACAGCGGAGATTGAAATTATACAATATAAGTAATATATATTAAAATCCAGAGATTATAATTTTCCAAATTCTTCAAACGATCTCAATTGGCGCGTACATTGTAAATTGATTCGTTAGCAATTCAATTGCACGATGAATACGAACTTGGACGCCCACGGGGTATGATTCCCGCATCGGCGAATTGCGTACCGAGATCTTGCGGTTTTCAGTTCCCTTGCGCATTTCATCGGAGACGCGATACGCGGTCAGCATAAATGTTCCATTAGATTTCTGAAGATATCAAATATACGCCAGGCCGAATATAATATCATAAGTTAAATATCTTGCGATTTATCTTTTTACGAAGAACGCGTACATGTTATTGTTTTTTTTTTTTTTTTATTTGACTATACTTTTAAGTAATGTATTATACATTTATATTACTATGATAAACTATATTATTTCTGCAATTTTTATTCAATAAAAATGGCGGAAAAGTAAAATTTAATTTAAATTTAATTTAAATTTTGAAGAAATTTGCTTTTATATTTAATTCATAATAAAAAGCCAATTTGATTTTTTAAATATATATTAAGATGTATATATACGATTTGTTTTAATGAAAAATGGAAAATTGTATCGCGTATTTTAGTGGATGTTGGTGTTACACCAGCGCTGAGACGACGAAGAGAACGCGCGGAGAGACAGAGGAGCTTTATTAGAGAGCAACAAGAAGCTACCGCAAATATGAGAGCTTCGCTTGGTCATACCGATGATCAAGAAAGTGAGTATTTATGGAGCATTTAATTGCTATATTTCTGCTATCGTTTTCTTATTTTCCCATTTAAGTGTCCGATTATTATTGATAATATGTTTTTCGTTCTCACAGAAGAAAGAAATCTTGTTTAATTTCATATTTTACATATTTATTCACATAGATAAACGATTTAAAAGTAAATATATTAGAAAATAAAATTGCGGGGAATTTCTTGTGAAACGTATTCGCGCTGCTTGAATCAAGTTTTTATCTCAAAATTATCAGACCAATTTAATGAAACATATTTGAATTCTTATTATACATAGATATGATATGTAGATGCGTGCATTGTTTTTTCAAAATTAGATGTACAAGGAGATATTATTTTAATATTGTAATAAGTACTTTCTATCGTGTGTGCTATTAAAGGTCAATTCGCATCGAACAGTCCGCGATACACGAACGGTACCTCGTATGAAAGGAACGCTGATTCTCCCTCGAACAAGTTGTCTAGAACGAACAGCAGGAAGGACCTGACACCCTTGATGAATGCGGCGAACAAGCTCGATTCGGAGGAGAAGAAACCATGGTATGGCAAAAGTCCCAACGAAGGTGTCGAGTACGACGAGAATAATCACACTGACGAAGATGGGGATCGTCGAGTGGTTCTACAGCTTAAGAGGGAAGGTACCGTCAAGGATCTCACGCAGAAGTTGGCGGCACAGAATCTTATACCTAGCAGTCCTGTGGAGGAGAAAGTTTCCAGGTAATTTCGGCAAAGGCATAATCTTCATTTTAGATGCATGTTGCTCGATTAATTTATTCCTTGCATTTTCATTCTATATTTGTATTTGAATTATTTCTTACACATTAATGAAGCTAATATATATTTGAAACTTTTCTATGCAGTTCCACTTCTTTTTATAGTCTCGTTTAATGAAGTTTAGTGTAAACTTCATTAAACGAGACTATAAAAAGAAGTGGAACTGCATAGAAAAGTTTCAAATATATATTAGCTTCATTAATGTGTAAGAAAATAATTATACAATAAGAGAGGGCGAAACCGAGAGACTCTTTAAATATTGAAACTAAAATAACATTCTTCTAAAAATTAACTCTATTCTACTAAATCAACTCTGATATTATTTCATCATATTTTATTATATTTATGTTATAACTTACGAAGATATTTTCTATAATATAAATTTATATAAATTTCCATTACTAGACGTTGTTGTTATAAATAATTGAAAATAGTGTTATTAATTTTTATCTTAATTTTAAATACCTTGTTGCATTTCTAAAAAAAATGTTTTTGAACGCAAAAGTTGATTCCACTTTATGACAAGTAGAAGTTGAAAATAGCGTATTAGAATAACGCGAGATATTGACAACAGCAATAGTACTTGAGGGCTGGAAGAGTTGCACAAACTTTATCATATTCGAGTCGGAAGTTCCATCGAGTTAATTTTACGCAGGATATTGCAAAAGTAGCACGGTTCGTATAAAAGTTAGTTCTCCGTCGCTACCGGATGCGAAACTTTCAACAAAATCGATCAGCCTTATCTTGAGTAAATTCTGTCATGCTATAAAAATATCTAGTCATGTAAAAATTGATTAATATATATTTGCAAAATATTGATATACTTTAAATATAGTGTTCAGTGATACAGATTGAATTATATAAAGAAAATTGGTTGGAATATTTTTAGAAAGATTAAATCATATGGCAAGCAATTTAATTCAAGTGATTACATTATTAATCATCAGAATCAGATTGAAGATTATTTCTATGTTTAACGTTAAATATAACTGTAGTCATCTCGGTTTTAATCCCTGTATTTAGACAATTAATTTACGTAATAATTCAGTGAAACAATAATGTCGGGCATATTTTGTTACCGATGTTGATTTTGCTCTCCATTTTATGCTATATTTGAAAAATGTATACTCGTAGCACACGTCATCAAATATTATATATCAAGCGGTTTTACGATCTAGTATTTTTCACGCGTATCTTCAGAATAGGAGACATGAGCGGGCTGATTTCGAAGGCAAAGGAGGGCCTGGCGAAATCAAAATCAAAAGCGGATGTATTGAAGTCGCCGACCGGTGACAATCTGCCCAAGCTGCAGGAGACGAAAAAATCCGAGAACGAGCTTCACTGGGAGGAGCTGGTGAAGAAGCTGAAGAGACCGCTTTCTCTCTGCGACCTGGACTTCACCGATCTGAATTCCGACGATGAGATCGATGTGCTGGGATCCACTAATGTGACGAACGGTGTGCCACCCCCGCCACCACCGATGGCCCCTCCGGCTGGAGACGTTCTGGCACCTCCGCCACCGCCGTTAAACGCGAGACTACCACCGCCACTTCCTCAGGGTCCGCCGCTGCCTTTCGGCATCAACCTAAAGATTTCGAGACCGCCGCCGCCGACCAACGAGGCGCCAAAGAGTCAACCGTTGTTGCTCGCGAAGAAGAGCAAAAAGACTGTGAAGCTGTTCTGGAAGGAGGTACGGGACGACCCTAATATACTTGCACGGCTCGACAAACACAAGATGATCTGGGACGAGTTGTCACCTGTGACCGTCGACACGCAGAAACTCGAGCACCTTTTCGAGAGTCGCGCCAAGGATCTCATCACTAAGGTAAGTTAATCTCTACGTTCGATTTCCGTTACGATTTGATATAATTTTCGTCACATGAGCGACGAACCGTGAATTTCATCATCGAGCGAATAGTTGAGGAGAATGACGTAAAGACCGAATGTTTGTTTAAACGGCGTCTAACCTCGGTTGCCTCTTGAGATATATTATATATTGTAGTTTCGTACGTATTCTTTGACATTTTCAATAGGGATTTAAAACAGAAGGCGTATTTCGCGTTATTTATTTTTATCGCGTTTTTTTTTGTTTGATGTCTTATGTTGTTTATTGTTCAAATAATAATGACAGTATTGACTTAGTACTTGGTTTATTTTGACGAAGAAACCGCAATTTTATTCTCAAAGAAGAGAAACAATTAATGATGTATTATAAAATTATTATTTATTATAATTTAATCCATTTTCTTCTTTGCTTTGTACTGTTTTGCTTCTAGTACTAGTCATTTTGTGATTGGTCAGTTTTTATGGGAAAGCTAATGTTAGCTCTTTATTCAAGCAAGGTTGGCAGAGGAGAATCTTTCTATGGTACTAAAATTTCGACGTGCATAAAGTGTATATCAACAATCTTATGTACACGAGCTCTACATGTTTGTCGATTCAACAATTTGGGATTGCATGCGTTTAAAGGGGATGATATTTTTGTATCGCATCAATTCGAGACGCATCGTATCGTTTATAATTTTGATGATATTCAAAAATGAAATTAATTATCGTACATTGCTACGTGAAATCGTAATTGGACACAGTTACATAATGAACAGAAGTTAAATTTATCATTCGTTTTAATTGGGCATAATTATGAAACAATTACATCTACTATCTAATTTCCCGATTTTCCGAGATAAAATTTTATATTATCTTAGAGTGAAAGATATTAATTAACGGTAAATATTATTTAACTAAATATTATTTAATATATTCAATATTATTAAAAATATTATTAGCTTTACAAAAAGTATAGTCTATCTTATATTGCAAAGTTAATTGCTTTCTTTTCATAAATATATTCAGCTAAAATAATCGGACATTATCGATTTATTTTAATAGATTTAATTTATGATTGATTTATTTAGATTTTGTTTGATAACGTCTTATCTATATTTCTAGTCGATGAAATATTTATGACAATATTAATGAATTATTTTTTGTAAAGAGTATTTTTAATTTTTTCTCTTTATATATTAAATTTTTTATGAATTCTTACACTTCAAATTTAATTCTTTATTAATGATTTGTGCTATGAAAAGCTAGATTAATTTTTATTGAGCAATATCAGATAGTTGATAAATAAATTTTTTTGTGAATTTATAGTTGATTTTTGATTACAGATAATAATAGTAGTTGAACTATATAGTTCTTTTTATTTAAGCTTAATGGATCCCAAGTTTGTAATTATGTTAATCAGTAATTGAGTGCCGGGGATGTCGAAGAAAATAGCTTCTGAAATGCAGTATACTTGTTTTAACCTTTCTCGTCACGGTGTTGGTGTCGCAAATTACGTTCTTCATCTTTTGTTTATGCAGCTGCTGCTGCATTTATTTCTACCTTAAAGAAACCGCTTTAACTGTAATTATGCATGCCTCAACTAAGAACGATGCATCGAGCTTCTTGATTCATTTATATACATATTCATGATCCGTCTTTTATATCTTCTAACCGTAAAATTGAAGAAAGTAATTAAATGCAGCGATTATTTGACTAATGTAAACCAGTTTTAAAATCCAATAAATATTAATTAAACTATATAAATTAATAAACTTTTAAGTTAATATTTAATAGGGTATCGATTCTAGAATACAAAGTTGTCACAGTTAAACTTATACAATTGTTTAAACAAACCATTTAATCTTAGCAATTTATTTCTGATTGAAGAGAATCAATAAAATTTAGAAGAATGAACACACGATAACACTGTAAAAGTTACACACGTACATAACATAATTAAAAACGACTTTTCTCTCTCTCTCTCTCTCTCTCATTGGCATCGCAATTGAGTAGCAAATACCATCGTCAATTGCTGCATTAATTACACTAAGCGATTATATTCGTTTCCTCTCACTTGTGTAATTCGTATACGTGCGTAACTAAATTGCAGCAAGTGATATACCGTACGATAATGAGTACGACTGGGCGTATTTTTCGAGCGTTACTGAAAGCCACCACGATATTCCTCTTCCGGTTTGTTCCGGTTGTTTCCGACGCCGCTGTTCCTCGCCCTTTCAACCTACCTTAGCACACCGATAATTACAGTCGACCTACGCGCCCGTAAAAAAGGGCGAAAAAATGGCTGCGTGCCAGGAAAATCGCGAGTTTGCAGGTGACGAAGCAAAAGTGTAAGAAGGAACAAAGGGTGTAAAAGGGAAACTCGTCTTCGACGCGAATAACGATGTCGTGCACAATTACTCCTTTCGTGACGTCGTAAATCAGAATCATGAACTCCGTATGTTTCTAATAGGGAGGAAGGTTGGAAAAATCAGTGCCACAAGAGTAGTGATTGTTGTAGAGAAACTTGAAATTATAAGAAGGGACATAAGGAGGAATTGTAACATTAGAGCGATAACTTATTACTCTTAAGTGTTATATATATATAGAGAGAGAAAAGGCAGAATTATTTTTTAATATAAGACGAGATATATAAATACCTTTAAGAAAATATTACAAGATTTTTTTAAATGCGCTGTTAAAAATTTATATAATTTAATTCTTGGTATATAAATTCTCTTTCTCTTTTCTCTCTCTCTCTCTTTGTCTTATTTTCTCTTTTTCTTATTTTTTAAATATTATATTTAATATAAATATAATAATCAATAAGTTGAATAATAATATTTTTATTTGATCTTTTTGTATGAAAACAAAATGTCAAAATTTTAATCATGCCATCTTATTACGTTAAATACAATATATTATATACATACATATTTGATATGATTTTATATTTATCTCTTTTACGATATTACGTATTTTCTAAAATATATTTATATATTTTTACTTTTTTTTCTATAAAGAGAAAGATGTGAATTAAAATTGAAGGAGTTACGTAAATTTTTATTTTATATTAACTTTCGCTTTTAGTTTTGTATTCGGCCATAGAGATATAATTATTAAATTAGGGTTGTACAATAACATCTGCTAATGTAATAGTAGCGGATTAACCGTAACTATATCGCGTGAAGATAACGGTTACGATAACGGACATGAATAACGATTATTACGATGGTCGAATAATAGAGGGTTGGTGATGGTGATGATGGTTTACTGCAATACGACTAATCTTCTTCTTGTATTCTTGGCAATGTTGTTGGTGCTCGCACGAAAAAAAAAAAATGAACGAAATGGCATGCGGAATTTTACAGGAGGTGAGTCTTAATTCCTTAACTTACCGCGCGATTCTATTAATATACATACGTGCATGTGTTTCGAGTGGATCTTCTCACGAGTATATTTTGCTATCTGGCATGATCGATCTCATGCCGATAATAATGCATTAATTAATGGAGATTTCGTGGGAGATATATTTCACTCCTCGAAGAGACTGCTACGCGTACTTTCACCGATGTAAATCTCTCTTGCGTTTGTTATCTCGTGCACATTCCTCATCGTAATTGGCTAATCTACTAAGGATCAATTAATGGAGATGTTACTTCTAACGTTGCCGTGACGATATGGGGTGATTGGCAATTACAATTTCTGCTTTTGTTTCATTAGGTTTTCATTGAGGCATGCAATGACACCGCGTCAATCGATGAAACGATTTGCGATGTCTATCAATATTTTGTTTATGTCTATATATGTTTTGCATAACACTTCTTTTTATTTTTAAAATTCTGTGCAAGTATATGTTGATGTTGTATTTTTAAATTTTATTTTCGATTTTCTGACACATATTATTAACTGACTTATATTTAAAAAATGATTGATGCAATTGACATTGCAATAAAAATGTAGCTTTCAACTTACAGTTAATATTTAGGACATATGTATTATGTATATTTCGCTTTCTCTGAATTTATTTATATAAATTCCGGCATTTTATATATAAAACATTCCAAATTTTTTATTGCATATCAATATAGTATTATTTTAAATTATCTATTAAATACTGTAATCTCTATATTTTATTTTCTCCATTTTGATTTGTATTTATTCTATATGAACATTCGCGTAATTTTCTTTCTCATACACATATTGGGAATATATTTTCTGTAATAAGTGTAATGTAACCTATGGATTTTTTTAGGAGGATGATTTTCTATAAAGATAATAGAAAAAGTTTTACGAACTTATCGTTACAGGTTATTGAATTAGTATTGAATGCATAAAACTGTCCCAATAGTTCATTATCTATAAAGTCGGACAATTTTTGATGCAAGCATTCAAAGTTATTCATACACATGCCTGCGCACACATAAAAAAAAATATATATATATATTTATTTATTTATTGAAATTCAGGATATATATTTATATATATCCTGATTTTCAATAAAAACATTTATCATACATTTATTCCGTTTAATAGCGTTCTCTGTACATTTTATATTTTACATACAATATAAGGTATATTCATGAATCTGTGTAACGTGTTCCAATATTTTATAGCTTTCTGTATGTTTGTATAGCGAGGTATTTGTTGATGCACGGTAATAAATACTAATTGATCTTAATAATCTCAAGTGCTACGAATTAATAACAAAAATGTTAAAATTATATCATGCGTAAACATTTCGATATAAATGAAGATCTGTCTATTGCTCTTGACAAATAGAAGCAGCAAGAAATGAACAAGAACAAGGAGATTATCGTACTGAATCACAAAAGGTCCAACGCTATCAATATTGGTATGACAAAGCTGCCGCCACCAAGATCCATTAAAACTGCGATCTTAAAAATGGATGCTACAATTATGAATAGAGAGGGTATTGAGGTGAGAATATTGCACATTTTTTCTATTTTTTTTTTTTTATCCTTGAATTTTATTTTATAGTAATTACTCTCGTGACAGCTATTAAAAAGTTATATAAAATTAAAAAAATATATATAGCTGTATGTATTTAACTTAAAAAGACCAAAGATACATATGCACGAGGTATATTTCGAACGTTTTATATTTGTTGCTGAAATAAAAATTATCATTCCGAACAACTTTTCATACAAAGTTGGTCATCGTTATTTTTTATTCCTTGTTTAAATTTCGTAATTTTGATCCCAGATATATTCTTAATCTACTTTTCGATTTTTCTTCGCATATTGAACGTTTGTCCAAATGAAACATACCGATCCTATTTTAATTTACGACCGATAGAGCTCTTTGCGAATTTACCTATTTCTGTTGACGATCGATTTCACGATTTAGTTGAAAAGCACTCCTATATATCTCTTAATTTTCCAATTTATTATGATTTCTCTAATTTCCAATTGGTTTTTCTTCTTCGTTCATTCCCTTCCTGCCGCGAAATCCTCCCGACAGAAACTTTTGACGATGCTGCCCACTAAGGAAGAAAAATCCAGGATACAAGAAGCGCAGGCCGCCAATCCTGATCTTCCTTTAGGATCGGCGGAGCAATTTCTTCTGACTTTGACCTCCATCTCGGAATTGCCAGCAAGACTAAAGCTGTGGGCGTTCAAACTAGATTTCGAAAATTCTGAGAAAGTAAGTAAAAATTTTTGTGTTTCTTCTAGTAGATAATTACAATTTAATAATAAATTCCTGTCGGTTTCGCGAATTATTGATTTTGTAAAATCGCAGTTCTTGCACAATTATTTACGATCATGGAAAATCTAAATTTTATAACTAGTCACTTATACATAACATTCGTCAATAACTTTATAATTATCATTTTTTGATAAATAAATGATACAATATATTATTGTTTGACCAAATATTATTCAATTAAATAATTTTGCATGTGTTCGCAAATAGCGACTTATCGATGAAGATAATACATTAAATTTTAAATTTTAAGAACAAAACAAAATTTCCTGTTGTTTTTTGTTTCTTTGATCTATTATTTACGAGGCACAATAATTTCGAAAGGGACATGTTTGCGCAAACAAGATTATAGATACGACAGCGGTTTTGATTTGAAATGGATATTATATTTGCTGGGTTATTGGTGTGCATGATAATTAAATTGGCTTCTTTCTTTTTCTCTCTTTCTTTCTCCTTTTCTCGATTTCGCGCGCGTATTTTATCGCGAGCGTGAAGACGATGAGAAGGAATGCTAGCAATGCAGTCAGAAGATATCGGTAGCTAGACGAGCGTTCCTCGCGCGTTTCTCCAACGACAAAATCGCGAATTCCGATATTGTGCAGGAACTAAGAAAGGTCACTTGACGACCAGGCTTCCTCGGTATCGCTCGACTGTAGCCATAGTGCGAAATACCTCCTGATCGGGACATTCGATTCCTTTTATATCTGCTTGCATGCTCACGAAATGTGTGAGAAGATGTATGATATTCTTCCATTTCTCAATTAAACCGATTATTTAAAAAAAGCATTGCTAAAAAATTGATAATGATAAAATTAATAAAAATATTTTTGGAAAGTTATAAATTTAAATAGTAAAAAAATAATTATAAATTTAAAAATTTATATTTAATATTTATTATTCATAAATGTATACGCTACGAAAGAATACGACCTCATTATTTTCTCTTTATGATTGAATTTTTTTCGCTTCTGGTTAGAATGCTTAAAATTCGCTTCTGGAATTCGCGAATTAACGATCTCACAAATTCCAATGTGCAACAATGTATGCATAATTATAAAAATCGATACGTTAACGGGCGAATACGCGAAACGAAGAAATAAATGCGCGGCGGTCTTTGTGATTTTTCAGGAAATCGCGGACCCTTTGATGGATCTGAAGCAGGGTATGGAAACTCTGCGTGTGAATAAAACGTTCCGTGGGATTCTGAGCACGCTTCTTTCGATCGGGATATTTCTCAACGGAAATGAGGTGGGTATTGAATGCCAGCCAAATTATATTCGCTTAATCCATCTGTCCCGGCAGAATTGTAGCAGTTAAAAGCTCGACCATATCGATAATTTCGTTCTAACTGCTGGCCAAGCGAAATGTCTCGTGTGCCACTTGGCTGACTGCCATATTTTTTCGAAAACAATCTCGATTTAATATGGAGTTTTATTGCAATTACGGCTCGCTATTTATTCCCGGAACGGCGCTGGAATTTTATGCAAGAGTTATGCCGAGATATTCACTGTATTGGAAAAGTTTCATCGCATTTTCCGATGGCTAGATTTGTATCGAATTAAATTTTGATACAGTGAATTAATAATTGAATATATGTATTATATGAATGAAATTTTTATGTTCATAATACATATATGTAATACAAAAATTTTATATTGATAAGTTGCACGGATCTTCAAACGAATACTATAGAAAAATCTTAAATTAAAAATCTTGTTGCTAATGTTTTATATTTGCATTGTATATAATATATAAATGAACAAATATCAATGTATACAATTTTTAAATGTACTATCACATCACGCGAGATCCTGACAGAAGTGAGTGATTTAAAAATCGCGTCGAAAGTGTGTTATATATTTATTGACTGCGCGAGAACGGTGACGTTACGAAATTTAAGAATCGATCGAATCTATTTCCGGTGCAATACTATCTTCTTTTATTCTTTATTTGCCTTTTATCTCGCAAAAGTCATAAACTAATATAAACTTGATAAACTTGACAAAAATTAATTATGCTTGGTCTCGTTTATGATTATATCGTTATAATTATTTTAAGAGAGCTCCATTTCTTTCGCGCGCAAAAATCTCGAAATTTATGAGTGTCGAAACGAGACACGCGATTTTGCCGACGATGTATCGTGTCACGAGGATTTCACCCTTTTTCAGGTGAAGGGCTTTCAACTAGAATACCTCGTCAAAGTACCTGAAGTGAAGGATACAGTTCACAAGCATTCGCTGCTTCATCATCTCTGCCATATGGTGATGGAGAAGTTTCCGGATTCTACGGACCTTTATTCTGAGGTGACAGACTGTTTCAGTTGAAAGCTGAGAAAACTTTACGTTTCGTCGAGATGTCGCAATAGTTGGATCGTATTTACGAAAACGTGACAAAGTTTGTTTGTTCATGTGCGCAAAACTTTTTCAAAGGGCGTTGTCGTGATTTTATTCTGTCCGATTATCTGCGTCGTTTGAGTCTCTAGTCTCGAATTACCTCTTCTTAAATCGCTTTCTATTGAATCCTCGATTGATTCTGTATTAAAAGTTTCGATTGTTACAATATGCGTGTTCTCTGTTAAATATTTCTTTTACATTTCGTCAATTTTTATATAGCGGTAATGCATATTAATATTAAATAAATTTGTTTGTCTTACTTCTAATTTTAAATGATACAAATAGCAACTATTTATTTTATTTTTGTATAATATCAATTATATTTTCAAATATGAAAAAATTATATAGTAAGATATAATATAGAGCTTTAGATAATTCTAACAAGATAGACTCAATATGTTACCACCAACTTGCATTTTTCCATAATAAATGATTTAAATGTATATGCTATCTTTTAAATAATCGTATAATATTTGATTAAATAATGTCAGAGAGATTAGTGAAAAATATAGTCTTGAAAAAAAGAACATATATACTTATTAAAAAATAAAAATAAAAAAAAAATATAAACGATCTTGTTGTAGTTACATCTAATTTTAATTCATCATAATTTACGCGAATTATTTCTTTTACATGATAAAATTATCTTTATTATAAATAAGAGAGAAATTATTTCTTTTACATGATAAAATTAATTTTATTATGAAGAGAGAAAGAGAGAGATATGCAATTAGTTTAGATCAATTTTAAATTATACTTTTGTATTTATTAAATTGCAATAGCTTTCTCGGTATCGCCGATGTGGTTCTGCTTTCAGATTGGCGCGGTAACGAGAGCCTCGAAAATCGATTTCGACGAGCTGGCGGCGAACATCGCAAAACTCGAGAGCGAGTGTAAAGCGTCTTGGGACCATCTCAAGCTCATTGCGAAGCACGATGGTTCCACAATGATGAAGGTCAAGTGAGTATAATCCTCGTCGAGTTTTCCTGTCTGCGAACCAATTTCTGAGATTCCCTTTTTCTAAGAATCTTTCCGAGCGCTCGCATTTATGGTAAGAAGTTCCGAGTTCGATAAATTCGGGAAAGATCTTTTATTTTTAGCGAAACTGGCTACCATCCAAGTGGAACTTTCATTAATTATCGAAAAGACATTTTCTACTTCCTCGAGACTTTTCACTTGGATTTTCCGCCTCCGGTTATCATTCGCATCGCATTTTCAATCTCCCAACTAGACTTGCACTTTTTATCTTTCGTGATATCTTTAATTACGCTATTTGTCAAATACTTTATCTTCTTAATGCATTTTAGAATAATCGATTAAAAATATTTCTAATTAATTAAAATATTTCTAATAATCGATTAAAAATATTTCTTCCACCTTTGTATTATTTGCTTAGAGTGGATAAAACTCAATTTATTAGAATTATATTAATAATTATATTAATAGTTTATTTTTGATATATTTCACAAAAGTACTTGTAAAAATATAATATATACATTCTCTTAAAAATACAGTGTTTTCTCTTTGTGCCTCAGGATGTCTGATTTCCTTGCCGATTGCGCCGAAAGGATAATCGTCTTAAATATCGTACACAGACGTATCATAAATCGTTTCCGCAAGTTTATCCTGTGGCTCGGTATACCATTGCATAGAATACAAGACACTAAGCCGAACGAGTTCTGCAGGGTTGTATCCGAATTTGCTCTAGAGTACAGAACCACTAGGGAGCGAGTGATACAACAACTCGAGAAGAAAGCCAATCATCGGGAACGCAATAAGACTAGAGGAAAGATGATAACGGAGGTAAGGCATTTTTGTTTCGTATCATCAATTTTTCGTCGAAAAATCTGGTAAATCTCATCGGCTAAATTTATTATTCTTTTATCTCTGATGTTGAGTATCTCTTGGTCTTGAAGATAATCATCTTTCGTCTCAATATTAAATTACATTAATTTAAACATATATAGGTAGATAATTAGATTTTTCTCTTAGCTTTTGACATTTATTTATACAATTGTGTATGAAATTTTTTAATATTATATTTTTGAATATGTGAAGATTGTTATTTGAAAAAATAATTTTTTTATATTTTATTTAAAAAATAATTTTTAATAAACTTTTTATATCGTTAAAATATTGTATATATTCTCTCCTAAAATTTTGTACATAATTTTCTCAGGTTTGAAATCTCTTGTTTTGTTGCAGGTCGGCAAGTTTCGTACAAAAGAGGATCGGGCGGACGCGGAACTCAGACAACTACTTGGCAGTGACATTTCAGATGTCGAGAGTATCCACGGTACTTTACCATGGCGAAGACAAAGGAAAGACGGTGAGTTCTGTCAGATTCTCTCTCTCTCTCTCTCTCTCTTTCTCTCTTTTTTCCTAGATTTTTTTATCCTTCTATTTTGATATATGTATATTTTTATACGGCTTATTTTTTTCTTTCTTTGCGTAGTAAATTTTGCCTAATAAATATACAATAATTAAAATTCTACATTATCAATAGCAAACTATAATTAAATTGAAGTGCACAATACTATTTCAAATGCAACATGCAACGACAGCTATTTTAAATCAAAATAATCTAACCATCCGTCATGTTCCATTACGCATTATAATACAATGAACGCAATGCGATATTTTGGTCAAAAGATATTTTAAATTTTTATTATGTATACTGGACGAATATATAAATGTGTCCACATATAATGTGTACGGATTTATTTTTTAAATAATCGTGCCGAATATTATAATATTATAGCATCCATACGCGCATTATATGTGTTTGCTTTAGTTGGAAAAATTTATCGCCAATTTATGCATGATCTTCGTGTTTGGAGTAAATGTACGATATCTTATGCGTTGTATGCATATAACAAAGCAAAGTATTTATGAATCGAGCGAAGAGAGAATTTTCGCGATCAGATGAATGAGATTTGATTGCCGCGAGCGATTACGGCGTGAGACGACACCGATACGACGGTATTCCACCCTCTATTTGGCGTCGCTTTTAACTCGCGCGAAAATAACGCACTCTAAATGGCGGTGGCCGCGTCGGCTGTTCCATCGCGGATAAGAACAAAGTGCGAGGATTTCTCTTCATCTTCGTAATGTTCCAGCTCCTCCGGCGGTGGCGGCGGCGTGCGCGAGATAAATCGCCCTTAAGCAGCAGCTCTTGCAGGCAAGATTTAAGGATAGCGCCGGGTCATTTGACGACATTACCGGAAAACGAGAAGTAAATGCGTCGCCGTTCTCGTGATTATACGACGCGTTCGCGGATCCACTCCCTTTACTCTCGTGTTTAGCGGAACGTGAAACTTACCGGCGCGCGTAAACCCCCGTTCGTTATCTTCGTAGCACAGGCTCTCGTTCTTGGCGAGTTTCCCTTTTATGAGACTTGAATTTTCTCGCTCGAGATTCGCGACTGCGAAATGTTTGGGGGCTGCTTATATCGTGCCATTAAATCGTAAATGTAAGCTCGGTTGTAAGTAGCATTATCGTTGCGAGAAGACAGGACCCGCCTTCGACAATCGAGCGTTGTTTTATAAATTCCGTATTCTTGAGAGAAAAATTTCAACTTGAGTAGAATTTTGTTTCGCTCATTTTTTATCACGCTTTTTACGTCGTTACATAAGATGATAACATCATCTCAAGAGAGCAGAATGTAAAAGTAGTTAACTTTTAGGGGGAATATTCGAAGCGACGTAGATGTTATTCGAGTTGCCGCGGAGAGAAGTATATAACAATGCGAATAACAGCTTCTGAGAAATTCATTTCTAGAATTTGTTCAAGAAGAAAGAATTTTCTTAGACACATTGTTAAAAATTTTTATCGTAATATTCTTCGCAAACTTATTATTTTTCATATTTTTTCTTCTCGATTTTTTTCAATTATTCTCTCTGTATATATCAACTGTTATATCATATATATATCTTAAATAAATTTATTCATTCAATATAATTAGCAAATATATATTTCTCGCATTAAGAAAGCAATATGATAAATTATAGTCTATTTCTAAAGTTCGTCTACTTTCATAGCGATAGAAATTATTTTCGGAAGGCATAATTAAACTTGAACATTAAAATTAATGGATTGTTAGAGATTAATTATTTATTATTTAATTACGGTATAGATTTAATTAGTTCGCGTTTATAAATATATTTACTTTCATTTTGATTTAATATTACAAAGATGTTTTATTTTTATTAGTTTTTAGATATTTTTTTATTAAATATGTAAAATATTGTGATTCTATCTTATCGTGATAAATCAATATAACAGTCAGATATTTAGCATTGAATTTAAGATCGAGGACCCATCCACTCAAGATACAAAGATCTATTACTCCTATTACTTATGAGCAAAACCTCGTATAAGCCATTCCGGGAAGAAGATCCAACAGAAACGACTCTGACACACGCCTGAATCTCGTAAGACTATATTACATTGTAACCGCGGAAACGTGGAATTTTTATTCTTGCTCCCTTCTCCCTTAGAGAAAAGATACGTGGAGAATTGGACCGACTCGAACAAGGGTTGATGCCCAACCAGCCCTGTACGGCTCGTAAACCTAACCACTCATGTGCATTACCGCGGCTGTAGCCGTCATAACTTTTCTCCCCTTTATTCCCGTACATGCTCCGACATAAAATATCTAAACGTCCCGTCTAAGTCGCGCTAGGGTTTCCAGCTGGATGTGACGATCACTTTAGCAGTCTTAATAGCTATAAAAATTTTATGAATTGTGCGACGATAACTTGTTTCCATAGTTTGTTAACTAATATGACAATATTAAGAACAAATTGCTCGTTTATACGCAATGACAACCATACTGCTGTTAAAGATTCTATTCTTGCTCTTTTGTTTGATTTCATATATAGCATTTTTTTTTGTTTTTACTGGATAAAATTTTGATAATAGATGAAAGAAATTCGAAATTATTTCTTCTCCAAAAATTCGTCGCGAACGTGTCATCGCTTTTGCGATGATCTGTTTAAGATCTTTATTAAAGAGCAATTTTTTTTATGTGCTAATAAAAAACGTAGAAGAAAAGAATCAAATTACAAGCAAAAGAATTTTTAGAATAATATTAATAATAATATAGTATAAATTTATTTAATTTTGTGATTTTGTTTAACAACACGCTAGTATTCCAAAATTGAAATGGTATCAAAGTTATAAATACAATAAATTAATGATTGTATTTTTTTTATATATAAGGTAATGATATTTAATTTAATTTAATTCAATATTAGATATGCGATTTTATTACCTTATGGTTTTATCTTATTTTCAATTGATTGTCTTCAAAAATTAATCTCAAGTCGTGTATCGGATCAACGAATAGGAAGCTATTTGAAAGGGTTGGTAACATTCCTCACGGTAAAATAACCACGGAAATTAATTGTTTAGATTGACCCATGATCATCAAAGAAGGCGTAATAAGCGAAACTTAAGGGCATTTTCTTCTACTTATTGCTTCGTCCCTGAAAATTCTATTATCATCCTCTCACCCTTTTTCTATCTCGTCCTCTTTTCCACGACTCTTGTATCGAAAGTGGAACTACCGTCATGATAGCTTTTCTGGGACGAGCTTGAAAGAAGCTCTGTAAAAGAAATTCTGTGCATTTGACAGTTTCAAAGTTACTGCCCTGCAGACTGAACGGGATGACTGTAGAAAATAAAATAGTGAGACGATGTGGAAGACGAATTCTGTAGATACACGATTTTCAGATAGGGAGTTGTCTTTGTTAAATATTTTTTTCTTTTCGAGCATTATTCTGCATGAATAAACGAGAAAATTTATCTTCGAATAGCATCGAATTGTGAGAATAGCTGAAAATAACACCTGAGACCAATAATATAACGCTATATGCACATACAATAGTTTGTATTGTTAGCAAAATTTTGTTAAAGGAATCCTTAAAGATACATAAAAATTTTAACGATTTATAAAGAGGAAAATTCACTCAAAACTTATGAATGGAGTAATAAATTCAAATTTCTGACGACCCGAGAGAAAATGAACTTTACGCAATTATATAAGATTATATATACATACAGGGTGTTATATAAAAAAAACCATTTAATATTTGTATGGTAGATGGGACACACCAATTTTATATGATCATATACATATAATAATATCGGAAATTGCAATCTTAAGAAGACGAAATTATTACTGAAAGAAATTTGGAAAGTATCAAAGCAGGAGGAAAAATTTATTTTAGGACGTATAATTGCATTGGGTCCAGTGCTCAGGGATGAAAGCACCAACGGCAACTTGGCCGATGGCGTTGACGAACTATTGGAATCTCTGGTGAAAACCGCGACGAAAGCACCAGCCACGAGAACCACACCACGCGAGCGCAAGAGGACCAGACACGCCGATCGTAAGTCTTGTAAGTGTGATCCCTGCACCATGCACCAAGATTCTCCTCTTTATCGAACGATCTCTGGTCGAGGAATCGATCTATCAATCGGTAGCGGATTCCTATACGACAGCGTATTTGTGGATGCAACGATATAAATATTTTATCGTAAAATTACAATATGAATACCTCGTACAACGACCAGCAATGATATTTTAAATATAAAAATTATAAAAAAATAAGAAAATTTTGAATGTCTTTGGCTTAAATAATTCTTTATTAACTTAATTCTAATATTCATAGGACAAAAAAAAATAATATTTTCTTCAGATTAATTTTTTGTTTTTTCGAAAAAAAAAAAATATAGAAATTTCTTTTATTTCCTTATAATATTTGGAACACAAACTTACAAAATAGGGACGGTCCCTTTTCTTGTCAATCACTATATATATATATATATATATGTACATAGTTTCTAATATATAAATTTTTAATAAAACAAATTTACAAGCAACGTGAAAATTTGCTGTTGAAGTTTCATCGGCAATAGAAAACACTGAAATACGGTGCTAACCGTAAAATTTTCCAATAAATTTCGATGCCACAAGAGCCTTGAATTATCCGGTAGGCAGTATACATTATTGAAAACGGTTGGTCCACGAATAGAGGCTGTGGGGTCACCGGAGCCGATCGATAAGCGAGAAGTTTGGAGATGTCGGCGTCGACGCCCTAGATCGAACATGCGATCGTGCGTGTGTCGTCGATACGATTTTTCTTTTTATGCACTTTATTATAGCACCGATCTCTGTGTCTCTGTCTCAATATTCGCGTTCATTTATCTATCTTAACGTACTGTTGCTATTGATAGAAAATCTAGTAATGTAATACCTGTCCAATTTGGAAATTTTCGATCAGATGACTTGGAATGTTTTCAAAGTAGATGGTAAGAGTAAATATAATACATAACATAAAATTATAAATAACAATAAGGCGTAATTGTATAGAGAAAAAAGCACGGATATAATATCATATAGACATATGCATAATGCATATGTGCACAAAATGAACATAAATGTTTCAGATAAGTTAAAAATTCAGATATATATATATATATATTTTTTTTTATAATTGTATTTTTACTTTAATTTCCAAAGAATTTTTTAATTCATAATAATTAAATAGAAAAGAAAAGTGAGATTGAAGAGAATACGATATGCTAAAAAATTTAAATCTTTCACGTTAAATATCTTGATAATAAAATTTTGTTCGAATATACTTGAAATTGGTCTGCAAAAGACAGTTTGTATTATCAATTAGTTAAAATAAAATAATTTAATTAGCTTAATTAGCTAAAGCTCTCTAATATTCTCAATATTAATCATCTCGGTAATTGAAATTAAAAAATTGAAATTTTATCAAGAGAAAAATTTGACACAAAAATCATTTATGAGTACTTCTGAAGTTTGACATATAAATTTTACGAAACGTCGTACAAAATGCATAAACAACGCGCACGTGCGCAGGCTTGGTTTGTCAATCAGAAATAAATTTTGCTGGTAATTGTATTTATGGTTACTGAGAAGGCAAAGTATTATACGTGCGGACGCAAATTTGACAACGGAAAATCCAGCGTTCCGGTCGAGATAACGTAACTTCGCACAATGCCGGTAGATTATGTCGTTTCTACGTTTCTGTTTTGTCGGGACGTTGATCGATCTCTCGATATGCAGGAAATCGAAATAATCCTTGCCGTTGAGCCGATGGCGCGTAAATCTCAGCGTAATCCGATCGCCGAGTGCGTTGATCGATCTTTCCCTCCCGCCATACTTATGATAAGCTCGAGTTCAATACGCGCCCGAATGAATCGAACACGTATATATTTATTTCGCTATTGTTGAGAGGAAAAATGGCGTATTTAACAAAAGCGAATCATATTTCGGTAATCGGAAACGGTTTTCCATTTGATTTTGTATTGAGATTTCGAATTTCTCGATATTTGCACAATATAATCAATAAGATATTTAATATATATAATTCGTTCAAGGAAAAATTATATATAAATATATAACAAGTGAGGAAATAAAGATTTCTGTTGTTGTTAAAATCTCGAAAAGGAATCGGAGCTTTGATAGTAAAAATGATTGTGAAACAATTTATGGGATTGGAATAAAATTTATATAAGCACAGTAATACCATATAGTCGACACGAACAACTAACTGTAAAAGATAACATTCGTCGCTACGACAGCATGTTCGGCCTGTAAATGACTATCCAAAGATATTTCTCGGGGGTGGAGAATCTATCCTGCTTTTCCCCTCCATTCCTTATTCATCCTTTGCCCGATTATCCTTCTCCGATCGAACTGTCACGGAATACAGATTCCTGCGGTGACGGTCTCGATTCACTTTCATCTCCGATCATTAATCCGGTCATCTCCAATCACTAGTCCGACCCAAAATTAGGCACGCTCTGATAACTTTACTTCAGTTAAGATTAGCGACAGCGGCTTGCTAACGGGGTGGCCTAGCGTTCTTGCGTCTCTCTTCTTTCTGTCCGACAGTGAAGCGATCCCGCACCCGGGAGAACAACACTACGCCGGAGGGGTATCAACCCTGATGGGCCCAGGTTTCGTGATCTCTGCGATTAAGGTTTAGTGCTTTTTAAGGTTTTCCCTTTACGGCCTTTTTTCATCCAGCATGGCATGCATTATACGCATTTACTTCTAACATTTAAGGTAGTTTTACTAATATATTAATTTCGTACTTTATATACATAAATTAATAAAATTATTAACACGCAATAGACAAGATCGGTGATATTCTTAATGAACTCGCATTTATTCTTTTGAAATTAATTTATTCCGAATTAGAGATTTAATTTGAAAGTATATGTATTTTATTTTATTCAATGAAAATTTTCTAATTAAAAATTGTGCAGCTTATAAGTAACTAAAATTGCGTAATCATGTTATTTAAATAATGATTAGATAGAAATAAAAAAAATTCAGTGATTTAATGAAATTATGTGATACTCTTAAAAAGAATTCATACAATACATTGATATATAAGATACATCTCAAGTTTCATAAAAATATACTTTGATTATTTGGAAATCGAATTATAATAGGATGCATATTTATGCTCTACGACTTCTTACGAAAAGCTAGAAGCTATTTGGAAACTTTGAGACTTTGCTTTTGGATAACCGAATACGTTAAGATCATACGCCTTGTGAACTTTATGCAGTTTGAGTTTCCTATAATATGCATAAGTGAGGCTAAATTGGCAGGTCGTCGGCAGGAGAAGGGAAGGATAAGTAAAAAGTTTTCTTCCTAAACGAAGCCGGTGGTATCTAAGTTTCTTGACTTAATAGAGACTTACGCAATGCGAATGTCTTTCTCGCGTGAAAACTTGGGACGCCTGGTATAAACTCACAACGCTTTTCATCTATTTGCATTTAAAGCTCGATACGAATGTTCTTGCCATACTCGTATATATATATATATATATATATGTGTGTGTGTGTGTGTGTATGGACGCAATGAATATTTATAAATATATTTCTTAGCAGACTGTTCTTTGATTACCTCTTATCGAAATATTCCTATGGAAATCAGTTGTGTATAATCTCAATTCATCTTATACTTGATAACTTTCAAGAAACTCATATCTCGATATGTAATGTGAAAAGATTACATTTAATTTCTAAAAAATATTAAGAAGATTAAGAATTTATTGTAGTTAGAAGATTATTATAACATAATTATATATATTCCAAAAAAATATCGGATTCTAAAAGGATTCTAGATAGATAAAATCTTTGAATGAAAAATGATGCTTCTTTTGAATGTGCTATAGAGTGTTTAAGATGAGTTTATTGAAAACGGTTAATAAATGAATATATTTTTTTAACAATCTTAAGACGTTGGATTTTCTTAGCGTTACTTGAGAAACATCGATATCTGACCTGCACAAGGTGCTTGCTCTCGCAGAATGTTCGCATCGATCCAATGCAATACAGTAATTCGCTAGCTAGCGAAATTATTGATGCGCCATGTCTGGATTGGCGCCGAATGATTTATCGATGTGCGATCGTCTAAGCATAAACTATGATTTTCATTACCACGCTAACATTATATCGAACGTAAACTATCAATCTGTGGCTTGATATTTTATACATTATTGAGATTGTCCGTGTTGCCGGAACAAACATAAAATGAAAAAATGAAAACTGTAATTATAACTTTCATATCCAAAAAAAATAATTTTATTAAAAGTTATATCTTGTTTTTATTCCATAATATTTTTAGAATATATTTCACGAAATTATAAATGTTTCTGTATTTATTAAAATTTAATATTTGATATTCAATCAAGAGAAATCTGTGATATTTAGCAAAGCTTATAATAGGTAAATAAATATAATATTTATTAAGATATTAATATTTACTAATTTAAAAATTGTTACCATTACTGTTACGGTGACTAAAAGTTCAAACATCACGAGGACTAATTTTATTGTTGCAAATATTATTATGCGCATATTTATAAAGTACTTTATAAAAAGAATGGAATTATGAGATACGTTTACAATTATAAATCGTTATTTACATAATACGTACATTATCTTCAATGACTAATTACTAATACAGCGGACAATCTGTAATAATGCTATTATGGTATTAATTAGTATCACCGTGCAGAATAATAATCGCATTTGCTCATACAATGAGCATTTGTCCGTTATTATCAAATTCATGCAAAAGCTAGGAAAGATATTTGGTTGGAGCGGACGCTGAGTGAAATCGGTTTACATTTCATTACCGACACGACGCGTCCAAATTGCGTGCGTTTATGTATATCCGTGACACCCCTGTACGCCACGTAACACACCAAATAATCATTTCTCGGATTTTCTGTTTGTAAAGTCGTCGAAGCACGAGCGATTTAACTGAGCAACATTAAATTAGAACGCCACACGGCACGAAGCTTTATCGATTCTAACGACAGACAATAAAGAGGAAGGGGAGAGAAAATTATTATCCATTATATATGGTTGCTTTTATGGAAAAATTAAAATTTATGACGGCAGAATAACGGTTCGATCATTTATACGGTAGAAAGGCCAAAATGTCGCTGCTAACATTTTAATAATTTACAATTTCAATTATTATTTGCAACACTAATTATAAAAAAAATATTTATGTGGATGTTAAGGGTGACGTTTGTTTCATTTTATTCATAATAAATTACATAACTTTTTACGAACACGCTGGTTAATTTATAAATTTTATTAAAATTTCATATGTGAGAGTATTTATTTTAATTACGTTATAATTTTATTTCTGATTTACGACGAACGGATATAAATATTTCGAGTTAAAATATTATTATCAGCCTTACAATGAAGAAAAGAGAATTATAATCTGTACATCGATTTTCTCTTTGGAAAATGCATCTATTGTAAGAATAACAAGAACGATCAAAGGGATAGCAGGTAATTGTCGCAGGAAGAAAATATACGTCCAATTCTGATAGTTCGCGATCGTGTCGAAAGAGTCCTTTGTTACACGATACCAGATCAAAGACATTGGTATTATCGATATCGAGGGTCCGCGGTGATAGTATCATTATTTTCGAGTAGGTACTTTCGGAACACGTTCGTTGTGGTCGTTGGTTTTATCGATTCTATATTTACAAATTATAAAACCATAATCATCGGCTAATGCGCTAATTTACTGCCGTCTTTAATAAGTCAGATTAATCATAATGAGAATCGAGTAGTATGAAATAGGTAATTTATTGATTTTTCTCATATTTTTGCATATATTGCGTATTTTTTTACACACACGCTAATAATAATAATAATTTTTTTTTAAATTTTTACTATTTATTTCTATAATATTCTAAAATATGAAATCTGTATGTGTATATGTGAGACGATAATTAAAATGAATAATGAATTTAAAGGATTATCACAGAGTTGGATCACAGTATTTTTTTATAAAGTGTATTTGGTATAAAATTAAAAAAAATATAAAAATTTATAATTTATTTTACGGAATAAAGTAAAATATTGTGTTTCT
Source organism: Polyergus mexicanus (assembly GCF_030449975.1). NCBI lineage: Eukaryota > Metazoa > Arthropoda > Insecta > Hymenoptera > Formicidae > Polyergus > Polyergus mexicanus. The sequence goes on along the minus strand of NW_027223339.1, from coordinate 5,222,119 downwards.
CCTTCCTTTTATGATTCTGAATCAAATTTTTAAATCCATATTTTTTATTAAAGTAAAGTTTTGTCTTACATATAAATTCGCATATCTTTATATTGCTTTGACAAAAATTTTTAATAAATGCTTTTTATTTTATATATTTATTTTTAGTTTTCTATTTATAAAAACGAAATTTGTATATAAACAAAATACTTTGTTACGCGATCAGTATTTCCTAGATCTAGGAACATATATATAATGGCTTTCTTTCATAGATGTGTATTTCAAATGGTTTGTTTACTACTTGGATGTATAAGCAAACCATCATATCAATTAATCTCCACAAAGTAGCAAATTAATCGCTAGTTAATTATTTATACGATCAAAATGGGTGACAAATAAATAGAATTCCGATACGTATATCGATATTTACTGATTATGCTAGTATTTCCATCGATATATAAAACAATAAAATCAATAATTGATATACTTTAATTGTCAAATAATTTTTTTTATATTAAGATTTTATTTTAATTATGCTGAACAAAATTTGTGCAAATTTTTAGCTGTATTAAAACTTAATTAACATATATGCTTATATGTACGTAATTACGAAATACATGGCCAATATTAACATGTATATATTAGAACAGCAGATTAAATTATAAATGTATTATTGTAAATTTTTTATCGTAAATTATATTATCGCGGGTGGTCTACAACAGATTTAACGGAGATTTAAAATATACATATATCAAGAACTGGCAATCAGAAAATTTGTATGCACGATTTAAAACTGAACTATGATATAAATATATATTCTTACAGGATTCGCGTAAAAATTGTTGCTATTGCAATAATAGACCCAATTATTGAGGATTAAGAATTTTGTTACGGACAAGGTGACGCGTAAGATTGTAGCAAACATCTGCAGCTCGTTAATTGAACGTTGTTGAGTTTAATATTTAATAATCTTATGTCGGATAAACAAGATATTTGTTAACGCAGAAAAATGTTATTTTGATACTACATGCACGATGAATCGACATAAAGACCTTCATGCGATGATGATAATTGCAAATATAACACAGCCATTTTTTTTTTCTTATTTTTGCAGCATGCTCCTTGGAACAATACAGATCATAATGCATTTATACCTGCTGATTTTTATTTATTAAATATTTCGTGCACTCTATGAGAGAATAGTGCGCCCTTAAAAAGTTTTTCATTTTTCATATTCTTTGTCATTTCGTATTAAAGCTAATTTATAAATACTGTGAGTGCAAATAGTATGAAAGGCGTCAAGTTCAAAATGCAATGCAAATGCATTAGTAGCTTGTCAAATTTAATTGTGACTTTATGTGTTACTATCTCATCTCGGAAATTTTTAATTGGGGAAAGTTTTCGAGATAGATGATTATTTTTGAAAGATTCTAAGCAGAAGTGGTGTCAAGTGAAGTAATTTGTCGAGTATTTAAATCTTAGGAAAATCGAAATGCTAAAATATTTCTTTGTTTTAATGAGTAAATTAACGAGAGTAAATTAACGATGAGTAATTAGAGAAATGTGTATGTCAAAAGAAGAAGAAAACTTACACCGATTTAAACCACATTTGCTTATATAACAATAAAATAGAAAATATTTTTGGCGCCGGCCACTATGTTGCCTTCTCTTTCAGTGCGTAGGACGCTAAAGAACGGTCTCTCAGAAGAGGAGAAAAAGCACATCGCCGCCTACATCAAGGGCTATTGACTGTGATAATACCCGAAGGCCACGACATGCTCTCACGGAACGTGACAAAGGAACGTCGATATGGCGAAGGGGCGGAACCTTGGTGAAAACATCGCGACCCCTGTCGAGATCTTGGCTATAAGATCCTGTTCGTTATTATCAGGATACTCCGAAGTCGAACGACATGACTCCGTGACATGTCGTCGAGTTGGACATCGCGTTAAGTCTTATTAAGCCCCGTGTGCACTTCGCGCGTATGCACTTGTCGTTCGACTTACCGAGATGGAATAATAAGTAAAGGAAAAATTTTAAAAAATGCGTCCTGTCATGAATTAGGCAAATATTAATCAGTGATTTAGACTTAAGATTGATTCAAGTGAATGGATTTCTTTTAACGCGTCGTTCGCGTACGAAGAAGGGTATCTCTCACGTATCGGAGATTCGATAAAAATTTCTTTACTTTCTATAAATTTTTTTTGTTATGTATGATCTCTCCGTCTTGTAGAGAAATTTCTTTATTTTACGAAATTTTCTTTATTCTGTATAAAAATTTCTGAAAACTTTAACGCGGTTTCGTAGATTTTTTTTCTACGTTGTCTTATTTTCTCGTTGAAAATTACACGCCCTCGTTATTTACATATATAAATATTTTATATATTATATTCAATCGGAGGTGATAGAAATGAGTAAATAAAAGAGTGAGGTGCTGGGTTGTTCAATGATAGAAGACCGATCGTCTGATAATCGGGAGACTTGAATTCGATTCCGATCTTATTACCTTGCATAGAGATAGAAAGAAAGAAACTTGAGTAGAAATATCATTTATTATGAAAGGAACAATTCAGAATGAACGAAGAAAAAATAATCTTATTGTTGTGTGTATAAGAAAGCGTAGTATTGTTGCCCAATAGGACATATCTAATAAAAAGCATTTTTAATAAAAGAATGCTTGTAAATGATGGTGTATATGCGTCGCAAATGATTTAAATTGACAAAGTGTTGCATCTGGCTATGCAACAGATTATTATTCCCGTTAAATGTGGATAACTGCCATGGAAGAAATTTAAAGATTACTTAAAAAGGTAAGTTCAAATATAATATATCGATACGAGAAGAGACTGTACTTTATGATAACATCTTTTGAATTTATCGATTCAGGTAATTCGACGAATTTAAGCATGATATAGATTTATACTAGCATGATATGTATACACATTTATACTAGTTACAACAGTTATATTAGCACGTATTCTTCTGATAAATTTACCTTCCCTGATGTAGAGATTTATAACGGAATATACGTATAAAAATTCTTTACGTATAAAAATTTTTACTACACGAAAAAATAAATCTGAAAAAATTTGGTATTAATATTAGCAGCAAAGTAGCGTGAATTATCTAGTTTTTCTTCTAAGATATATAAGTAGCTATGAAGTACCAAGGGCTTTCCTTGAATTAAATCGCCGACAACAACTTAGCACCCCAATTGTCGGATTCATCTATCATTTCCAATTCGGTAGCGATACTCACGAAGTTGAAGTGCGTCTTATTCGCGCGACGATTAGATATCATTGTAATTGAAGGTTTTACTCGAATTGCGGACGACAGAATCGACTCGACAATCATATATATAAGACCACGGTGCCTCGACGAATTTTTATGATCGATTTTTCTGCTCGATTTTTCTGATCGATTTTTGAGACCGACTATTCGAATAATCGACACTTTTGTTCACGTCGATCGAACGAAGAAACTCTGCTATTTTACGAAATAACTATATTCTAGAATAATTCCTGTCAAATAGCGAACATACCAATATATGCTGGACAACGTAAAATTCTAGCAACATGACACGCCTAGCAACTTAGATATCTTAATCATCATTTTATTATTGCGTTTTGTAGAGACGCGTAATCGCAATCATTGTAATCTTTCTGTGGAAATACTTCTTAAAATAAAACGTGAAATCATTGTAAACGGGTGAGAATTTGTACGATTTTGATGCGCTTCCTTTCCTTTTCTTTTCATATACGATTTATTCGTTTTAAGAATCTCCGAATTTATTGAACTCCTGTAACATAGAAGGTAAGTGTATTAATATTAAGTGTTTGAATCAATTAATTATTCTGTGTATTCTTGTATTTTTATATTCTTTAGATAACCAATAAAATCAATAATTACCAAAATTGTCTATTGAAAAGTTCAATGTCTAAAATAAAATTGGAAAAAACGAGTAGAAAAATCTGAAAGAGGGAAAGAGAATCTCTTATCAATTGCGTGAGATCAATGATCAAAGATTAACTAGCACAGATATTGGAAACACAATCTGAAATAATTAAAATTATAATATCTCATTACTTAAGGTAGTTGCACGAGAACATTTATTATAAAATATATATTTTATAATTATCTTATATATGTGTAAAAATATTTTATTTGCGTAAATTACAATATTATTGCGAGGAGAAATGTGTCTAATATAAATTATTTGATTTTTACGTGAAAGGTCATAATTAAACATTGAAACGGGGGATGCAGAAATTGAAAGAGGTAGTTATATAACAAACTGTGCTCGAGACACACGATTTATTATTAACCTTCGTCCAACTTTAACAACATACAATATAATGTAGTAATAAAAACGTATCAGTTAAAATGTAATAATGATAGCGCGACGTTAGGGAGAGGCTCGCGAAAGAGCGATCACATTTATCTCCACTGCGCATCCTCGGGATGTTTCCCTCCTTCTTCGTCATCCTCTTTTCGTCTCCTAACGCGAATATGCGAGCAATTCTCGAGCAAGGAGTCGTTTCGGGGGATGGGATTATTGTGATTGTGGGGTAGGAAAGGGGGAGGGGTTGATAAGGGAATTGATGGAAGCATTGAGAGAGCAGGATAGAATGCATGTATGATTTTTAGCACCATGTCGATGCCTTTGAATTATGCTAACATTTATAATCATGTAGAAAAAACACTTTCTTCATCATACCTTTTCTCGCTCTGTCATCACAATCTCTTCCTTTTTCTCTCTTTATATTTATATATAATACATATAACGCGGAACACACACAGCCCTTTCACTTCACGCCACGACCGTGCAAACACTCGAGCAGACATTCGTGCATTTTTCGTTTATTTTATTGTAATATCATATTAAAATGTACAATAGCGTCGTTTTGCGCCGGAATGTCGCCTACCTAGGAATATCCGCGAAAACTTTGCCATGGATGTTTTTGAAGCAAGCTTAAAATGATTGAACGTAACAGAGAAAAAAAAAAGATTAAATTAATCGTTAAAAAAATTATTTTTTCGATTATATTCGATTTGATACATATTATAATGTGTTATAGTTTTTACGGATTAGCGAATGGCATGTATTTTATTTTTCATCGCTAACAATTTTATTTGATAAGAATTGATATACCTCGCAAGCTTTATTTTAAATAATTTATAAATGCAGTCAATGTTATAAAAAATTGTAACTTTGTTGAAAATAAATTAGATAACTAAAATAATATCGCTCGCAACTTGTGAAATCTTATTACCGTCATAAAATAAAATTTTATCTTTTATAATAAATACCATGAAACATGCAAAATATCATTAAGCGACAATGAAAGACTTGCAAATGTTCCTAGTAAGTTGTGCCAGAATTTGAGAGATTCAAGTGGCGATTATATGCCAGAGGTCGGTCGAGATTCCCCTCTGTAGGTTCTCGAGCAATGCGTATAAGGTGGACTCGCGGGATGTCATCGCGGTTCCTATTCCAAACGAGTTCAACCGTATCCTCCATTCAGGATCATACATCCGGAGGATTCAAAAATCAAGAAATCTTCGAATTATGGATTTAGTGCCATCGAGTAGCTTTCGAGAAGCTTCGGAAGATTTCTTCAAATTTCTTTCAAAGCTTTAAAATCTATTTACGAATTTTCGAGCTTTGTTATTGATCTCATCCGTTTACGTCCGAAGGTTTCCTGCAATTAAGGACACGAGTAGGACTCTACAAGCCGAAGATTCCCGAAGGTCGCGTCTCTTTTGCGTTGCGAGTGTCAGTGATGCTGAGCTGGAAAAGTTTGTTGATAAATTCGGTTGGTTTTGCGAGCTCGAGCACGCGTGTCCTCGAGGCGATCGATCAGTGGATCCTTCAGGAATCCCCGAGAGGGGACTCAAAGAGGTGATTTTATACAGAGGTGAACACGTGGTGGCGCGGGACGCGACGACATCGTCGATGACAGGAGTGACGAGGACGTCGACAACGGGCGCTCGGAGACGCAATGACGCGGGACAAAGACTTCAGAGCTCATCGTGCTTCGGCCCACTGAACTCGTCGTGGGAGATGAAGCCATTCTTGTCCTTGTCTTCATGCTGGAAGATCTCCTCAACGAGTTTATCATGTTCAGCCAGCATTTTCTTTACATCCTCGTTTTCGCCGGCACCAGCTTGCTCCGCCTCTATCACCTGTTTACGCAGATAATCGCTTACCTGTAAAAGAAAAAATTCACCACATTCACGAATTAACTAAAATGGCTACATTGAAAACGGTGCGAGTGTATATAAAAAAATATATCGATTAATATAAATTAATATGAATAATTATTAGCTTTTCTAAGATAAGCGGTAAATTAAATTAAAGCGAATCATCATGATCTATATACAATTAATGTGCTATGAATTATTTTTACAACCACGAAATATCGTCTTGTTTTATCCGAAAGAAAAAACTCAAATTTATTTTTTAATTTTTATATACGAGAGACAATTTATTTTTCAATTTCTACATAAAAACTATTTGCGGCTTTTAATCATTGTAACGTGTCGCAGCAGGCATCGTATAAAGCTTTTGTGATTTTTTTATATATCATATGTATATTATATATAATATGATGCAAACGCGAAAATATAATTTATTCAATAATATGAAATTCTATCTTTCTCCACACAGAAATGATTAAAATACAAATAAATTACGTTAAAACTCTATATATTACTTTAGTCGAGTTAATGAAAACAAATAGCTTATGAAATGAGGGATGCGTGTAGTTCTACGACCAGCACCACAAATGGCCCAAATAAAAAAAATTTTAAGTGATCTTGCCATTACTCTCACCTCCTCGCGGGACAGCTGGTTGTCTTTGTCGGCATCGATCTCCTTGAAAACGTTAGCAGTTGGCGGTGAGTCGCTAATGTTCATGAGCTCAACCTCGAATGTAAGAGTAGCACCTGAAATCAATAACTTTTTATATTAATAGTTTGCGTGATGTAGAGAAATTATGAAAATGTAGCAATAAAAAACTTGCTTATTTATTGACGGCGAATAATAATCATTGACATGTTTGAATCCATCCATTTTGAGATCTGTGTCTATTATATATTTTTATCTAAAATATCTTATTAAGCGCTGTTGTTTTGCGCGTGACATTCTTAGTATGATTTAAAATAAAATTATAAAGTTTAAGAAAAATATTTGTTTCATCGAAATTTACACATATATGAGGAATTCTTTTTTAAATTTTATTTACTCGCGCTTTACTAAAATTTAATTTTTTTTATTTTGAAACATTTTTTATTATCACGCCTGTAATGCCTATAATTCACCGAGAAAATCCTCTTTGTGATACAAATTCGAGATGCGACAAGATATCCAGTTCATGAATCAAAAGATTTATTCATTTTTGAAATACTATTAATCTCGATCTATGACAAGCACTCGTTAATCATTTTTAGGGCGCATCGATCTGCTGTCGAGCGATAAAGCTTTTCACGCGTTTTCATATACACGAAGAATACAAGCACGATGCAACGACAAATGGAACAAATCGACGTGTACGAAACACATGTGCAAAATAAATATGTATAAGGTGAGAATGAAAATACCTCTCTAATTGAAAGAAAAGGTGCTCTCTTTTTTAATTATAAGAACAATAAAGATAAACAGAAAAAGAAGATAATATTATAAATAAAATCGTAAATTCCATTATACAACACACACATTTATCTGACACCATGAGTGACTCATATTCTTGTTCTATGTATTATTATTATTATTACATTTTTGATATAATATATATTTCATTTATTATGTAATTGCGCCGAAGATGATCCAAAGAAGGAACCAATATAATTTAATTATAATAAAACACATACGCACAAATTACCGCGCTGGCTCTTGATTGCCTTTTGCCTCCTTCGTATGATATTTAATTAGTTATATGCCAACGGCAAAACATATAATTTCAATAATATTTTGGATATAATTCGTAGAAATAATGTAAGAATTACATTTTTGCATTTATAGGCAAATTCAAAATAAACGGCTGTATCGAAAATTTTAATAAATAAAAAGATTTTGATAATAAGACAAATAGAAAATTAATTGTACGCGCAAAATGTTAAAAAGAATATTTTATAATATTACAATTTTTACTTTATATGTAAGTTTTTGTTTTATCCAAAAAAGATGAATTTAAAGGCATATAAAGTAATAGATTAAAGAGTAATTATTTTAAAAGAGATATGTCTTCTTATATATTTTTCCACCACTGATTATTAATGAACACATTTGGCTGTTTAATATTATCATAAAAATAGCACATGCAAAATAATAGCAAAAAGAAGTTATAAAATATATATTGTTACGATTAAGCTTGCGAAGCGACTCAGAATTAATCGCGTGTATACATACATTTGGCCGATCGCTAATAACGTCGCGTATGGAAATTTGATCGCCAATAACGGCATCTATAGATATCTGAAATAACAATGACCAGCAAATTCGTCTGGGGAAAGGGAGGGCTAACGAAGTGTTCGGCGCGAGAGAGAATGCATACGCGCGCACGTCCAGCCATTAATTATGGATGGTCCCGTCGCGATTAAGCCGACCCTAATGAAATATGGCGCTTAATTATTCACTATTTAAACGAGTGAAATTAATACGGCGAATAATAATGCACCGACGGTGTAACGCTCGCTGTCGCCGTTGAAATTGAACATGAAAAATAAAGACAGATGATAGCATTTAAATGGGATTATTTCGATTCTCGTTTCCCTCCCCTTTAGTCCTTTTTTTATCATCATCTTCTATTTACATGAAAGCAAGGATACCTCGACGATGATGATACGGCAAATAGTTTAGAAACACATATAAAGTTAGCGTTTAAAATGTAACATGTGTTTAAAATGTAACAAACCCTTTTACAAGGGTTATAAATTATAGAACGACGTTTATGTGATGGTATGTTTCCTATATTGATCTTTATAGATGTATATTGATTTTTTCTCATTTTTACATTGTATTTACATACAGAAACTAAATATAATTTCTTGTTAATTACCATATATATTAAGTTAAATATTCTTTAATTTTATTTATCTATTATTATATATTATATGTTTCATTTGTATATTATTATTATTAGATGTTTTAATGTTTATATACAATATACATGCATATTTGTGTGCACTCGTGTAATTAATATAAAAATAATCAGATAGCGATCCTCAATTGAAGTACATTAATTACGGATTTGCGAGACAATTACAATTCAGCCAGTCAAAGTTCGTATCGATTTTGAATAAATTCGCGCGGATTTTGTATTTAAAAAATAATACAAATAAGTAGAGAGATTGGCGCGTAACGGGCGATTTATCTACGCTGTGAAAGAGGTAAATCGTTCATCACTGTTGATTCCGGTTGCAGAGAGCCGCGTAACAGTGCTCAATTTAATGGTTGATGCTTTATTGGATTTCCGTGCAATTGCATTTTTGACTTCGATTCCGCTACTAACGACTACCCTTGTATCAACCTGCCCGATATTGTTCAGCGTACTCCCCTTTTTTCTCCCCTCTTTCCTCCGTCAGTTCTCTATTTTTCCCTAATCCTCTCATCGCGCACGTAAAAACGATCCCTTGTGTAATTTGAAAAATGTCCATGTCAGCGTGACGCCTTTTAATCGCAATGTACACCGTTGCAGTCCAGTTGATTGGCGAATATACACCTATTGGCGCGTATTTCGATTGATAGAAGAGCTCGTACAATTAGAGAGGCAACAGACGGCTGCGTCACAAATGTGAAAATGTGAAGAAATTACAGCATCCGCCATTAATTCATGGATACTTAGAGTAAATTTGAACAAAATTTAATTAAGAAGAAACAATCGCTATATAATTTTGTATGTCCAAAATGATTTGTTTGGGAATAATTAGAGATTTAAATGCTCAAAGTAAAAGGCATAAATTACTACAATAGATTATATATTTTTATTGTAAATTTAATTTTCCGTTATATTTTTGCTACTTAATAACGAGAAAAATTACTGTAATAATATAGCGTACATGAAAATGATATATTAATATATAAAAAGAAAGTATACAAAGATTTAATTAATTTCCTAATAAAATGTCAAATATTTTTTTACTCATAACTGTTTTAATATACGTATATATAAATAAATATTATGTTAATTTCTCTCCCGCAGAATTTTTTTGATTATAAAGATAATTAAAAGATCGCTAGAATTTTATTCATATAACAAAAAAATAATTGAAAAAATTTTAATAAAATTAGTAATTAAAATTCATACATACACATATACGCATTGAATTAAAATTTATCCGCTCGTAAAGTTTTATCGAAAATAAACAATACAACCTTTATGTTCTCTTTGTATCTATATTTATTTCAAAAAATATTATAGAAAATTGAAAACTGCTAAACTTTCATATTGATAAAATTTATATAATACATTATATTGATATGTATATGTATTATTTTAACGTAATTATATATAAGCAATTAAAATGTACTTTTTGCATGTCCTAATTTACAGCGCGCGTTATATACGCGGCATTTATGTATCAATTATGTTATTATTTGTTATTATATTATAACCATTATTTTATTAACAGTTTTATTAGTTAATAATTATTTTATTATTTACATATATTATATAAATATTCAAATATTGATTACGATAGCTTTTATATATATAAGAGTTTTTACATAATTTTTAAAATTTTAATTAAATGTATGTAAAAAATTTGTAAGATTATTTTTTAAATCTTTTTTTTAAACTTTTAGCAAATTTTTATTAATAAGAAAATATAATAGATTTTATTTTATTGTTGATTGTTCGTTAGCAATCATAAGATTGGATTAATTCATAAATGACATTTCAATGATTAAAAAATGCCATTTCTAATATATATATATATATATATATATTTTTGTTTGAATAATCTTGACGTTTAATATTTTATTAATGATGAAAGTAACATGCCTCGAGCAAAATGCGGCCATTGCGCACTCGTCGAAGCAATATGATATATGTATTAAACGCACATATCATCTTATAACATTGAGCATAGAATTTTATATACGCGTGCACAAAATTTCAGTATAAACACATGTATGTCCATGCAAATATTAAATTAAAATAGTAAATATTAAATCAAATAACAGAATATGTGTCACTGCATACCACCAGGAATAACGTTTCCGGCACCCTTCTCGCCGTATCCAAGTCCAGGCGGTATCGTCAACTTCCTCTTCTCACCCACGCACATGTCCAAGAGACCCTGGTCCCAACCTTTGATGACTTGTCCTACACCCAACTGGAAGGTGAATGGTTGTTCCCTGTCCAAGCTACAACAAGAAAAGAGAAACAATTTTATTTAAACTTACATTGTAAGATCCATCCACATAAAAGTCAACGTGTTTTTCTTTCTGCATAGACGTATTAATTATAATCTCTTATATTTCAAATAAAAAAAAAAAAAAAATTGTAGAAATATTGCTCCTATAGAATAACTGTTCAGAAAAATCTTAGACAAATATTATTTTTCTAACAATATTTCTTACTATTAATCACGGGGATGGCATACCATTAAAATCGTAAATTCGCAAAAGTAGATTAGTAAAATAAATTATGAGAAAATTTACGTATACTTGATGCAATAAAAAGTATTTTGCGCTATTGCCCGTGTAATCGTAAAACTTACGCTTAGCAGATGCAATAAAAAGACGTTACTTTTTAAGCATGATAAAACGTATTTAATCTTCATTTCAAATTACATCGTACCAACTATAGTAAAATCTCTCATTTCAAAGCAAAGAACTCGTCGAAACGAGTTTCGCGATGACTTATTCACGTCGAGAGTTAAAGGCAACGCGGCGCGAGAAGACTGTCACAGCGAACTAATTGGAAAACGTGCGGAACAATTGAGACCCATTTCGCAGTACCGCGAACTTTCGCCAAGAATTTGCCATTGTGCCAGCGCCGAATGCAACTCGCACGACTGCGCGCTCGATATTTCGCGCTAAGCCGAGAGGCTTAGGTCGTTATTAGAGATGTCAATTTGTCGAGGTCTATAATGAAGAGAGAAACAGAGAGAGAGAGAGAGAAAGAGGAAAAGACAGAGTGAAAGTATACATTCGGGCGATCGTTCTTGGCGAAAATCGACGATTCCCATCGTTGCGTTGGTGAAATATCGCGGAACCGGTAAGATAAAGTTGACGCTGGCTGTTGAATGCAAGTCAGGTGAAAAATTCCATGCACGAATGCTAATGTAAATATAAACGCAAAGCAATACAGGTGTAGAGTGATAACATATTGAGCTCAAGAAAGTGAAAAAAATTATATACATAAAATGACAATGATGTAAGCTTAAAAATGAAAGAGATGTAGATGAGAATGCGATTGGAGAATTTAAATGATTTTATAAGCAATGTCGAAGGAGAAAGAGATGGAATTCGTACAAAACGTTTCTTATATATTCGTGTCTGCAAATTTATATACATACATATAAATATAGGAAAGAAAGAATAAAAAAAGCTCTCATTATTTTTTATTTTCATTCATATATAAACATTACTATATGTATAAATTATAAATTTTTTGTTAAGGGGAATACTCTTTCTGCAGAAAAAATATAAAAATTATACGTAGTTAGGAAAGATTCTCTTTTTGTAATCTAAACATTCTCTTTGATATAATCTCCGTCTACTTATACTTGCGGCAAAATGAGCTCGCGCAATGTGAGAAAATTATACTGAAAAATATAGGTATACGCGGAGAATATTTCGCTCATTTGTTTTCCTTTACATGCAATATTCTCATTTCGGGATGAACGTAAAGAATGAAAGAGAGGCATTATATTTTCTGAATAAATTGTCCACACTACGTAACTCTTTTATTTATTATTTGTTTCTGTACCGTAAAAATTTGAAAAGAAAAATACTTATATCTTAAAGATCTCTTTTTCTCTCTCCCTCTCTTTCACTAAAACTTAATCATGATCATTAGCCGTTTTCATCATTTCAAAACTGATCATTACTAGCAATATATTTAAGAATGATCTTTTCTATTCAGCTCTTTATTCTTGAACTCTATTTCGTATAGCTCAATTTAACTTTATCAAGATACATGTTAACTGCAAGTAGGAAAAACGATATTGAATATTTCGAACGCAATATCATCGGATCGATCATTTTTCCCGCCATTCTGGAGCACAGATGATATAGTCAATTTTCAGCGTTATTGGTTTTCGGCTATCTTGCTACGAAGGCGAGTCTCTTCACCATGAAAGCAGATTACTTTTTCAGTGATCCGCCGTATTAATATATATAACGTATTTTTCTGTAGCACTTTGACCCCCGCAATCTTTTTTTATATAACGCACATTTTTTACAATATATTAATAATTAATTTATTTCTCAATATTTTTCTCTAATTTACAATACGCAAATCTAAAATTATCATCTGTAATAGCTGATATTTATGCGAAAAGCAGTTTACCCTGTTCGATTTTTCATTTTACGATCCAATCTGATCAATATATCTCGTTGTACATGACCAGTATTATTTTATTATTTTACAAAGTTTTACGCGCGTGTGCGCGCGTCGACTCTCTGTCGAAAAATATTTTTTCACATTTCCTCGGATCTATCCCCGGTAATTCGATAGTTTTTTTTAGCGCACATAAGCGTAAACGATACCAGCCTGGCATTATTGTTTTACGAATGGTATACGACCTTTTTTAAGCAAAAAAACATCAATATTTTGATTGAAAGTAGCTAAAATAATGTTTTACCTCTTGAAAAAGAGAAGGTTAAATATTTTTTTATTTTAACGCTAATAATCCGTTTTGATAACCATCATTTAAAAATTATTTACAATAACAGGTAATAGTCCGAGATCAATCTTGGGAATAAAGTGCAATACATTTAAGACAAAAATTTAGAATAGAATAAGATATAGACACATTCGTATCTGTTTTATCTCTGAAAAATATTAAGATTAATATAGAAACACTCCATAAATTCTCTATATTTTATTTATGACAAACGAATACATGTATATAATATTTATAATATATATTTTTACTAGCTAAATCAACAAATAATATTGAGTTTTAGGCTACTATTATTCAAGCTATTATATTCTATTCTGCTAAATAAGTCTAACGGCGTGTTAAAGTCGATTTCGGCTAATTATATCTTTCTATATAGCATCCTTTTCTTACATAAGACGGTATATTTGAGTGTAATTCTAGATATTCGGGAATTTTTTCGTGTTCATACGTGCAGGGTCTAGTTTCCTGTAAATTTTCTCCTAACTCCTGAAAATGTTTCCAACCGTAACTATTAATTATATTATTATTCGTATGCTGTTAACGCTGCATTTTCTTGTATATCATTATATTAACACTAGCGTCAAATTATTCATATACCGCGCTACTGACAATGAGTATATAGCACAAATATCCCCACGAAACATAATTATCTGCTTCATTTCAATGTTTTTCACCCGACAGATTGTTAATATAACGATGTATCGATGGTAAAGCGTTTAAATTGCACAGAAATGAAAATCGAACATTACTCTCAGTCAGGCAGAAATATTGCTTATTTAACTGTTTCGAGGTAGTTTTCATTTTCCAAGCGATTAAATTGAACGTTCCGTATATTGGTTATATATGAATAAGCCAAACCATTTAAAAATGCATTTGACAAAAATATAATTGTTATTCTTTAGCAAATAAAGTTTAAAATAGCTGTCAATTCTCTTTATGAAATTTATCTTAACAAAAACTGAGTTTTATATTATTTCGTTATATTAAAATTTAATATTGAATATATTTTTATTCGATAAGAATGTCCTCGTAAGTCATTCGCCTGTAAGATATTTATTAATAGAATAAAATAGAGTCAAATTAATAGAATAAATTCAATGAATCCAATTAAATTCAGAGTTGTCAGAAATAAATTTTCAGAATTGTTTGAGAGATTCTCTCTCTCTATAATTATTCAATATAATAATACTGAATAAAACTGTTGAGGAAAATATCATAAATGAGAAAGATAATCTTGCACGTGTGTGGAGATAGTCTTCAAGACTCTGATATCAGTCTCGGCGTCCATTTACTTAGTTACTTTGTTGTAATAAGCATCACGCGCTGTTGTAGACACGTTTATTATTTCATTAATTATTTCATGAATAGGAGCTTTATGATATCACTCGTGTCTCTGGATCAATTTATATCTCGAAGATACCGTAACCGCGAATAATCTAGTATTGCATTAAATGATCGTATTATATTTCAACATAGATACAAAGTGGCTCATAATTCCGACGATGTAACAACAGTGGATTAGCAACGGTTTTTGCATTTTACAAGGTAATTCGTGATGCATCGGCGAAATGCATTCCGACAGGTTCGATGGAGGGAAGATCCGTTGGATATATTACGCTTTATGATATTGACATATTTAGTTTGCTCGATAAATTGAAATAATAGACTAATATTTTAATATAAAAGCTGTAGAGTGCGTGTATGTATGAATCGCTATGTATTTTAATAGCTCTTTACACTGATCTTTGTTATTGACTTCACTAACAATAAATAATAACATCCTAATATATATAATTTTTATAAAAAGTATGTATGGTATATGCAAGATGAATAAATTTTTCTTAAAGATTTATCGCTTTGATTATCATTGATGTGTATTTATTAATTACTGAATCATTATATAACATCAGTATCTTTAATAGAGAAAAAAAGTATATTATTTAATATAATTTATTAAAAAATATAGGATTTATAAAGAAATAGCATATAAAATGTGCAAAATATCTTACACACTCATTCTAATATAACTAATAATATAAATGAAGAGCAACAATGAAAAAAGCTACAAATTAACTACTGCAAATATTCAATTCGAAAGATTTATGTCGAAAAGTACACGATTCCAAATTGAATCCAATTTATTTTTCGGATGTCTCGCAGCAACGGATCTCTCTTTTCTTGTGTGTGTAACTCGATTTTTCATTTTTAAGTATGCCTACCGTCCAGAGCCCAACAAGTAATTAAATAGATGCTACGGGCGACGCATTGATGTGCCAAGGAAATTATGAATTACACGGGTTGAAATTACATCAGAGGCAAGAACTGGGATAAGGAAACCGAAGAAAGGTCTGGCACGTCCGAGTTCTGGACATACAGCGAATAGACATCGTCGTGAAATGTCACAAGCGAGGAACAACGCTCGAACACGAAGAAGAGAAACAACGAAATCAAGAAGGAAAGAGGAACAAGATGGTAGGACGGAGAAGAAAGGGCAAAACAATTGCTCTGAGAACTTCTGGCAACTAAAAAATTCCAGGACCGAATCTCGTTGTTATCTTTTTCCCAACATCCTTGTGCACGCTTCGTGAGCTTTTCCTGTGTATATATATATATATATATATATATATATATATATATATATATATGTATATCGCGGTGAGATAATTAAATATTTAAATAGCTTCTTTCCGAGGTATAACGAGAAATAAATATAAAGGATATATATATATATATATATATATATATATATATATATATATATATATCAAGAAGTTAATACCAACACGATTTAAATACTCTGAAAGAAAAAATATAGAGATATAAAAAAAATGGTGAAGCAATGCTGCAAATGGCTTTTTTTTAATGATACAAAAAGAAAAAAGGAAAAGACAAGAATGTTAAAAACTAGTTAACTCTCCTTCGTGATGGTATTTGCATATATTTGTGGTGGGGCGAGGTATTCTCTAAAAACATAAATCGTACTATACACAAGAATTCCAACGAAAGATAAAAGAAAAACGATAGAGAGATAAACAGGAGACAAAAAAAAAAAGAGAAAGAGAGGCAGAGGATAGGGTGGGTAGATTACAGCATATATATATATATATATATATATATATATATATATATATAGAGAGAGAGAGAGAGAGAGAGAGAGAGAGAGAGAGAGAACCAGAAATGTATAGACGATGAGAGACAAGACTAACCAGAAGAGAAGATAGAGGGGAGAAAAGGGCCGGCGGAAAGAATCGCTATCAAAGAATATCGCCCCTTGCGCCGCGACGGCTCTCGTTAACATATCAAAGGGCCGCGGCGATATTTAAATTTATTCCTCTCTAGTAGCGCGCGTAGCACTTTTGCGAGGTTCTACGTATCGAGACCGCGTTGTGCGAGCACCACCGTAGACGTGTACTCGCGGAAAACGGAAGGAGAGGGGAAGTCCTCTCTTTCAGTATTTGATAAAGGTCCGTTCTCGTAGTCGAACAAAAAAGCCCGTTTCTCTCGTGGAATCCATTCTTATCCCTGTTTCCGCAATCGTGGAATGTTTTCCACCGATACGCGACTCCCCCCATTGTCCACCAATAAAGTGCACGTAAAGAAAGTTTATTTTTTAAGACGATAGCAAGATTCCCCCCGATTGTTTTCTAACATGTGATTTCATTCAGGGATTGCGCCCACTTATTGTATTACGGTATTCTTTAATAACGTATTGTGTATGTATTGATATAATATATGTACGACTATATACTCTGTGTAAATGTTGTAAAGATTATAATTTTTTAATTTGTAATATTATATATTCTAATAATTAAGATTAAATAATTGAAAAAGCAAAGAAAAGCGGCGCTGGAAAAAAAGGATTTTATTATTTATTTTTGATCTTTTATTAAAAAAAAAAAAATAATAAAAAAGTTAGAGTAAAAAGTATTTTTAGATTATTCTTTGAGTACGTTTTAAATAAGATGCTCTTAAAAAGGAACGCATCGCAAATAACTCATGCATGAGATATTACGTGTAATATCTCATTTACAAAAGCCCTTGGGTTTTAGTTACATCATTTTAACGATCACTCATGTGACTTGCCTGAAGTGTCGCGTGAAGAAAGGAGCAACGATGTAAGAATTTATTACACCATTAAGTGTCGACACTGGCTGGCTCTTGGTCTGATATTCGGAAGTGCCTCTGCGAAACATCGTTATAGGTTTCACATCGTAACAGAATTTACAAAATATATTTTTTACGTATATTAAAATCAACTATTATCTATTAAAAAAGGAAACTCGTTAAATAGCCTATGTCTGTATAAAAATTGTTAAAATATTAATATGCAAAATCTTTTTATACAAAACAATTTTTTGCGTCTATTGCCGTTGAGTAATCGCTTCAATATTGACATTTTTGAGAGACATCACAAAAAAAAATTAAATTATTTAATTCTATTAAAGATATACATATGTATCTCGCATTCTAATCAATTAAATATCTGCAAAATTTCATTCCGCGTCAGATTGCGTTTAAAAATGTTCTGTATAATTTTAATAGATAATCTCAAATTTTTTGAAATAAAGAATAGTATCTCGTCTGTGACATTTATTATACGACAATCATTGTCATTGAAAGCTCAAGAACCGGAAAGCTTAAGTCGGCGATTTATCGTTCTTCTCCTTAGTTCCTGATTGCTCGCGTAATGCGAGGGAATATCGCATAAACAGCCTGATAAAAAGCGTCGCCACCGTGGCGCAGCGTTAAATGCAGATTAGCCTCCCTCCCCCCCCCCCTCCCCCCGTCACTCCCCCTTCCTTCTGTTCGTGGGCGTATAATGCGCGAAAAAGTGGAAACGTTGCCCCGGGATCGCGGCCCCATCAAGGGCTCGTGGGATAAGTAAGAAGGGCTAGTTTTCAGTGGCGGCGCTTTATCCGGGACACCGGCGACACCGTGTAATACCGTGGCGCGACGGCTTATACGCATTCATAAGATATTCATAAGACCTCTTCCGCGGCGCTTCAATTTCTCGCGGGCGACAAAAGGGCGGCTCGACGGCCATTCTGACTCTCGCATAAAGGATCAGTAGTTACACGGTAGATATGATACCGCCTCTGGGCGCTTTCTCTACGACCTGATCGCGCTTCCTCAAAACGAGACGAAATTTCGCCAACTGCGGCGTCTACGGAAATTACCATGAACTTTCGTACGGATTGAAAAAGTTTCTTTCCGAAAAGTGTTTCGATTGTTAAGTTAAAACCGCGTCGCTCGTTTATTCGCACACGGCGTCTCGGCATGTCGAAAGAAAAAGAATCGTCTCTTGTTGGAATTTTATCGCGACCTGTCTCTTTATTTTCATCACTTGCGCGAAAACGCAGAAGGGTACAGTTACGTCAAATCGAGAGTAATGTCTTCCCTATAAAATACCGCGATAAAGTATTATTAGGATTATTATTTAATTAATAGATTAGAAAATCTTTTTCTTTTTTTTTCTTCCCATGGAAATATTATTCTTGCGCAAAAACAATGAATGATCTTTATCTCCAACTTCTCGCCGCGCAATTTCCCGACTAGTTTATTTTCCTCGTCTTCGTTAAGAAGTGTTTTTGAAACTGTCATACGGCAACGGCATCCCTCGAGACAGCGCGAAATTGTCTTAGTGGTCGGAGCGTCTTGTCGCAAAGTTTTCTTTCTCGACATTACTATCACACCTGCGCACAGTATTTCATATAATATAAAAGTATAATGCGTTAAGATTTGTGGCATTATTCGTAGTTAATCTTCTTATTATGCCATTACGCTTTCAGCTTTTTCCCCGCTTTACCCTTCTTAATAGCTTATAAAGCGAGAAAAAATTCTGCAAAAGCTTAAGCTTTTTTATAGCCTAGAGTAACTATAAAGTAATAAAGTTAGGTAATTTTGTTTTCCTCTTTTACTGAGTAAATTTTAAAAGTTATATACTTGTTATATCATTATAATTTATTTTAAAGCAAATTCACTCATTTGCAATATTCATATTAAATCTATGAGACTTAATATTTTTAATTCTTTTGTTATTTTAACGAATATAAAATATTCATATAAACTGTTTTTTTTTTTTTTTTTTTTTATAAATATGATAAACAAATCACTTTATATTCGATTTTTAGCAAAGTCTCAAAATTAATATATTAACATTAAAAAGAAAAAGAAAATAAAAATACATCAAAAGTACAATAAAAAATACTCTCTTTAAATAAAAATCTAAATATTCAAACGAATATTGCCGCGTTCTTTTTTATCTTCCGTATTATCTTCCAAACGAGAATGTGTACATTTTAGCTTCATTGTTCATTAAATGCAATTTTTAAGGCGAGCTCTGGATGGTTTCTTGATAAGTTAAATAGAAAGCCGTTGCGTCTACAAGGCAGCATAGGCGCGACGTCGTGCTTCGCTGTAAATTCCGCGTGTTCGCTCGATGGGGTGGCTTAATGCAAATTTAGGTAGGTTGCTGGCGCGCGCATGCGGCTTTCAAGTCCCGTAGACTCAGGCTAATTAATTTATAGACTGCGCCCTTATCTGTTGCTGGCGCCTACTATACAGCCACTACTGTCGGGTAGTGGTCTGCAGCGAGTTGCGCCCTAAGTGCGCCAACAGGGAACCTAGTTACCGTAGATCCGTGGCGATAACGTGTTCTTCCTTCTTCGCCTAAACCCGAAATCTCCTACCAGACTTCGACCGAAAGTTAGACGAAAAGGGAGTCGCCTCGCACGTCTGGGAATCGCAAATGACTTTCGTGCGATCCAGCTCGAGCAGCCATCTAGTTCTCACTTGGGATTGAAGATAGTCTTATCGAGATGATTAATCTATTAATGTTCGATGCTGTAAACTTTATGCTCGAAGATTGAGAAATGCTTTCTTCTCAAATAGATTATATATTGTATATTATGTGTGTTCTTAAATAACATGTATTTATATATATATATATTTTTTTTTTTCTATAAAATATATATAAATGCTCTCATAGTCCAAAAATCAAACACTTGATATATTATTTTTACTTAATATGCCTTGTTGAGAGTATATTCAGAATAATCAAAGCTAAATTTTAAACGCTAAAGAGAGCAAAAGTATGATTTCTTCTTATCTGTCACATATTATCAATTTAGAAAGTGCCAATTGCATCAAAATATTAACGTGCAGATCAAATTTTTCGTTTGAAATAAAACGATCATGATAAACAAAATAATAAATATTTGTTTATCGATAAAATCGATTTTTTATTGATAAAGTAGTCATTGAAATAAATGGCATTCTCTCTATATATGTGTAAAAAAAAATTCGTACATTTTATGTCGCGATTCTCGATCGCTGACCAAAAAAAAAAAAAAAAAAAAAAACGAATTAAATAAATAGAAAAAAATAAAAAATAAAAATCATTTGGCGATTCCCGGGATGCATCATCGTGCACCAATGCTGACGCTGTCGTCGACGATGTCGGTGCCGCGAAGCGTATGTGCTAGAGCTCGTTAGATCACTCAAGCACCCTGTGAACGCTGTTAATTGCATCGCGCCGATGCACGCGCCGATTTAATTTATCGCTCGGCTTGCCGGCGCAGTCGGAGTCGACTATGAGAACGACGAGAGACGACGAGACGACAGTACACGCGTGTTAACTTTGTACTTGACTGTGTGACCGACTGTATACAGAGGATAGGGGACCAATCGAATTTTTTCGGGAAATTCTTGCGGTAGAATAGAATTGTAGATAAACTGACTATTCGGACTGGTGGTGGCCACACGAAAGCTTTTATACGAATGCATTATGGTTGGCGGCGAAAAGATCGGCAGATGGCCACTGATGGAAATTGGCTTTTTAATTGGCAATGTGTGCCTGGATGTTTTTCATGGAATTTAGTCTATCTCGTTGATCCGTAGAAGGGGAGAAATCGATGGATAGAAATTAAATATGAAAAATTTTTCTACGATTCAAAAATAAGCGCGTCTCTCACAGCAAAGTATTCCTTAATCAGTAATAAAATTAAATTTAAGTATATGCAAAATACGAATTAATTTATTACTTGTTACAGGAATAATTTTTAATTTACAAAAAAGCACGAGTTAATCTAAATATATATATATATATATATATATATATATATAATTATCGCTATAATTTTTTAAGAAATTTATAATACTTATGTGATTGTAATGATCGCGATGAATCCCTAGAATAAATTCTTTAGCGATATTTATTACGTTAAAATACACACATTCTTGCGACAATTGTAAACACAAGTAAATTAAGATTGGCACAAGTCGATTGGAGTGTCCGTCGATCGATGATCGTGGTCTCGAAAATACAGTGCAGATAGGTCGTGGCGTTGCGGTAAAGATAACAGCAGATAGCATTGCATATTTCATGCTGCACTATACGTAACGCGATGCAGACCCCGCATGGGAAATCCTAACGCGACCGTATGTCCGAGTTGCGCATCGTGTAAACTAGAGTAAAGCTCATCCATGGAAAACGGTGTCACGCAACCGAGACAAATTCATCTCGCAACATGTTGATCCATTTTCCCTCTCCCGTGTTGATTCATTTTCTTCCGCGTCAAGACGATGAGCTATAATCCTGTTATACTAATCGTTTAATCCGTTTTCATCTAACTGCCGCAACTTATTAAAAGCGTCAGATTCAAACGATGTCTTGTTATAATAAGGTTCTACACCAAATTAAATTTTCAAATAAATTTGTCACAAATCATATCACGTTGCTCGGTCAAAATATGAACTATCACTGACTATGAATTCTTGAATAACAAAGTGCATATTATAATCTTAATTTAAATTAATAAAATGTAACATTAATTTTGTCATTGTTCATTTACACAATATATTTAATCATAAAGTTAAATAATTATTAAAGATTCTGAGTGAAATTGAAACTTCAAAACGTCAAGTTTCACTTGTACGAGTTAGCGGAAAAGTGCAAGCTTTTCAAAAGTTATGCTAAAATAAGTTTAGTAAACTATAATTTAATATGGAACCTTAATAGATTCCAATTGACTGGAATAATCCCATAATTCTTTTTCAAGTCTATAATTCTATAATTTTTCTTTGAAATCTACTTTTTTATTTTTCCATCAGTGTAATTATTATTTTTAGGGCAGAATTTTTGCAGAAATAAAAGAATAAGGCAGTTGAAGAAGAAATTCTATTTTGCCGAGCACGGCGAAAAATTATAATCAAGAAAGTAATTCTTGTTTCTTACCGCTCGCATTATTGAGAGTTTGATAATCTTCATTATACCGAAGTTTAATCCAAGTAAATATGATTTTAACGTATGGTTAATATTACATAGTCGAGGAATTCTCGTAAGAGTAAAGTCCGAGTTCCAACGAGATCTTCCTGAAAACAGAAAGGCGCAATTCCATTTCATGGGATCAGGAACATCATCCAAGCAGATATATCCAGACATAGCAGCATCAGATCGGCGTTAGGTAAGGGAGGAGAAAGGTAATGGATTTCTGAAAACTTTATCTCTTTAAGGATAAGGAAGGAGGTGGACTTTGCGTCCGCCAGGGAATATGAAGTTTCGAATCACAGAATTAGCGGGTCTCTAATAGGTCTCACTGAAAGGCTCGCATAAGACTACCAAAAGTTTTCAGTTTTAATGGACAAAAGAAGTTTTCCCCTTACTTGAGACAAGCGAGACCTAAGAAAAACTTAGGAGAAGGCTGTTGGTGAAACCGACCAAAAGTTTTTACGCATATTGCGAGTGACAAGCTAAGGCAGGATGAAAATTTGCAAATGTTATGTATGATAAAACACGGTTATAAAAATTTTTATTTCTATTATTTATTAAGACATAACTCAAGGCTCGTCTTAACTATTGTATCTTTATTTTATCAAAAAAATTAAATTATAATTAAAAAACATTGCTTGAACTATTTTATATTCCTTATATCGCTTGTTACATGATAAATATAATTAGCACATAAAATTCTCAGAAGAAAATAATTTAAAAATTATACATGTGATAAAAAAATATTACTATTCCAAATATTCCATTAAATGCGATAAATTTTTTAACCGATAATGCTGTCGCAAAAATTTTGCCAACAATGCAGAAAGTTCAGAATATTTGCCATTTATAACTAAATATGCGTCGTATGTGTATAATGTAGAGAGTATATCACTCTTATTCGTAAAATATGATAGGATAAAGCAGGAAAAATAGATGAAAAATTGTCGACGAAAAATGCACGCGTAGCTGTCTATTAAAAAAAAGGAAAAAGAAGATAGGTTACATGGGTCACTGTAAAACGAGAAAAATGTCTGCATGGATGACAATGGCTGCGATTGTTCGGTCGGTGAAAAATCGACTAGATTGTTATTTCACAACGTAGCGGAAAGTATTTTACTAGATAGTAAACGGGTCAAGTCTATTCTGTACCCAGCGACTGCTACTGACAGGCTAATTACTGAAAGCATGAGTATTTTTATTGATACAGCCACGGGCACTGTATCTGACACATCTGGGTATAAAAGCGGAAAATTAATTTGTACACAATAGCGCGCGCATTGTGTGTTAGTGTATGTAAGCTCACTTGCGTATGCCTCGTAACTGTGTTTTGCGCATTTAACCCTGTACTGTTATTCTTTCGCTTTCGATTACGTTCGATAAAATTTAATTTATCAAAATTCTTTAAATAATCCAAATTGAATGAAAAAACTGTGAAGTGTAGTGGTATTTTGATTAACGAACAGATATTTATTTAGAAATAATTTTATATGCTATTTAAATGCAATTTTGCATAAGAGCACATGTGTTTGAATATATTGAAAGTTTTATATTTAATATCCAAATAATTTAAGAAAAATAATCTGCTATTTCATATTTTTCATATCATATAAATATGTAAAATTCAGTTTCAGAAATAAAGAACATAGATTGCAATTTTTAGAAACAGGTCATACTTTTATATTGTATATATATCACAAGCTCTTTGTAAATTCAATCATTTTATAAGAGAAAAAAATATTTTTTATAAAATGGTAACTTTTTATAAAAGAACGTTTTATAAAAACTAACAATGACCATCTGATAAAAAAATTAATTTCTTAAAATAAATTTCTTAAAAATAAAGCGCTCACAATATATATATAAAATAAAAAATAGAATTTATTACGTAAAGAGATATTGATTATGACATTTATTAATAATTATTAGATTCAATGTTCAATACAAGAATTAGCAATCTTAAGAAAGAATATTGAAATATCACATTTTGCCACACTGATTGCTGAATTTGTACAAATTTCCATAATATCGGGTGCATTTTTTTTTTAAACTTTCACGATCGTCAATCGAATATCGGACTAATCGCGGCGATTTTTCGCTGCGTAACGACATAGCGGTGCAATTTTACGAAGCTAACGGAGCGACGTAATTTCAACGTTCGCTGGCCATCATGATTTTCTCTTTCCCGCCACATCTCGTCATTAAATTTATATTTGCTCGGATTGACCGGAGCGAGGCACGAACGGACGGTAAACGATCGCCGTTTTCGCGAATAAAACGGGGCGGGGGGGGAAGGAGGGGGGGGGGGGAGAGAGAAAGGGAGATCAGTTTGCCTCGCTTGTTCGAAAGCCGCAATGCGGCCGTATAAAACCGCGTGTCATCTATATGTTAAAGGTACTTCAGTTAATCATTATTATCAGTTAATTATTTTTAGTCAAGCAAATTGCAATGCGAAATATATTAAATTGCAAAAATGGAAGATTAAATATATATATTTACATACAGCAGATATATTATATTAATGAACTAAAAACATGGAAACTAAAATTTTTTATTCTAGCAATGCTTCGTGTTAGTTTTATTCTTTCTATTGCGCAAATTATTTTCTGCTTTACATTGTGTAAAAAATTTATTATGAAATTCTGGATTTTATTTAATCGCGAATAAATGTCGCGAAGAAATGTGACTAACTTTTTAGGGGAATAAACGTATCAAAGATCTTATATACATATATATATATATATACACAAGTATAGAATTAAAATAATACATTTTGCTTAAAATTCGTCATGAATAGAATAAGCAAAGAATTTTTAGTCTGTTGATAATTTTACCGAATAAAACAGCAGAGATTTATGTGGCCTCGGCGTTTGCATATTATTATCTTTCGTTGAAAATCTAGTTTTTTACATACAGGTTGTAAAAATTAATGAATTTCTTTAAAACTCCTGAATTGCTTTTTACAACAAATATAATAAACTGATAAAATATTAATAGAAAAAGAATAATGATAAAAATTATTTTATTCGTTTATATAGCAAAATGTGGATTATAAAAATTGAATAAATTATTTGATTTATCTAATAAATAAAAATATATTTTTAAAATAATAAAATAAAGTTTTAATTTTCTTCTTCTATTGATATATATGTTTTTGATAATTGAACAGTAAATAATAAATTTTTTGAGTAAATCCTTGCTTGTAAAGAGAGTCTTACAGCTTAATAAAATTATAGCGCAGAATATTGGTCAATCCTTTAGTAAAATAAATTATCGTGGACTGTGTATACATCGTCAGCTTTTATATTTTTCACGGTTATGAAAACTACCATCAAACCCTATCGGATTTCCTTTCGCACGGTGCATCGTACCAGCCGCATTCATTATAAAGTACACGCCGTTGCGAGACGTCGTTGTGAAAAAGGTGGACGAAAAAAAAAAAAAAAAAAAGCCCCGGTATCGTTGGCCAGTACCTGTTTTTAACACTAGCACGTAAAGTTTCCATTAGGTGCATTATTATTACCTGTTCGACAAAAGTCTGCGTTTCCCGTTTCCCATTTTTCCAGCTCGCGGTATCCACCGGCTCGCGTCGGCAGACGCCGCTATTTATAATCCGGAAAACGACGCCGTTACGCTCCCGTGTGCCCAATGAAAAGTAAAATTTATACGCGCATATACGTCGAATACTCCATGACTTGTAATAACGTAGCGTATGTAAAAAAAAAGTTTCGTTTTACCTTTATCCTGTCAACTTTTATTTACGCAGGACAGCAATCATAAAGGACAATTGGATTAAAATCTTTTATTTTCGATAAGATACTGTAGCGTACCGTGTATAAACTACCAATTTTAATGTCAATAAATTACATTAATAACTTTTTGGCTCGTTAAACAAATTTATTATTGATATTTTAAGGGACACTTTAACTATAATTTCGTCTAACTATATAAATAAATATAATTTTTAATAAACTTTTATCTTTACTATAAAATTATTTAGTGTATATAAAATAAAAAATATGTAACTAAATAAATCATAAATATACATAATCAACAAAATAATAATAAAAAAAAAAAAAAATAATTTATTTAAAACAATATTTTTATTGAAATGTGAGATATGGAGTATAAAATATATAATAAACAGAATATAAAGCATAGACACATAATAAAAATACAAATTTAGATTCCAATTTTGTTATACAACAAAATTTAAAAGCTACTTATTAATTGGATTTAATTTTACGTGCGACGCGTATCAAAGATATTTTATTTCTATAACATGGGTGATATTTCTCCATGATTTTTCGCACACGTACGTCTGAAACAATAGCGGGGCATAATTTAAAATGGAAAAATGATATTCCACAGACACCGTAAGTCAACGCAAACCACGGAAAACATGGGACGTAATTTCGCGCGGTAAATCTGCATCGCTCGTAAATCGCTTTATGGAAACTCCACCCATCTGCGCATGAGATCTCCGCATCCTTAAAGACGCTATGATATAAATGCTCATGCAATGCCGTTGATTCTCACCATGCTATGCAGTTATAATGGTCTCATCACGATTATCCTTCAATATGAATAGAATAAGAGAATGGATTTTATATAAAATATATAAAATAATAAATTTATAATTCGTATTTTTATAAATAAACAAGATTTTTATATAAAATATACTTGTAAAATGCATTCAAAATAATTTCTTTTCGCTATAGATTGTGTGTGGGGAAAGGGGGAGGGGTGTTAATTGGCTCATTTATCACGTGTCATTAATCTTCATATAATCAGCAACAAATTAATATTACAAGATAAAATGACAATAAGCGGCAATAAATTATATAATTCTATTTTGCACAATTTTATCAATTTATCTTCTAATACATTCTAAATTTCCGTTTTAAAACAAGTTATGAAAGAAAATCAATACGTTAATAAATCCGTGAGAATTGAATTAATGAAATAATAATCGTTCCGTAGGGAACCGCGACTGATTGAAAGATACACGCGCGCGCGAGAAATAAACCGAGAAACAAATTTATCCTACGAGATGAACAAGATGCGGTCCTTGCCTCGCCTGTGGAACGGTACAGCTGACGCATATGAAATTTCCATATTTGAGCTCGGCGAAAAGTGGCATTGCTTCGTTCTCAAAGGAGTGAAAGGAGCGATAGCGAAACATTTGCAATTCCCGAGAATATTCGCGAGGAATATCCTATGGAACAGGCGACGGGCGTGACGCAACCCTATGAAATCCCAGTGTCTCGCTCGCGGATGTAAGATGCTGCGCAGCTGCATCTACTGCAGTTTTTGCGATTGTAATAATCATAAAAATCTGACTTTTATTGATATTCTCTCTTTTTCTTTTTCTTTTCTTCGTACATACTGTATATGCATCAAATTTTTTCATCATCCAAAATAGATTTTAAAAACATTGTTAATTATGTATTTTCTTATATCAACATTTACTCAGGTGAAAACTAATAATAAGTCGCGCTTTATTAAGTGGACTTTCCATGTATGAAGTAATGCGTGATAATGAGAAGCTTTTCTCGCAAATGAATCGAAATTAGTATTACGTAAGCAGAACATGTAATGATTTGTATATATTATCTCAGACTATTAGACATTAAAATATCATCCACAGTTATCTTCATGAAATTTCAAGTACTTAGGTCTGGAGTGTCATTATACGGTAACCGTGTCTTCGTCTGTTGAAACGAGAAGTATGTTATCCGAGAGCTTGCGAGGATCGTTAATTAAGAGCACGGTAATAAGGGATATTAAGATTTCATATGTCCCTCGGGACACTGACGGACTTTCAGAAATGACTCTTAAGTTACTGGCTGGTTTTCTATGACACTTAATTGTTTATTATATTTTGCATAAACACAAACCTACAGAGATGTTAAAAAATTGTCACTCGTGTAAAAAACAGTAGGCGCTACAATTATCTGTTTTCTACTTTACCATAATAATTATGATCTTAGAATCTTACATGTATGCGTTGACATATACATATATATATATATATATATATATATATATATTATATTAAAAAATTTATATTTACATATTTTAATAGAAAAAATATAAAATTTAAATAATTAATATTAACAGTATTAGAACATGTCTTTACTTTTTTTTTAAATTTTTATATTATATTATTATTGATTAATATAAAATTAAAAAGAATTTATATATATGTATAAAAAAATTGTATATTATTACTTTTTTGTATTTATGATTGTTACTTTTTGCATTTTCAGCGCTGAAAATGTCAATCATGACAGGCCAATCTTTGCAATCGCAATGACAAAGTGTATTTTGACAGATTTAATAAATAAAGCCAAATCCAATTAATTAATATAATGTACAATAATTAATTAACCATAGCAACGAATTGCTACAATATCTACACACACACACACACACGATACTTTCTTTACATTAAACAGTGTTAACTATTTATTCAGTTAAAAAGTTAATCGAGCATTGTAAGCATCATTTATATTTTACAGCATATTATTGTTTTAATAAATTGCGGTGCATTGAAAATGTAAGTGCATTGAAACACATTTATCGAGAACTGGTACCTAATATTATGAAAGTAAAATGTAGCGAGTGAATAATATTTATTTTCGAGAAAATAAAATAAATGTTAAAGAAGAATATATAAATTTTTGTCCACATATAAATTAGATAGCAATACATATATTATTATCTTCCATTTCGCTTCGAATTAAATCAGTCTTTTTTCTGCCACAAAATAAATCAACAAGATTATAAATATTAACTGTATTTGTAACTGGAGAAATAATATTTAATACAATTACTTTACGTAGATTGATAGATTTAAATCAATTGGATCTATTTCTCTCTCTTGCAAGTTACATTTTATAAGATAAAGAAAGTAGTAACAATAAGAATAAGAAATAGTTTCTCGTTTCTTCACTATCGCTCGGCATAAATAAAGATTACTTGGTTTTATTATAACAAATAATACTATTTCACATATAAAAATTATTATAATGAATTATGAAGAAATATTTTTAAGCCGAAATATACTTAAAAGCTTTATCTACGTAATTAAATCGAGATATTATTGCAATAGTAAGTAACACGAATAACAAACTAAACTCACAATACGATTGAACTACGAGAGTTGCTTCTGAAAAGAGAATGCTTCGAGTATCTAAGAGGTGCGGTTGAACACATTAACGGAGAACTCGATATTCAAGGGATTTCGTTTGTTTCCAATTGTCTCCTCGACGAACACAACGTTAATGCCTGCTAATGAGTCACTCCGGAATAGCATTTGTTTGGTAATTCTCGCAAG
The DNA here is from genome assembly GCF_030449975.1 of Polyergus mexicanus. Classification (NCBI taxonomy): domain Eukaryota; kingdom Metazoa; phylum Arthropoda; class Insecta; order Hymenoptera; family Formicidae; genus Polyergus; species Polyergus mexicanus. The sequence continues at coordinate 5,191,673 of NW_027223339.1, read as the reverse complement.
TACTGGAATTACAAGCTGTCGACAATTGTGTTCGCGCAGCCAATATTTGTCGCTACTAAGTTTAATCCCAATTGATATTTTAAGATGATGTTCCGATATTTCTCTAATATTTATTTCTTCAACTTTCTGATTTATCACTAATTTAATTTTTCTACTTGTCAATTTGTCATTTATGACACGTGTCTTATAGAAAGAAAATCTGGTAATAACCAACTAGTCGATAGTAGAGCATTAAAATTGAATAAAATTAGTATCTTCCTTTCAGAATAATAATTTAAAATTTAAATTTCCTCTTGGATATAGAATCTTGCTTACAAATCAATTTTCAAATCAGAAAAAAGATATAACAATAAAAAAAAAATTGTAAAAAATGAAAAGAATGATAAAAACTATAATTTTGTCTTGAAATTAAATCCTCTACCAACAAAAAAAAAGTTACATACAAAAATTTGACAACTAATTAATTTAACTAATTTATAGTGTTGTTTGAACTGTATATTAATATAAGCGAAATTAATAAAAAAACTTTTCTAAAACTGATAGCAGTGATAGAAGAAAGGAGAAAATATATCGCAATATAATATGCAATCAAAATTAATTTTCATGATGTCGATTTTGTGCATCGACGACGAAATCGTATCTAAAAGTTGGTGAATCGAAAATTATTGCATTACCGCGTCTTAATTATGATCGCCGGCTCTACCATCTACTGAGGAATAAAACAGTGAGAGAGAGAGAGAGAGAGAGAGAGAGAGAGAGAGAGAAAGTAGAGAGACCGGAGAGTCTCACAGCCCCGTTAATTAGCAAGGAAATAATTTCTCGGTCATTAACCAACCTGCCGTCGTTTCTCTGCAAAGAAGGTGCGAGACCGTGGATTATCTACGAGAAGACAATGGGCGGGCACATTATTCACTCTGACACATGACGGTACAACGATACGACTATGATAGCAATCTCTCAAGGTGAAAAAATCGATTTCTCTTAATATAACTTCATTTACACGTCACCACAATATTCGTTTATTGACACATTTGATAAATAGAAAAATGTTTTCCTCGTTCTTTTTTAGCAAAAACAAAATGTCACTAATTAATAAATCAAAACGAAAAAAAGTTTTTCAAATTATTGCAGTAACTATTAATAATATTATCAGAATATATTTTATTACCTTATCCACATTGCAATCTCTAATTTAGTCATAATGATAACAATTTTATAGAAATATTTTGATACACACCCTCGTATTAATTTATACTACAGTTCATATGTTTTAGTTGAATATTCCCGGCGGATAATTTAGTCAATTTGACTTAAACTTTGTAAATCCCAGAAGCGAGCAATTTCGAAAGAGTTTGAGAAAGAAGTTGCATCGGGACCGGCATACTTTTCGTCCTACTACTTTTCTTCCTTCTTGCGAGAATTGCACTCTATAACTGCAGCAGCGGAAGGTTGAAGAAGAGGAGGACATTACCGAATCCTGCTGATGTTTCCTCAAGAAATACATTTCAGGACATTTTTCATTCCTTAACCATTTATATTCATATTTGGTATATACTGCACTATAATCAAAAATACGAGGTTGAAAATTTGAAAAATAATTGAAAATAAATTATTTGAAAAATAATTGGAAATAGTATTGAAAATCATTTTTCTGTTGACTTTTTCACGAACAAATGACGTTACATCGAATCAATAGAGTGTCCGTATAAATACAATATTATCTTCTGTTTATTAATTGCTATCGGCTATTATCTTTGCAACTGTTCTTGATAGCTTGAAATTTTTAAAGTCACATTCTACTCAAAACGCTATGACCCTATTCCTTGTAAATTTAGAATTTAACAAAAAAAAATTGTTTCCAATAAATATTTGATACTAAATATAATTCTAATGCAAATGCCACAATTTTGAGTAGTTGAAGTTGCAAAAATGTGCTATTTTAATGTATTTTATCATATTATAGCTACATATGTATAATGTGTTAAAAAAGTTTTTTTTATAATTACATAAAATAAAATACACACTCGTGTTATATATAAATTATATTACAAATTATATATTTTTCGCGCGATTTATCTTAATACTAGGCTATTATACATATATATCTTGTTTACATACATTTCTTCTTTTTATAATATTTACGCTTTTCTTTATAATATTTAAGCACTGAAAAATAATATCTTTTTAAAGAAATATTTTTATTCTTTTGTACAGAGTACGATACGAGAATCGAATAAACTACCCTATCACTGCTGCTTTATTTCATTATTGTTATTTTATTCTATTCTATTCTTCTTTAAAATTAGGTATTGTAGTCTATAAAATATGTTCGTGTAACGGAAATCAAAATACCAATAACGACTTTATTGATGAACGTACAGTAGATAATTAAGCGATAAACGTAATAAATATGCATATGTGATATAAGATCGATCCGGCGATACAGCTTATTAGATCACGCTCGTAAGCGACCCGGCGTTCTTTCATTTATCGGGCGCGACACAATGTCCTTTGATTAAACCTAAAGTATTTAGTTAAGAAGCGTACGCGTGCTTCGTAATATATAGTAATTGTATAAAGGACTTGAAGTTGCCGGTGATTAAACGCAGAATAGCTAGCTGCGCCGCATGCCAACTCCAGATATTGCGATGCGATAAACTGCAAGTCAGAACATTGCGGTCTCACAGCAAATTGATTATATTTGCTAGTGAATATCGTATTGCCTATATTTGCGCAATTAATTTCGATTCGATGGCGGTTAGTATACACATCGCTTGGGGCTTGCGACCGTCGAACCAGAAATGTTACTCTGCAACTAAATTTAGCAATCGTGTAACAATTAGGGAGAAATAGATATACTAAATTCACGATTCTATATAGGGAGAAGTAGGGTAAAACCTTTTTGGATTTATCCTTCTACAAAAAATCAGAGAGCAAAAAATTTTGCTGACCGTTAGTAGTCCTTAATGGATCTTGAACTATGAGAAAATAAGGCTAGTTGTTGGAAAAAACTATTTAATTACCAAGGATAACAGAATTTTTTGAAGAAGTCAAAATATCGGTTTTGTCCCACCAGTAAAATAAAATCGGATACCCATTTGAAAATATGTGAAACACCGAGCAATTACAAAATCTTGATTTATTTTAATCAAAATACAATACAAAAATGTATTCTATAAACAAAAATCACAAACAAAGATATCTTCTTGCTCTACACATTGCTGCAGAACTTTCTTATATAATTTTTTAACTTTAGGAACTTTAAAAATCTTTTTTTTAGTGATTTTTTTTTCTGAGTGGCAGTCTCCATTTCCAACTGCTTTACATAAAGAGACAAAGTCAGGATGACAGTTTTTCCTCTTTTTATTATACGAGATGTGTAGATACTCGGTTTTGCCCCAATATGAGAAAAGTAACAAACACACAGCGGTTGTATATTCCGGCAAAGTGACAATCAAAACTAATGCGACATACTCTCTAATACGTACAGAATACGATGCTGCATTTACCGAAACAGATGCTCTGTGTAGAAAAAGTCCACGACGACTTGATTGTTTCCCCGATATCGATATTTTTTGGCCCAAAAGTTTTGGACTTTTTTCAAAAAAGAAATATCGTTTTGCACGTGGGCACGATTCATCTCAAGATAATGATGGCAATCTATAACCAATAACACGAGTTGGCCAAGGACAATAGCACTTATCACGAAGAAACAGAAATACCCGGTTTTACTCTACCTTCTCCTATATATATAAGGGAAATAAAACTAAAATATTTTATGATTTGTATATGTATATTTGTAAACTATTATTTTTTTATTATGATAAAACTATATTAAAAGCTTGAGACAATTGAGAGAGTTCGAAGTAGAGAGTAAAAATTTATTGTCAAATATAGAATGTAATTAATGATAAAAATTCAAACACTTCAACAGAAGCTAAGCATGTTTGATTAAACTTTTACTAACAACAAGTAAATACCACGTGTATAAATTAATCAAAAAATATTTATATAAATTTTACAAATATTTTATATTATATATTATATTAGTTAAACAAACTTTGACGACGGATTCAAACAAAATTTTTTCAATAGCGTATATTGTGCTAAACAAGATTGTGTTAATGTTAAATCTAAATTTTCTACGTAGCGAAGAAACGAAAAGAATTCGAAACTTAACAGAAATTGCGAACAAACGTGATATATGAAAAAAAAAAAAAAAGATAATTTAGTTAGATATTGTGAGGCAAGTAGATCCATACGATAAGCCATCAGTTATATATATGTATATGTATATATACATGAATGAATTATATCTGAATATAACATAAATGCATATTTATTTGTAGTTAAAGAATTGATATTAATATTTGAGTTGTGATTAACTCGATAAACTTATATTTATTATAATTATTATATTTTTTGTGTGTTGCAATATTAAAAACATATACTTTTTTATTCTACAATAAATATATAAATATGACGTTTATAGTTTTGTCAATTAGAAAAAAAATATATATTTAAATAGAAGAAATTTTTCAAAATAAATATATACATTTACAATTCCGATAAAGAAAAAAAATATATATATATATATACATATATATATAAATTAAAAATACGCTTCAAAAGATAATATCGTGTTCATATGCTTCGCGTGATATTGGTGTCAGGATGTCAATTCAACTTGCCCTTCAATGTCGAGGTTGTGACTTTCTCTTGCGCTTTCTCGTCGACGCGATTCGATTCATGCAGAAAGAGAGCAAGAGAGAAAGGGAGAGGGAGAGAGAGAGAGAGAGAGAGAGAGAGAGAAAATTCGCTTTAGCTCCAAATTTATCCCAGCTAAATAATAGACTATTTATATTAATATTGAAAATCACACATACTTAATTATTTAAAAGTTTCTACAATTATATATTATATAACTAGCATTATCTAATAATAGCAGTTAATCATTAATCAAATATTAATTAAATGTTACTCCATTAAATAATAAATAAGACAATTTTTCTAAAAATAATGCGATTATATCAGCCAATGTTCTAATTAAATATCAAAACCGTTCTTGACAATCATAGATTGTTGTCGAAAAATAGAAAATAATTGCGTCAGTAATAGCTATCGCGCGTATCAAAAAGAGATAGCATAACAAAAAATCAATTTCTTCTACATTTTTAGTTACAATTAGAAAAGAAGAATAAAAAATTCATCTTAATGTCAGGGTAAAATTCAATTTACTTCGCTAAAAATGTAAGTTACTAACAAATCAATTTTGTTTTAATTAATCGCAAAACAGACAATTAAGGAATACAGACATGTAATAATATGCTTCGTGTTTGCAAGAAATAGTGCTGACATTAAAGCAATAATTCCTAATTATACGAAAGCAGTGATATTTTGTTTCATATTCAACGCGCATTCAATTACGAAATCGAAATCGAATCAAATGCAACGAAAGCGTTTTCTGTACAGTAAAATATGCGCATATTTGAAATAAGTGAATTTAAAAATACTTTTAAAATCTTTTAAAATTTGAGAATAAGAGAAATGGAAGGTATTATCATGTTGATATTTATCTTTTTAATCTTTTATATTGCGACAGAAAATTGTAAATTTTTATTTCTCAATAATAATAATATTGATTATTAATCATCTCATTAATAATTATTATTTTTTAATTTAATATATAGGTATATAAAATAGTGAAACAACTTGCCCCTCTCTCTCGATAATATATTCATACGTATGCATACATATGTATATTATACATGTCATAAAATATAAAAATATAGCTTGTGATTGGAATGTATAACGAAAAAAATTGATATATTAATTTTTCGTTGAATTGCGTTTTAACCAATATGCAAATTTTTCGTTTCAGCGAAAAATAATAATGCTGCATCATTTAATTTTGGGTAGATTATTTCAATTTCCTCTAAGTTAATTAGTGTTATAAATGTCTCTAAAATTAAATATTAAAAAATTGTTGAAAAATGCCATTCTATTTCTTATGTCTTTTTAACAATAAGAAAAAGAGATCGGCATTAAATTAATTATATAATTTGTAGCGAATATGATTGTGTTCATGAAATACCAAAAAATTGAGATTACATGAAACATTTTGTGAAATCAAAATAGCAAAGCCTTTCCACGTTAAATGCACGTTATCAAGTTTACACTACAATTTTCTGGCGCGATGACATCGGGATTGACTCCAATCACCGCAAGCAAGCAAAGTTATCGGCAGCCATGCAATCGCGAAGTCCGGTTGCGAGCGTATAATAACGTTTTCTTTCAATTTATTCCTATCAGCGTCCAATAATCGACATTGTTGCAAGGGCGCGAGCCTGAGGGCAGCAATCCAGGCTTGGCGATGCGTTCATAAAATAATTTCCGAACCTCTCCACGGCTCGTTGGCTCCTTCCCAGACTTCCTTTCGTCACCATGCAACCATTTTCGCAACTTCTATCCCATATCCTTTAAAACCTCGGAGTAACCTCTCAATTCATCCCCTCCGTTTGCGTATCCTTTGAGAAAAGAGTTTTCTCATCGCGAGATTAATCGTTGGTCGAGTTCGTCTACTAGCAGGATGATGAAGATCAGTCGATTTTCCTTTGAGACCAAAGGCCGACCTAAGGAATCAGCTGAGCGTAACGAGCTACTTCCGTCTTGCAGTCGTCTATCTTGTTGCGAAACGTGAAACTAAAACGCGTCACGCCACGCCGATGTACGGGACTTGAGGCGTTTTATTCTATATAATAATTCGTTCGACCGTGCATGGAACAATTCGATACGGCTGAATAGGCAATTTGATTTTGTTTCTGCCGGTACCCGCGATTCCGATGAGTTTAAATGAGATTAGTTCGGTCTGTCTGTATCGAAATACAATTTCCAATTTAATCTATGAAAAGACTATTTCTCGCTATTGACTAATCTCTTGAACATTATTAAATATTTGTAAAAATATTTAGAATAGTCCACTTCATTAATTTTTATTTTATCACATTTTCTAGTTCTCGTCTCAAGATAACAAATTATTACGTAATTTCATATTATGTGACGTAAAAAGCAACTTAAAAAAAAAAAAAAAAAAAATTGTTTATCGCTATTAGACAGAGATAGAAGTTACAGAATTTTGACAGTTGAGGGATTCGTTCAATCATATTCCGTCGGATTGTCGATACTATCGTGATAACAAGCCCACACATTCGAAAGCTAAACATTGCGGATACGAGCTCTTGTAAACTGACAGCCGTCGAAAAGGCGCATGATAATATGCCGTGAAAATTTATGACAGAAAGCTTTTATATACAGTTCCTCGATCCTCGCTTTTCTCGCGGCTTTTCTCCGCCCTATAATAATCCCATTTACATCTTTCGCCGCTCGCGAAAACTTCGCCGAAGGCGATGGTATCGCGGAGTTTGTCATTCGCAATCGCGGCCTTTGTTTGACCATAAATGCCCTTTTTGTCCTTAATGTATATACAATTATATTCAGTAACTGTACTTTTTGTTTTATCTTTCATATTCGTTATCCTTTATGGTATCTCTCAATTAATTCCTGTGTCAAAATAATTGAAAATAATTATATTAATTAACATTATTACAAATGATAAAATGTTCTTTGTGAAACTTGTAAAACAAGCTATTAAAATATATGATTTTCAAATTGTATTGAGATACGTATCAAATTAAAAATATTATTATAATAACAAAGTTAAAAGTCATTAGCGGCAAAAAACAATTTTGATTCATAAAAATATTCTCGAAGCAGAGAAGATATTCGCAAACAAATAAAACCTTACAAATAAGAATTAAATATTTCAAAACTACGTGAAAAGAAATCCATCAAATAATAGGCAATAATATGTCGCACTTCTCTAAGAGAATTAATATTAACTAAATATTTATCATTCATTATCAAAGAAGATTTATACATATCGAATCCGAACTCGAGTTTCCAGTTTGAAGGGTTATTTCCGTATCTGACTATTGCAGATTTCGATGCGACTACGGCGTGCGATACACGGACGTAACAAGTTCGAGTTATAACGCCATATGCGCGGATGCTATTACGGAAGTTTATCGTCTAATATAGGTATACCTCTTCTACCGATCGATATATGCCTCGCACCATTTCATCTCGCATCTACGCGTTACTAGAATGAAGTATTATATCATCTATATAAACGTCGATGAACACCAAATATATCGCGTACGTTTCTATAAAGTAAAAGCCTTCGATGATATTCGATGATCACAGATGAAAATCAATTAATTTTTAGAAATATATGGTATAAAAATAGCGTATAGTATATGGTACATAAAATATCGTTAAACAAAAGAAATTAAAAAAAGGATTATGTTTTATACGAACCTTGTAGGCATATATGTAAATAACGTATTAAAGAAAATATATAAATATTTATATATATTATAAAAAAGCAATTGCATAATTATAGCTAATCTAGATAACTGTTAACGATAATTCGATAATTAAAAGATTAGAAATATATTTTATAAAATAGTTTTTATAAATTGTGTTTAAAAATACAAAAAAATAAATTTTCGACGAAAAATATAGAAACATAGAATAATAAATAAAAAAAATATCTCAGAGGATAAGATAAATATAAACGTATTCATTATGTTTTATATGAACGAGTAGCAGATGCACGTGCATAAACTGTGCGTTAAATATTGGAATGTAATTAAATTGTACAAATCTTTAGAAAGAATTATATATGCAATAATGATATATAATCATTATATGTATATTCGAATCACAGAGTAGTCGGCATTGTAATATATGCGATGTAATAGAGCTAAATATCACATTGTTGACATTAATAATACCGGCCAATTTTACTAATTCTCTTACTTCGCTAATTATATAGAATTGAAATATTCAACATATTGTACATACGTATATATTCGCGCAGCAAAGTTTTGGTTGAAACTGCGAAATGCTTACCTGCAAATAAAAACGATAAAAATTATTAGATTAACTAATTCGCATTCTTCATAAAATAAATTGTATTAAAATTTTTCTACAAAACGTGCATCACAAAAATTGCGTAGTTTATTTAAAAATCGCAAATATTATATTACAAGCGTATATTATATTAATAAAAAAATTTTATACATTCTCTTTTTCTCGAATATAAGTTAAAAATAAAATTTTTCAAATTACATTAAAAAATATAGTACGTCATATAGGTAAAAAGAGATAAAATATTTAATCACCTTTTTAAAGGCAATAATTTAAAATCGCTGCAACAAGAGATAGTCAAAAGCGATTTCGCAACTTTGTCGTCATGTTTCACATCGAATATTTGCAAATATACATATCACGTCGATGTGATATGTGTGACATTCTTCGTTGCGGTTCTCTTGTGGAAATATTAATCGTTCGTTTTGCAGATCGGAACAAAAGGCGACAATATCGTTGCGGTTTATATCCATCGTTTCGCACGCTATCGACATCGGCAGTAATATTCACCTAATATGGATATTATAAACGCAATAACTGTACAGAACGATCAAACTTGTTACGAGTTTGGCGCGCATTAAATCACATATTAAATCGAGGAAATGTAGATGATACGAATATATTGCGTTGTTGATAACAACGGCACACACTTAATGCCACATGTGAGGACAGACACATTTTGCAGCGAAGCGTATCAATGACGAGGATTTCTCAGAGAAAATGACTGGCTGAGATATGCCATTTTATAAATTGAATTTGTACATATTAGCACATATTAGCGTGCGGTAAAATAGAGAATATAATAAGAGAGATGCGAATGGCCGATAACATTTATTTTCTTCTGTATGAGAAACACAAGCGCTTCTAAAGCAAAACCGAGAAAGATAGAATAGAAAAATACTATTTCCCTTTTCCGAAGTGAAAATATTTTTATCGCTCCACTCATAATTTATTTTATGTTCAATACAATTTAATTTTTCATTTAATCATGAATAAAAATTGTAATTTTTATTGTTTAAGAATTGATTTGATAAAACAATATCTATGTATGTATGAGGCATACATAAAATAATAATAAAAATTAATGAAGGAATATTACTTATTTTATTGTTTATTTACTTTTTTAATTATTTATTTTATTATATAAGATATAATTATAAACTTTCGACTTTTCTTTCTCTCATATCAATATATATAAATATATATATATAATAACTTCAAATAATTCAACTATACAGATTTGTATTATAGAAGTTAAATGTATCAAAGTAGTTTCAAACTTTACAATGTCTTGGAGAGAAAGAAAAAGAAAGAAAGAGAGAAACAAGTTTCTTAAGCAAATGAACATGGGTTTCTTTTACAAAAGATGTGTATAATCAATAGTTTAATTAAAAAATAATATCAGAAACTGTTTTTCTGTGCTGTGTTTCTGTACTGGTAATTTTCTGCAAGAATAAACTGCACGAAAAACTAATAATCCAAGATTTTCTCGGAAAAGATTAAAATAAAAAAATTGAAGATAATTACATGCGCGTAAGAATTTTCAGTAAAACTCAATCCTTCGCTTTCGTTGCTTTATATTTATAAAAACAATTTTTCTTTTATACGTATCATACCATGTAATACTTCTCAAGCTACTTTTCTAATATAATTAATAATAATTCTCTTTTTTTCTGTACAATAATTTCAAATTTCTCAATTTTTCATATAATTGTTTATTTTTCTCTCACTCTCTCCTCTTTTTGTAAGAATTATTTCATTTTACGAAATAATTAAAATTTATATCAATATTTGAATGTTGCGTGTGTATATGTTTACAGCTTTTTCAAATAAAATAAGTTTTAAATAAAATATAATTTTCCGATTTCGCGTATCTAAATCTGTTTGCGAAATTAGCTGGCTTGATATTCGTTAAGGATTACGTTAGCGCGATCTTTTACCTCGCGCTCCGAACTTCGATCGAGTTATTAACGGAGGCAGGGGGATCGGAATATAACCGACCTATATAATCACTTCGTGGCAGACTTTAAGCTTTCAGATACGATCGCCTGTTATCCCGTCAATTTAACCCGTCTCGCGACGTAATTCGGGACGTCTCGCGGCTGGAATCCTTCGCTCTTCTTCTCTCCGCTTCCTCGCATTCGATCGTGATATCCGGCCGAGAGGAGAGAAGAGAAGAGACATTGTGCCCGTCATGAGCGGATAATCCGCGTCCGAGATCGATTTTAAACGCCTTACGTAAAACATGGAAGTAATCCTTCAAACGACATCGAACGTCTTATCGAGTTTTACTTTATATTGTGTCAATTTTTTTAATGCTAAAAACTTGCGTTTAGTGAATATTAAAATTGATGGATGGCATCTTGTAAAGTTTTTCCAGAGAAAGAATATAGAGTAGTATTTTGTGCCATAGGTAAACAAGATATCGACAATTTATCGGTCTTAAGAAGATTATTATATAAGACATAATACTCAATTCTTTAAATTACATACACAAACATATCTAAATTGATTTCTTCGCAAAATGAGAAGACACTTTTATTTCTTTCATATAAAAATTGATCGATTGAATAAACTATCGAAAGAGCCGTCGCGGCTCCATCTCGCAACATCCATCAGACGGACGCGTTCTCGCAATAATACAGCAACCGTGGACGCTGGCGCAAAGAATTACGGCCACTAATCCACATTAATCCGGAGCAATTCTTTTTATCGGCAACAGCATTTTTCCTCGACCAACTGAATCGTTGCGCTTGCGGCGACGGCGTCGGCTATGTAGCTGCGCTTCGCTCGCCGATGCATTCGCTGCAGCTTAGGCGAGATATATGAAGCCGCGTGTTTGTGGTTCACGTACCGTCGTATACTATAGTTATAGTAAGCGAACCGGACCCAGATAATATAATATGCAGCCCGAACCGACACGCGCGCGTACGCTCGCCCACCGAGACGCCGCGTATTCGAGTGCGAGTGCGCTCGAACGGATCTGTCGAGACTGTACGAATTTCGGTCTGGAATACGAATCAAGATAGCCACCGTTACGCCGACCGAACGAAACGATGCCGCGACCGGGATCTACGGCGGTTTTTACGCCCAAAGCAAACGTATAGAAATTTTATTGCTAGATACATCGAAAAGACGTGAGATCACTCGAGAATTTCGTAATTTTAAGATATAAAATAAGTATACGTTTTCTGTAATTTATTTTTATAAATATCTATATAAATCTATATATATATATATATATATATTTAAAAAAAAAGACGCGCATAATAAGAGAAAGAGAGAGAGAGAAAACTGTCATTGCTGCGATAATCATTAGAAAGTATGTGATAATTCATTAGATGTACTCTTTGAAGCAGATATATTAATCATCCGAAAAATACACAAGATATATGCAATATGTATAAAGAGAAATTAGAATCGAAGAAAGCAGAGTTTGTTATTTCTTTCTCGTTCGACCTTAATCTTATTTCGCATATGACATCACCGAACCACTTGGGACGTGTATATATTAAGAAATGTGAAAGTGTATGACGGAATGCGGATATGTCTGTACTATAAAGTATCCAACACAAGTATCTTTCATCATAGAAATTCGACATTGTAAGCATCGAACTATTAGCATTGCGCCTTCAAACTTTAAAAAAAGCAACTGTGTACTTAATCAATCATTTGACGCACATCTGTATATATGTAGATGTTACAAATAAATGACTATACTTTCTCTCTCGAAAGTAATATTATCTTAGAACACTTCCTAGAAACGAGCAAACGAAATGAACTTTCTAGAAGCTTATGATATATTTTTAATATAAAAAGTAATAACGCATAATTAACAAAATAATAATATGAAGAAGGAGCGTAGATTTTACTTCAATCTACTTTAATATAATAATTTCCAGTGCAAAATTGTTGCATTAATTTGTCGTTTCTCTCTCTTTCACATTTTCCCTTTCTCAGACAGAAAGTTCAGATGGCACGGCGACACGCGACCAAAGAGAGACACAATTTTCGCGCACCAATTCCCAAGGCGTTACATTTTTTAATTAAATAGCGTCACAGTATCGGACGCGATAACGAGTCCGCTCGATCCACTGTCTCGTCTTTCCCGATTCATCAGGAATTCCGATCTTACCGGAAGTTCAAAGTTTCTTCGCAGATAGCATCGCGAGAGTTACGGCTCGATCTCCGAGAGTGAAAGGATCGTCGTCGTCGTCGTCGACGTCGACGACGACGCATCCGGGCCGTGAGAGAAAGTCCTCGCGCTGGTAAGATAACGGATAAAAGCGAGATGGTTGTGTTTGCTGACTATAAACCGACTAACTTGCGGCACTTCCGAATAAGCGGCCGTGTAAACACGGCGACATGACAGGTGCGCGACATCGCCGAGTTTGCAGGTAGACATCGACGAGTGTGCTTTTCGCACGCACGTGCGAGAACGGCGACGGAAGTGGAGAAACAAAGATGGATCTAATGTAAATTACAAGACACGTGAAGGGGCAACAGCCCGTAGATTAATACGAGGGAAGTTTGATGTGTCTATTTCACGAGCAATTATTCTATGAAGACACTTCGTTAGACTACACGAATGACGGTTGTCGCAACATCATCAATTTCTGATAATCGTGAGATATTTTTATTTTGAATATTACCCTTATTAACGGAAAATAAAAAGCGTTATTGAATTGAATCAAATAATTTCTATATCTTTTCTACGGAGATAAAACACACACAAATGCGTAAATTTGGACTTAAAAATATATAAAACTCTCCAAATATTTTCTTATTCTGTGGCTATTAACTTAAAAAATACTTTTCTTCTCTTAAACCGCTGATATACAATATAATATAATTTATATCGATATGTAAATTTAATCGATAAATGCTTTCGTTTTATTGTCTAAAAATAAAAATTCTTGCGTATACGTAATCTGTTGAAGCTACATTAAAATAGCACATAAATTCAACACATTTCTCGCTTTTTATAGAATCGTACCAACAGTTGCGGTATATAATACGACGAGACAGAAAAGGAAAACACAAAGGTTCGTAAAACGAGTCGCTCGCCTTTTCTGTGCAAAGAACTATTTCATGAGAGCGTTTTAACACTGGATATATCTCTAAGCGTGAAATTCAGCCACTAAGTACAATATATGAGATTGTAAGAGAAAATATCGAAAAGTCGTTGTAAGACATAATGCAACATGAATTGGTTAATATTTATGGATAAAATAACAGCTCACAGATTCATGGTACAAAGACAATGAGATATTCATGTTTTCCTTGGGCCACGTCGGGGGCATTCCTCTATTATCTCCGAATAAGAAGGATAGACTGTATTCTTTCTATGTACATACGTTTCGCTTAATTTACCATGTTGGTGTCCTATATTTGTTTTACCGATGACTAGAATTATCTCTTCTACGAAATAAAACCATGTGAAATTTCTATTCGGGGAAATTATGTCAGTTTCACAAGAATTTTAATTGATGATTTAGAAAAAAAAAAAAAAAATGTATAAATCCTTAAATGATATATTCCGCATTACACGTTAATTCTTAAAAGAGATTTTCTGAGAAAATAATTTTTTTATGTAATATAGCGAAATTTCGGAAATGATAAATAAAGTCGACGATGCGAATGCTCTTTCTGTATCGGAATAAAATCTTTCTAAATTCGTGCGTTTTTCGTTTTTATATTGCCGAATTCGCATCTAGAATACTTTGGTTGTTTTTTTATCTCTAATATAACGGCAAACTGATTTGTTTCAGAATGTTTTAAAAAAAATTTCGTATTTTGGTCTTTCCGTTCTTCATCAATCCAGGAAACCGCCGATATCGTCTCATAGCGGATGTGCGATAACGCGTACTCAAAATAATCTATATATAGAAGCTAAATTAAACCCATACGAGTATCACGTTCTACATATATAATACATTACACGTAATCCGAATAAAACTCTTCAAAATTTTCCAGTAACATTTAAACTGCATTTGCAGCCAGCCACGGAATCAGCTTGTCGTTTACGTTTCCGCTTCGCCAGACGACTCGCACGAGACTGTCGAAAATCGTCGAGGGTAAATATTTCAAGTGTTCGCTGTGCCGGGCTTAAATTTCGAGAGGGGCTTAAAGAGAAGGGCCGGGCTGCCTCTTTGCAAGGTTCGTTAATTATTTCGGGCGAGTTCTGAAGTCACCTGGAGAAGATGCCTACTCCGCGGTGAGCTGAGTGGGTGAGTTTTGGTCGAATTATAAGGTAGTAGAAATATTAAAACTTTAAAAATATGATTAAATAAAGTAAACTATAATATAAATACGCGTATCAGAGAAATAAGGAAAAATAGAGAAATAGTATATAATATTAATTTATATATACATAATTTGTTAAAATAATATACATAATTTGTGAAAAAATATTTAAAAAATGTAATTTTTAAAGCATACGTCTAAATAATACTTTTTCTCATTACAATTAAAAAATAATACATTTTACGAGTGAGAAAAACAAAGTTTAATGCAAAATCACGAAGAGTTCTAAAATTCTAAAATAAATTTACTCAAAATATATCAGAGGATATGAAAGGCAATATTTTTTAGTACGCTCTCCTATAATAACCGACGCGACTGTGTTTTCATTTTATAAACGTAAGGCTATTTTGATTTTAGATGCTTTCTGCATCGTACATTGACAATGCCAAGAGAATAATTCTTCATTTTAGCCGTCGTTGTACAATGTTACCACGTCACACCGGGGATTAATAAATCTTTCCGCAAGTTTCGCATATATCATCGGCATATATTAGACATACTTAGACAAGACACCAAAGGATCGATGAGTTGCGGAAAATTACATTATAGGCTAGGTCGAAAGGCTGATATCTCATGGGAGCAAACTCAGCGGATCCGAGCTATTTTTCCTTCCATACCTTCAACTGGCCTTCCATACCTTATCCTAACATCGATCCCTTGCCCCCATCGTCGCATCGATCTATATCCACTCCCTACTCTGCTTCTTGCTGCCCTTGCATCCCGAATCTTTCTCCTAATTCCCACTTGTCCGCTCATTGTTCCTCACTTCGACACCGGGGCAACGTGAAAAATTGCAGCGGAAGCTTAGCAAAATGAAGAATATTCCAAGTTTTTTTCATAACGCGCTCGTATACGTCCCTTGCAGAGCGTACATATATCTCACACGAAATGAGATGGTTGGAACCGATTTATATTAATTAAAACTAAATAATTTCTTGTAATTAAAATGCATTTTTAACTCAGGCAAAACAGTAATCCTTTCATAAAAAGAAAAGAGGGAATAAAGTATAATATTGGAATTGCAAATTTAAAACGATAAATATCGCCACAAGACAGACAATTAATTTCAGTTGTAGGACTTAAAAAATAGAAGAAATAAAATATTAAATAAATATCCCGGAAATAAAATAGACTTATGTAATTATATAAAATCATATATATACATATATAATTAAATCCACAAAAATTGGCGTGATTGTACAGAGAAACAAAAAGGTTGTTAACTTGATTAAATCCGTTCAACTAATTCCATTTTTTAAACGAAATATTATTTAAGTATTTCAGTTAAATACAGTATATCGAATCTAACATGACGTATATTTGACTTAAATATTTAAGTATTTTAATTTAAAAAATAGTAATTAGTTGAACGGATTTAGTCAAGTTAACAACTTTTTTCTCTCAATTATATGCGCATATGCAATCGTGTCAAATTTCGGATTGGTAATTAAGGTCATATGTGACCTTATGTCTATTCTTTTTTCGCATTGAAACAATTATATTGTATATTTGTCCTTCTTTAAACTAAAGAAAAATTGGTAGTATTATTACTAGTGCCAATATGTCAATATGTAGAGAGAAAAAAATTTCTTGTAAATATCTTATATTGTATATATGAATAATAAAAGAAGATGAGTTTATAAAAAATACTGCTAAAACTAATTTTCTCAGACTAAATTATGCGGTTGTTAATTGCTATGCGTTATCTCATCCTGTGTAATTATTTTATTAATATTATAAAAAATGATTAATGCAATTTTGTTCTCTTGAGCGATCAATAAATGCCATTATCATAATAATTTCATAAAGCAATACGATAAAAAAGACAATAAAAATTAACAAGCAATTAATATTTCTCTTTTGAATCAAAGGCGCAATTTTTACTTAATTACATTTCTCTCTACTCGATCTTCGCGTTTCTCATTGTCATATCTGGATGTATACAGGCGACGGTGCAACGCGTTTCAAATTACTTCAGCACAATGTGTTTCCTTCAGAAATCGGAGGACTTCCTCAGTTGGAAAAACCTTAAAGTTTAATCGTCGTGTTCGGAGAGCATGGCGTGTACTTTATATAAACGGACATGCTCTTACAACTTGGACTAACTCTTTACAATCCGTGAGCTTTCGCAATATGACAAAGGATGATTTCAACGGGAATGAAAACTGATTTCCTTCGTTTCTATAACTATATTTTACTCAATGCGCATTCCAAACATTGAAGAAGAGAATCGTTCTTCGGCGTACGGGCAAGCCGCTTAATCGGCTCGATGGTTATTCTATCGCCGACTCGTCGCGATCGATTATCGAAAAATTCCTCGCGCGACCACGGTTTAACTAGAGAAGTAAGTGGAGGAGAAAGGATCTTTCTGAGAAACGAAGACAATTTGATCAAACCAAAAGAATTATCCTCTCGTCTCATGCTGATTGTAAAACCAAATCGCGGAGCTTCTTTCATCTCGAGAGAATTCTTAAAGAACGCGATCGATCGAATCGGTAATTACATTACTCAATTCTTCATTGGATACTAGTAAATCTATTTTCTTAAATTCCAGATAATTATAAATACCATAAAAAGACGTTAATTGATCAGCAGAGAATATAAGCGGAGACATTCGTGAAATTGATAGCTCCTAAATATAATTATAATGTAAGATTCTATTATTTTAATTTAAAATCTTTCTAATAAGACTCATTTTTAAATTACTAAAATTAAAACAGAGCATAGCCTATTGATCGCAAAAAAACAAGATTGTAGAAAGTCTCTTGATATATAAAATATTATATATATTATATATTATGTAATTTAAATTAATTTAAAACATTTTTACCTGTATCTTTGATTAGAATATAATAAACATTTTAGAATATTGCTTGCTTGATAGAGCTGTCATTATAATTACATATATAACGCGTTTTTCAAGCTATTGAATGACATGTTTAATCTTATCCCTCAAAATAATATAAAAATTGCTAAAATAATATTATTATTGATTTATTCTGATGCGATTAATCTTTTTCAATGTATATTATTAGAGGATATTATATATATATATATATAAGAAATATTCTTTTCTGTTTATTTTCAGAATGAAAACTGATCTCGACACACGTAGAATATAACATATGTGAGGCGAATTACAATTATAGATCCTCGAGGGATTTAATAGACATACGATGTTGTATTCGGAGAGGAAATGGATTGTTTTTAGAGTGCAGAGAGGAATGTCCGTATCTCTCACGTAATCAGCCCTATGACTGAAAAAGCTTCTTGGGCGAGGTGAAGGGAGCTACAGGGTGATGAGATCACGTTGTACCTCGAGTCTGGTGCTGCATATCAAGGATCTCGAGCATCTATATCTTGGCGCTGCAAGAATGTTGTCTTTCGCACATCCATGTTTCTTTATGTGTCTACTGTAAATTTTGCGGTATAATTTTTCACGCTATTGTTAAATACCTATGCTTCAGCATTGTAAGTGCTTCCGAGTTGCAACAAATCTTGGTTATTTTTCCACGCGCATAGTAATTATCTTCCATTTATTCTGGGAATATTTTCGTACATCTTAGTGTTGGTCTTTAAAAAAGAGACATGACAGGAAGAGATAGCAATTATAATTAAACTAGCAAAACAGATTTTTAATAGACAAATTAGATTGATGACAAGGCATCAAGATAAAGTTGCTTTTCGACAAGTCAATGTATTGCCTTGTTCAAGCAAACTAGCTGGATTTGCATAGGTTTTTGTTAGATGAGCATAGCTGAAATGAGAAGATCGTAGAGGATGTAAATCGGCGTCGAGAGACTCGAGATGATAGAAATATACCCAGCCGCTTCAACATACGGTAGCTAACTTGTTGAATGGCGGAAACTGCGGTTAGGCTTATATGGAACAATGCGGCTTAATTGAAAGCCGTATCCCCCGTACGCGCGCATCTCGGGGCTAGTTCCTTCCAAGCCGTCCTCCGTATTTTCTCGTATGTGCAACCTCTTCCTAGGGGCGTCTAAAATTTATGCGATTCCGACGGTGCGATATACGTGCGACCACGCGAAGGGTCAAGTGATTTGTGAGACTCCTTCGGAGCCCTGCGCCGTACCGCGAAGGCATTAAGACATATTTCCGTTGTCCCAACCTGGGAAAAGTGTTTTAAAATTGCACGAGTTACTTAAGCGTATTGGAGGATTTACATCGACTCCCCCTCTGGAATTTCGCTTAAGGTACGCTGTATCTTTTCTTTTTTTTTTTTTTTATTGCACGTTGCGGTTAAAAGGTTTTAAGGCTCGAAGATTAACTCTATGAAATAGAACATGCGTCCACATAAAAATTATTAATATCAAAATTGACTGCGGGATAAACAGGGATACAACGAGAGAAGTGGCAAGAAAATAGCGACGTAAAAATAGAAATAGTGATATGCTTAAAGCGTAAGTATAAAATTAGTAAAAATAAAGGTAATAATAAAAAAAAATAGATAAAAATAGTTTCATTTCCATTTTATAATTTTTTATAACTTTTATACAAGATTAAATTTAACACAACAATTCAGATTATTTTATTTATATTTTTTTAAATAATATGCTATTTTTAAACGCGTCCGCGCGCAAATATTATATACATTTATACATTAAAATTATATAAATGTAAAAAAAATATTTTATTAACAATTACATACAAAATTTAAATTTTGTTAGAACACAACTTTGCATTTACTTACTCCTTATTGCAATTTCACTATACAAAAGTGGACCATGCATTATGCTAATCGTACGTTCAATTGTCACGCAGTACAAGGTATCCTAATCGAAAACATCCCCCAAATACAGCCGGTTTATTACGTTCTCTCTCGTTAACTTAATTAATTGACTTACGCCACGGCATCAAGTGCACATTAATTAATGAACGCGCGTAATTAATCAAAGTCGCTGTTGCGGTTTATGCGACAAACGATATTGGACGTCTAAAAACATAAGCCATATATCATAGATGGCAAATGAATGTTGTATAAAACAGGAGAAACGTTACGTTTCGGGAAAACAAGTCGCGGTAATTAAAAATGTTATGACTCTGAAGTAGCTTTTATGCAGAGCATTCCGAAACACGACAAACTTTTAATATATTTTTTAAATGTAAAGCGGCTTTCTTATATTTGTACAATTTTTATAACCATTAGTTATTATTAATACAGCATATGCTTTCTTATATAAAATGTTCTTTTCATAAAAAAAGCATGCATAAAAATTAATATGTATCTTAATAATAACATACAGATTAAAACCTATGGATGTGTGTTCTGATAAAATAATATGCATTAAATATTATTTTATTAGCTCACCGGAGAGTTTTATAAATTTATCAATATTCTGTAAAATTTTGAAATATTCTAGAATAATTTTATTTTAGTACAATAGTTTTTTTATTTTGTACGTTTTATTTTTTACTCTCACGAATACATCATCAACTTTGTGATATACAATATTATTCAGCATACGCAATATATGAGATTAAAGAATATCACACAGAAATATGTCAGAGATTTATAAAACGTTATAATTTGAATTTAATGATTTATATACACTGACACACACACATACTCAAAATTTCATATGCCAGAGAAAAAATTTAGACTTTGTCAACTATCAATATTGTATTTTGAAGTAATGTTGTACGTTAAATTTCAATTAACTCAAATATCAATTAATTTTTGTATATTCAGGAACTATGTACATATGTGTGAGTTTAATTTATTATTACAAGCAAACATACGCGAGATCAAATTGAATTGACAATGAGTGGAAAAACAGCGTCGAGTCAGAAAAATTTCTCTTTCTCTCTCACTCTTTCTCTCTCTTCATTGTTTTTTAAAAAATATATAATAAATTCATCAAACTGTCATTTATAAGGCGAGAAATTTTTACATTTTTATCATTTTAATTGTTTGTAAGGCAAGAAATTTATATATTCTGTCATTTTAATCATTAAAAATAAAAACATATAACCTGAAGACAAGAATAAAGAAAAGTAAACAAAACAAAAAAAAAATTAAATAAAATATCTTTCATTTTTGCAGTGCGTAATATTTTGTAATATGAAATTCTTACACGACAAATGCATATAATATTTTCAAATAATTAATGTTCCCCCTTAAAACGATTTGCAGAGTGGAAATAATAATTTTTCGACAATCTATAGTTAAGTGTTTAATTAAGCTACTTCGTATTATTTATGTCGTGTAATACAACTCATTTTATATCTTCTGCGCTAAAAAAAAAATGCACAATAAATAATTCTTTCCATTTATTATAATATTTGCTATTTGAACATATTTATTGTAGATTGGTAAATAAACAATTAACATGTGAGTTAATTTACAAGCTAATTTCCGCTTTTGTATGCAGCATTTAATAATTCATAATATATCGTTTTATAATGAGCAAAGAAAGCTTTTGTCAGGAAAATAACTGTTCTTGCTGTTTCAGTTCATCTGCATTATATATTAAAGTAACACGCCGTAAGCTCGTCATCGACCGGTTAATTTATGTTTTATATGATTTTCATCAAGAACCCTTGTGTATGCGCAGAAGAAACATGACCTGCTGAAACGCGCTTCGCTTCACCCTCGTTTCGCGGTTTTTAGGAACATCAGGCTATCCCTTTAGGCATGTTTTTCCGCAAAGAAAAAACATTTACTACCAGTAGCCATGTTACCCCAGTGTCCTTCTGCCCCTTTTATCCATCTCCCAATGGTTCTCGACTTTCACAAACTACTCACTTCGCAAAACGAAGAGCGAGATGTTGGCGCTAATTAAATGTTGTTTAAAAAAAAACAGGATAGCTCCATATTGTTGTCTGTTCATTCACTTTTTCTGTTTTAATAAACAATTATCTAATACTGTTGTAAAGGATTTATTATTCCTTTTCTTTTGTAATTTTGTCATTATTGTATCAAAATGTTCATTAATCTATTTTTTATGATAAATTTTATTGTAGATTAAGAGCATTTTAGCAAACATCAATATTTTCATTCTTTGATTTGTTTAATGAAAACCGTACATCTAATTATATTAAATTTTTTCAAAAATTATTTCATAAAGTTACAGTTAACCAAGCATTCTCGTAACCTTCCATAAATCTTTCTTTTCACGAGCCAGGACCCGACGATTGATTTGCGAAATCGGTCGCCGTCGTATATCAATTATTAAGGACTATATTCGTTCGCTTCTGTCAAAAGGATAGCAGATACCCCTCGGCAATCGTCCTGGAAGCCATCTCGTACCTAGAGTTGACTCCTGTGGGACCGAAATTGAGTCACATGTCCGAATAAAAGATTCAACAAAAAATACTATGAGTCAACTGAAATGTAGTAAATGGACGAGAGTAAAGGCGTTAGATCGTGAATAAAAGAATTTGAAACATTCTAAATTATTCAATGTTGCGATACGAGAAAAAAGAGCGAGAGAGAGAGAGAGAGAGAGAGAGAGAGAGAGAGAGAGAGAGAGAGAGGGAGAGAGAGAGAGTTATGGTACATTATCCCTTGATCTTTCACGCTAGAGGAAGTTGTTGCTTTTCTGCTTTGATCTGAATTCTATTTCGGATATCTTTCATTCAGCTTATCACATTCGAAAACCGTTAGCATCATATTCTTGCCGAATATATACTTTTTATCTTCTGACTGCGTGTTTACTTTTTTTTTTTTTAATCCGATTCTGCAAGCGTTTCAATCCGTTCGTAAAAGATAATTGTTGATATATGAATATCAGAATTAATATTTTAGACAATATTTAATATACTTAAATAGATGCATAATATCATTATATGTGAATGATATAATCAATACAAAAAATAGAAGAGCAAGAAACAGCGCGCTGTTACGCGTTCCAATAAATGCAAATACTTTTGTAATCCGGCAATACGGAAACAATCTCTCATAGATACGATAAAATTCTTGAAATAAGAAAAAACAAATTTAAGAAAAAAAAAATGAGCACCATCAAAGAGCAGTTACCGGCTAAAATACCTTACTAATTACGCGCGATGTGCACGATATGCCGTTGCAAGTGGGCGCTACCTGAGCGTGAACGAGATCCGCTATTTCACACTCATTATCGAGTACTTTCCGATGCCGTTAATAACGAAAAAAGCAACTCGGTCACGGCCGAGACACTGGCACACCGGCAAATTATATATTTACAAATCCCGTTTACGCGCGCTAGAGAAAGCGTAATAGCTGGACAGCCACGAAGAAAGACCCATTTATTAAATTATGTATGAATCCTGTATTCCATACATGTGTGTGTAAACCGAGGCTTACTCTTCTTGCGATTAAAATGCATTATTAAACTGTCACGATGTACATAATATGTATATATACTTTTATATATATATATATATATACACTTTTTTTAAATAAAATATAATATAGTATAGATATAGGTTGTATTATAAAAATTTAACATTGAGTTTTATATTATTTTGTTTTTTTATATTGTAACATATTGTATATAATTATTGTAAATAGAAATATAGAATAGTTGATCTTTTTGTTAATAATTTTTAATTATATTTAAATTTTTAATATCTGAATAAGTAACAATATAAATTCTTATAACATTAATTCAAATTAATGTAAAATTGCTCATTTATTTATAATATATTGCTATTTATTTATAATATGTGAATATAAAAAATGTAAAATTTTGCATATTAAAACTTTGTAAAATATACATTTGTCATGATATAATTATATCATTTAATTATTAATTAATTTTGCATTATTGCATCGTATTGAGGTTTCAAACAAATATTTATCTTCAAACATATTATACATTAATTTTCAAGTATTGCATCTTAGTTTTCAATTGCATTGTTTACATAAATAAATATCGTTTATTGTACGCAATTAGAGTGTAACGAAATACTATATTATTATATTGGAGTTCATATTTATATGATGATTATAATTTAATGGAAAATGTAATTGATAATTAGTAACTAAAATACATAAAATCTACGGTCGAATGATACGGATTAATAATGCGAAAAGAATAATGAAACGAAAAGATGTCAAATACGAGATAAAGAAAAAAATATTAAAGAGAGAGAGAGAAAGATGTGATAGTATCACAGGTTACGTATAATGTAACGAAAAGTTTGTAGATAAATATTGTACATACGACAGTAATAGAAATGTATAATATCACATCTACATTTCGGACCACAAATTGCCTCTTTAAGCCGGTTATTATAGCTTGAATAATGAATTCATTGTGACCATTTAAATGTCACAGGCTCGATAATAATACTTTACACAATTTACACTTCAATATAACAGATAATTAGCAATTATAATTATGATTGATACTTCAATATATTGTACATTATAGGTTGAAATATAATCTTGTACACATTGCTACGATGTTAATATAACATCATCTTTTAATCATCTGATATTGTGATCAGATAATATGCGTTAAGATTTTATATTATTCTGTTACATATATTACTTTCTCAATTAAAGAATAAAACATTCTCAATTTGCGTTTGATATCAAAAGCTTTACTAATAATATGATTACTTTTTTTTTATAGAAAATAACTTATTAATACATATTTCGTTAATACATATGTAAATAAATTGTTTATTAATTCGTTTCTGGTAACTCGTATGATATATATGTTATAAAGAATTTTATAACAAATAAAAAGTCGATTATTTTTATTGTTACTTTCGTTTATAATTTTTTGTAACTAATAATTTATCTTAAAATTTGCTTTCTTTCTAGATTAGCATTAGCTAATCACATTTGCATTTATCTGCAGTTATGTTAGCGTTCAGTATCGAGGCTCACTTCGATGTCCATTCAGAATAACTGTTTATGATTGTTTATGACATCATCGCTAAAAGAAATCATCGATAAATGCAAAAAAAGAACGTTCGACACTTCGACATTTCGACTCATACTAGGAGTGCGCGTGAACGGAAATAACAGACGATAGATTGGCTGTCCACGTTGTACAAGCGACGTTAAAGACGATAACGTTATCGTACCTTCATCGTTATCGCACCCCGGAGGCGATGCCCTTACGGGCCAACTTCTAAGGCAATCGACCTTCTCGCAAGCTTTCGTTCTGCACGCTAACTACTACGCGGCCCTTCGAAGGCCATTGCTCCGATGTCCAGAGTAATTATAACAGTCATTTTGCAATTGCAACTTTGCCCATTTAAGTGGATAATCTCTCCGCGAAATGTGGTGTTCACACCGCGTTGCACACTTAGAGTATCTTAATTGTAGTATTTATATCTATCTGAAACATGTTATAATCTGATCCGCCAAAGAATCCAGTAACAGGATTCTATTCAAAAGAATTTTACGACAATATTAATAATCATAGATAAACGATAATTCATATACACTACACAACAGCGTTACTTATTAACGTTGATAGATATTGCAAAATATTGCATATATATAATAGTAGTAAAAACAGACAGTAGAAATAACACTATAACTATATACAGGGTGGCCCCGAACGTTCCAGCCAGACTTTGAGATCTTATAGGAAATTTAATTCTGAACAAAAAATTTTCAGCTTTCTTAAGAAGTTATCGCTCAAAAACCTCTGAAATCGTTAATTATTTTACACATTTTTCCAAATATCATGAAAAATGTACGTCGTTTAACAAAAAGTACCGAAACAAAAGTTATAGAAAATTAAATTATCTTTCAAATGAGATCAAAATGATTGTTGTAGCTTCCATAGATTTTGATATAATCAGTTTTAAATGTACAAAAAGTGCTTTTGTTACTTATTGTTAGATCGATTAAAGTTGAATCAGGAGAAAATCCGTAAAGCGACTAGATCGGTCATTACTCGATGCCGAAAATGTATTTGAGTAGGGGGGGACATTTTGAGAACAGTTAGTTTTTTCACGTCTTTAGTTTAAAAAAATTTATTTTATATTCATAAAAGAAAAAGATTTTTATTTTTTATTTTTATCGTTTTTTTCAAGAAATTTATTGGTTCATTTTTTTTTTTTTTTTTTTATTCCATTTTCTTTTCATCTTTCGCTCTTCCTTTGCATCAGAGGTTTTTGAGCGATAGCTTCTTAAGGAAGCATCTTTCGACCCAAGTTCGGAAATTTTTTGTTCAGTATTAAATTTCCTATAAGATCTCAAAGTCTGACTGGAACGTTCGGGACTACCCTGTATAATATGTATTCGATTTACAATATCGTTGATATGTCCATCTCGTTGATGTTTCCTAGAAAGAACCCTCACAGAATATAAAAATTGTCGCAATAAAAAAACACGTATACGGGTTTCTAATTCCAGGTGAAAGCGCATAAATGCGGATCGCGGACGCGGATATTGGCATTGCAAGTAATTTGCATTTACTTCATATGTGGAAACCGCATATGGATGTAGCCTATACCACATGTATGCATATTAAAAATGCGTTACGAGAGAACATCGTACAATATATTA
Organism: Polyergus mexicanus; assembly: GCF_030449975.1. Lineage (NCBI taxonomy): Eukaryota > Metazoa > Arthropoda > Insecta > Hymenoptera > Formicidae > Polyergus > Polyergus mexicanus. The sequence goes on along the minus strand of NW_027223339.1, from coordinate 5,164,897 downwards.
CACTACCGGAGAATACAAAATAAATTTCCATAAACTTTATGTCAATTTTGATCGTATAAAATCGAGTTGTATCATTTGATTAATGAAGATATAAATTAAATTTAAGTAAAAATTACACACAAAATAGAAACAATGCCCATCTAACAAAAGCCAAAAAATTTCATCCATTTTATACTTATAATAAATAAACTTAATCAATTTGCATTTAATAAGTAGAAATAAAATTACTTTTAATTCCTATTTACAAATGTAACAAATAAATAATACGTACATTATTATAATATTTATACAACATTTTAAAATATGTATTATTTAAAAAATTTTAGAAAAGCAAGTTGTTTTAAAAAAGAAGGTAATTTATTAAAAAAATGATTTTACAGGAAGATATATATCAATTAAATTCTATTTGTTAAAGTTACATCGTGGTATTTTTTATACAAAAAAAAAAAAAAAATAATAAAACCAAGCAAGGAAGCAAGGAAAAGTTTCTAATCATTCAAGTCACAACTTGTTAAATGTGTTAAGTTTTTCTCACTTTGTTCTAAAGTTAATCTAGCAGGAACTTCAATGCGACTGGAAGTTATGTAGAAGCAATTCGAAACATCCTCATTCATCAGTTGCACTGATCACAATGTTGACTTCACGAGACGTGTCTGCAAGCAAGTGTCTGTATTTCATAGCGCTAACGTGTCGTACGCGTCGTATATTCGATCAATACTCGAAGTTATGTAATCGTAAGACAAAAAGACTCGTTCTCGCGGAAAGTTCATTCATTGGATGCTAAACTTTCGTCGTTATCACAAATAACTAATAAATGGTACGAGATCTTTTTATAATTATAATTTAAGGTGGACTAAGGTGGACTGACAACTATAAAGCTAAGTCATTTGTTGCAACATTGTTTGCCGGTCTTTGATAATTAATTTTGCGCGAATAAACTTTAATCAGTAGTGTTAATTAAAAACGCACGTTTTGTACGACAGCTTATAAATTATGAAAGGCAAGTTTTAAAAACTGTTCTTTGAAAAAATATGACATATATATATATATACCAGCAACGGTTTATTTTTATTTTAATCTCGCCGTAATTTTATTTGAAAGTTAATTAATGCAAATTAAATAAGAGAATTGATAGTAAATTTAAGAATTATGATAGAGAAGCTTTTTGATTCCCATTAAAAAAAAAGTTGATATTAATATATTGTAAAATTAGGAGATTCTGTATATTTTCTATAAAAATAATAAAAATTCTCTTAAAATAAATCAGTAAAAATATCATCGATTAAGGCAGTGACAAGATTTTATCAAAAATTAATAAAATATTGACACTTTACTTTTCAATCTTATGATTCACTAACTATGTCAATAACATTTTAAAAAATCTGTCACTACTACTAATTAATAATTTTTAGTGTGTTTAAACAAAATTCTAATTTATAATAATTTAATAATTCTCACGTTTCAGTTAGAATAATTTCTAGAAAGATTTAATTGTTATCGTATGTGTCAGAATTTTAAACTTCGGTTTATCTCAATTTTCTATATTATATTCCCTTTAAACGGCCTTCGACAGCATCTGGATTCGCGCTAGTTTTTTCAACTGCTGACATCGATGTCATTTACATATACACACACACTTGTATTTATACGCGTACATATTAAACGGTATTCCCACACTCAAATCTTTAGCTACCGCGATTTTGAAATCTATGTACTATGTGTTTGTCGAAGTCAGTAGTCGTCTTGAAACCGTTATATTGTACAATAAAGCTCGGGAAACACATTTCGTCTCGATTTCTAATCACATTCATCATTCTTTTGAATCTCCACAATTTCGACATCTTCAATGACCCGCAGTCCACGTATTATTTATTAAATACAGTGAGATTTCATTGTTTGCAGTATTATACTTATAACTGAAATTCCCGGGCTATCAGTGATAATACACTTATTTAAGAGAGAGCGTATTTTTAACGAACATGATATGCTAGTATCTGTGTGCTTCTGCCAACATGCTAAATTTTCCATATATTCTCGTAATTGCGAATTGTATAAAGTACTGATATAATACCGGAAGCAAACAAGTTATCGTTCTTAAAATTATAGAGATATACTTGATAGTTGATAACGTTATCGTATATTTATTGTGCGATAAACACATAAATCGTTTCTAATGTTCCGTTTTCGGAGATATAAAAATTTATACAAGTTTTTGGAAAGTAATGCAAATGCATCGAATCAAGTGTGTGTGTGTGTTTGTATTTAATTCTAAAAATTTTAATGTATACTAAGATATATTAGGAAATTTCTTTATGACGATGTCTCACAGGAAGTTGCAGAGACCAATTAATTGTTATTTTTAAACACATAGAAATCAGGGAAAATGAAACTACAATTCTTCAATCACATCTTTTAATAGAAGATATTTGACAATTTTATTTACATATGGAACATTAAAAACAATCAGAGATATTTTTATCATTTAATATAAAGTTATAAAAGAAGCCAAATATCGACAATTTGATATATATTTTAAAAATATGCTGTATATGCATAATTGAAAAATAGAGTCTATTTTGTGATGAATGACAAATGAACACAAAAGAAATATTACATGAAGTTCGTTACAGTTCCAAAAAAGATTGGTTTCTGTTTCCATTCTGTACGCACTTTAAAATATACTATATTATTAAGATTGTCAATATTGGGCATTTTATTAAACATTTATTATATAATAAAGATATCTCCAACTGTCTTCAGTTCAAATGTAAATAAAATTATCAACTATTTTCTATTAAAAGATATTTTATATTTCCTGCTCTCTCTCTATAGGCATTTAAAAATGACAGCTGATTAGTTTCAGCAATTTCCCATAGAATACCCTATACAATACATGGTAAATAAAAAAACTTCTCAATATAATTACATACATTGTAAATCAACTTCAATTTATAAATAACAATTTATGAATGACATTTGCAATAACATATGATTACTATAGCAAAATTAAAATCACGAAAACAGAATGACAAAAAGAAATTATTTTATTTTTATATTAATTTCTTCATAACTCAGAAACAAATAATATATGTATAAAAAAAGACAGAGAGAGAGAGAGAGAGAAAGAAGACAGTAACTAGATTTTAAAAATTAACTAATAGACTAATGAAGAGATAACTATTTTTGATTAATGAAGACTAATTATTTTTCTCTACAATTCAAATATATCTTTAAATCAATCTAAGTAAATAAAAATAATAATGTATAAACCACAAAGAGAGAGCACATGTGTTCCTACAAATAACTAATTTATTAATAAATATTTTTTTGATATCCGCATCATAATTTATTGTAATATCTTCAATGCTGGTCGACAACAAGCATGTATAATTTCCGCATTCGTTTCGTGCAGTGCAAAAGAACGTAATCTAGAAAAAACCCGCATATGTGCCTGTTGTACGTGTCTTTTAAGATGGCGTAATATTTTCATGTAGCATCACTCTTTACCCGCGCGGGTCATAAATAAATATGGATTTTGACATTTTGTGCTGTTTGCACGATTCACTACGACGAGTTTAAATGTCTCTGTTCTCTACAGCCGATAGTATTCGCGTGTGCACTTGCGAAACTGTTTTTTTTTTCGCATTTTTAACACAAGTACTTTTATTTTCGTCTGTCGATGAAACTCAATTGCAATATTCTGTTGTGTAGGACTATATTTCAAAAACAGACTAAGGTTACTATGTCGAGCGCTATAAGCGAAAAATGTATTTGTATCAATAAAAATGCATACTTTCTTGCGCATTAGAGTCTGATATTTTCAAAAAGAAATATAATTATTTAAAAAATTTTCCTTTAATTTAGATTTCAGCACTTTTTAACTTTGTTTTGTAACCATATTTAAAAAAAAAAAATACAAGTACAAAATAATTTATTCATACATGACGTAGGTACATTTTTAATCATCAGTAATCTTTTAACGATTTTATATTCTCTTTATTTAAATAATCACTCTTTATTTTTTATATATATATTCTATCGACCTTTTCTTATTTCTCAATCTCATGTACGCAATAAGTTTATTTAAAACTATGTAGATATAAATGAAACATTATTCAAATCCATCAATTAAATTAGATTAAATTGTATTTTTTTTTTTTTTCATCATCCGCAACGAGATGGTTACAAAATTTTTTCGAGGCACGTGACTTCGCGCATCGTGAAGGAAAAAGAATACGATACGAGACGAAGTAGAATTGGTGTAGGAATTTCGCGAAGTGCATTAAAGTCTCGTCGGGATGGTTTCGGGCGCAAAATTCACTCGAGCAAGGACTCGGTTCGCGTCCACGGAAGTGGATCCGATGGAAAATTCCGGCACCGCAGAATCCGCCTTGGGGACAAACTAGACTTGTGCCAAATGGAGTCAACGTTTTCGCCAACGACGCTTCTCTTTCTCGCGGTAGAAGGCGTCCTCGAGTAAAAAAGATAATAATGGGATCGGATGGAATGCAAAGCGATAAACAAATAATTGCGATAATTCCTCGATAAGAAACAGTCGAATCGACGTAGAATCTCGATAAACGGTAGAGGTATTTTCGATGGACCGGCGATTAAAGTGATATAACTCTTCGACTATTTTTACATCTTGTGTTACCGGAGAAAATCTGTTTTTCAAAAAATTACATAAAAAGATGTAAAAACAACGTCAAAGAAATATATCGGACATCATATTATTACATATTTATATATAATGTATATATATTATAATTGAAGATATCGAGTGGCAACGTTAAACACATGCGACTGGAAGAATTAAATTAATTTATAATATATTTATATTTATAATTTTCAAGAAAAAAAATTACTCTGTAACTTTCTGAAAGATAAAAAATTAAATAATTATCAATCCATTGCTAATAAAAAAAAATTTAATATTTAGTGATATCTTACAATTAAAAAATGGAAATCAACATTTAAAAAAGAGAAAATATACTTTTTAATTTTATTTTGTCGATATTTTCATCTGTCTTTCATATGACTGCAGACAGCAAATTTTGTAGATTCGAGGTGTCTGTTGTCCGATTAACGGTATTTATAACGGGTTGAGAAATAATTTAGACGCTGCAAAGAGGTCAACTTGACACTAGTATCCATGAATCGTTTGGTTAATTTTCAATAAATACGTATTTAATTCTCCATATATTTAATTCTTCGGAAAGATGGAGAATTATGGAATGGAGGTTATTGTATATATTGTGATGCATCGTAAAAATATCCATATTTAGTTACTTGAGAAGTGGATGTATATGGATACTTGGAAAGTCTTTCAATTTCAAAGTAAACGCGTTGTTGAATTGATCCCATTGCTAGCTCGATAGTTTCATTAACGGGGACTTTGTGCAAGATCGGTAATGAATCTTGTCGGTGCATAGATCGATAATACATTATGTTACGTTACGTTGCATTTATCGTTTGAAACAAAGTGACATTATGCCACATTAAACCGTACGAATTGAAAATAATTAAAATAACGTATGCATATTTCCATTGTATTATCTTTCGGTATAAAATGTCATAGTAATGTTAAAATATGGGAATGCGAGATGAGAATACGGCATGAAATATTAATATTTTAGAATATTTAACAAAGTATTGCTTAATGTAATTATGATATTCTTTGGAACAGGAAATATTTTTAAACAGGCTTATATAAAAAGAGTATAATATGGCGTGCAAATCGTATTTAACAAAGCATTATTCATTACACTACTGTATTAATATCCGTTATAGAAGAGGGAAAAAAGAGAAGAAGAAGAGAAAAAAAATGTACTCTGTGATTAAAATAATTTTAAAGCGGTCAGTTGATAAAGCAAAAGATATCTGCATGATCTTTTTTTCTTTGCATCGAGATTAATTGGAAAAATATATTTGCCTAATCTTTTATCATATTTTTGCTATAGGTATTAGCGTTATTTTTAGCTTCAGAATTAATCATTATCTCAATTATCGTTACAGATAGTTCTATCGGCATCGGCGCGACATCAAGCACAGAATGACCTGCGATATCTTAAAAATATATTTTGCTAAATAAATTTAATCAACTAACAGATTTTATTTGCTTACAAAAATCATAAAAGATAGATTATTGTGTCAATATTTTAATCGATAGCAAGAAATGTTGAGACTATAATTATTGTTACACAAAAGGCGACGTAAGATGAGATTAATTTAAATTTTATTTAATTTTATTAATTTAGAAGAACTGTTTATTATCATTAATTTAATTCTTGTATAAAATATGAATAGATAATTCGTCTAGAGATAATTAATATCTCTGAATCATTCTAAACTTAATATTTTGCGACCAAATATGTATGTTACAAAAATATTATTTGAAAAATGTTCAAACATTTACAAAGAAAATTCAGATATATAAAATATTCTCTACTTTTCGTAATTCCTTAATTGTATATCTTATTCATCCGCACCGACGCTTTCAAAAGCAGTGAGTTGTCGCTTCAAGATCTACAAGTAGTTAATCGTAAAAAGAAGCTCGCAGAATGCGAGTATAGAACGTAAGCAGGTCTCATGCCAAATCCGATCTAGAGCACAATCGACGTGGCTAAAAAAAGTTCAAGAGATAAGTTATCGGTGAGAGTTATCGTACTATTGACGAATTGCTTTCAAACCGGATTAACGTGCCACTTCTTATACACTCGCTTTAAATCTTCGAGATAAAAAACAATATTTCTTCTCCCATAAAAAAAAAAAAAAAAAAAATTCTATATTTTAATTAAATACGCACACACACACATCTTTATCTGAAATATGTATTTCTCAGAAGTCTTTGTTTAACCAGTGAATAAGGCGTGATAAATTTCCGATTATCCACATTTCGATCCTCTTACCACGCGAATATTATTTCGTCGCGTTTGTTATGTCGGTCACGCATACTTCCCCGTGAAAGTAATGACTTCAGGGCAACTGGGAGCAGTCTAACATCTTCTTATTATATGCTAAGAAGTTACTTTCGCGCGGCGAGAGAGCTCTCACTCGCAAACTCGAAATGATACACGTCATCATCCTGTTCTTCAATGAGACTTGTCCACGTTGAAAACTTTAACCCAAAAATTGCCTCGCATACTATTTCTCTTTCCTTTCTTCCTTTCTTTCTCTTTATGCACTGTTGACGTCGTCAAGAATACGCTGCTTTGTGCATTTGAGAATACTCTTTTTTTATCTAGTTTAGAATACATTCAAAAAGAATTAAAAATAAATTTGTCTTTTTTTTTTTTTTTTTTTTTTAAACTCTCTTTTGTATTTTCTTTCTTTTTCAACTCCAATAAAATATATAATAAAACAATTACCATTAAATTTAAATATCAGAAATAGATCAACTGTATTAAAACGATAAAAGATTTCTTTTTAATTAATTTTCTTTAATTAAATTTTGTTAATTCTGCAATAGTCAATTCGATCTTTTTCGCGAACGCTACTTTAAACAATTACTCTTCAAATCAACTTTTGCAAAAAGTCAGATTGAAAAATAATTAGATAGAGAAAGAATAAAGCACATTCGGTAGAATATTGCATCACTAATAAGTGACTTTAATAAAATTGTTAGAATTGCTAGATTATTTTTACTATCGATAATATTTTTTATTAAGTACTCCATCTAATTTTTTTATTAATTTAATTATACACAACACAAAGATTTTTCTCATAGATGTTAAATATATTAAATAATTTTTCGAAAATTTCGTTACTTTGAATTATTTTTATCGTTCAAAAACTAGATATGAAATTTAAATATTTGACTATACAATCAGAGTATATTATACTCATTGTCAGCATTAAATTCTAGCTCTTATTAAAATTAATCGCTTTGTTTTAAATACCTCGTGACATCAGCTGTTTCCATTAATCTATTTTTAGCTTATTTATGCGGTTGTTGCGATAAGCAATTCGTTTCATTTAAAAACTGATTAATCTGCAAATATAATTTATCAAAGAAAAAATGTATGTTAAAAAAATTGCATTACACGCAGAATATTGTATTAACAGTAAAAAGGCTTGTCATAGCTATTAACGACTTTAGCTTAGTTCGACGTCATCATCATCGTGTTCTCCAAACACAGATATCCACAATTCTCACTAATTGTGCTACAAATCCACTACTAACGCGTCTTGTTAATAAAAAAATGTCGTAATTGAAATAAAAATTGTTTTATTTTGCACATCCCTTATTACACAATCACCAATCTTTTCGGATTTCACGGTCCCCTCACGAGGTATTCGCTCGCGCTTTTGCTCAGATATCACTGACCTTGAATCGAACTTGCTGCCGTCCTGTAGCGTGCCAGTGTAGTGCATGGTCAGCTGGTCGCCCTTTTTCGATCTGACATCGCATACCTCGGGCATGTACAACTTGTCCACCTTCAGGCCATTTTCGGGATTGTCGGCCCCGCTAAGGGCGACAATCGCTACCACGAGGAGAAGAGCGTTACGGCACATCGCGAGCACGACACTCGCGCTGTTCGATGTGTAAGAGGCCATGTTCATCAGTCGACGGATGCTCGTGAGCAACTGAATTCTCGGAGCGTTTTACGCCGGCGAGCCGCCTTCGGTTCCCCCCGTTCATCCCGCCGTCCCCGAGCGCTGGCGCCGTGGTTAGGACGGAGACGGAAGCAGCGGGACCAGAGGAGGACGGAGAGTCCGTGCCGTCACATTGCGCCGTCTCAATGGCCTCGCGGAATATGTAGGTCTCTACCTCTCGGGAAAGTCCTTTTCCCTCTCTCCGCACCTCTGGGTACCGCTAGCGACTTCTCGCTCGCAGAGAGAGAGAGAGAGAGAGAGAGAGAGAGAGAGAGAGAGAGAGCTCCCACTTGATCATCCTTCCTCGTTCGTTTCATCTCGCATCGCGCTCTCTCCCGTCTCTCCTCTCCAGCTGCGTGCTCCACATCTCTCTTTCACGGTTGTATCCCGGAGTCGCGTGTCTTGCTCCGACCTGATTTTCCTCCTGCTTTCTCTCTCGCCGCCACGTTGCACCGCTTTGTCCTTCTCGCGTTCTTATCGTTCCTGATGTCTTTGTCTTTCTTCCATCGGTGGTACATATCACAGAGTCTGCGGCTTGTGCACCCCCCTCTCGCTGTACCCTCCTCGCTGGCCCATCAGATCGGGTGTTTCCTTTCATCCCTTCAACCCTGTCTCCGCGCGTCGTTACGTCTTTCGTTTCTCTTCCGTTTTCCCTCTTCACCCTTTCTCGCACGATTACCAATACGAGGAATACGACTCACGCTCCGATTTTGATAAGATTCCACAGATTTATCGTGTAAGCGAATGTTCATCGAGGAAACATACCGATTCGTGTCGATGGTAAATTAAATTAAGAAATAAACTTTATTTAAGAGAAATGTTAAACTCACCAACGCGTTCGACGGAGCCTATTAAAAGTATATCGAAAACATCGCTAAAGAGCTTTTCTTATGCCGGAAAATCATTCTCCTTCTCCCCTCCCTCCCCATGTAAACTATTTAAATAAAGATTTCTTTCATATTCGAACAGAAATTTTTTACATGTATTTATTAGTTATATGATAATTAAAATCTTTATAATACGATTGCATGATATTCGAGCTATAGTTTATAGTATAATAGTGTCGACTATTATATCATCTAATCATTAAATTTCAAATTTAAACAAATATATGTATATAGATAAGTCAATAAATACTGTCATCTAAAATATTTTCATAAATATTCATTTTATGCAAAAACGTTTAAGATAAAAGTTAAATAATTTTAAAAAGGCTAATTTTATTTATACGGTGACGCCAAAAAGTTTCGAAAGTCATCTCAAATTTTTTAAATGAATACCCTTGTTTCTAATCGGCTATAATTGTAGAAGATGAAGAGACAAATTCAACGACTTGTAACACTTTGATCGTGGGGTGACGTTGAAATGAAAAAATCCAGAAAAACGGGATAAAAGTAATAGATAAGTAATAAAAATAATAATTTTTCAAACAAAATAAATTAATTTTATTTAATAAGATGCTATCTCTTTCGGAATCGTTCGATATTGATAATGTTGGATAATTTCATCATCTTTTCGGTATCACTTTATTCTTCCACCAGAAAATTTTACCCTAAGGGATATCTACTGACATCGTAATTTTTTTATTTACTTTGAGAAAATTAGCGTGGTCTCGTCATCGATCTTCTTGCGTCTTTCTCACGATTATTCATAGATGTAATCGATAAATGACGAAATGTTTAAAGAATTACGCAAGACGCTATATTTATCGAACGACTCATTTTTATCAATTGAACGATCGTTGCTGCAACTTCGCGGAAGGAAGGAATTGTGGAATCGGTAGGATGTAACAATAATATCTTGCTTCATGTCTTCGAGAATTGTTGGTACATTTCGATTGACTATTTGTTTATCATCCCAATGAAATCCCATTGATACATTCTGTTCCTTTAACTGTGTTCTTTAACTTCGAAGTCATGAAGCAACGTGTTACCAATGCTTATCGAACGATTCCAAAAGATACGTTGCAAAGAACATATATATATATATATAAAACATATTTAGCTAAACGTGAAATATTGGAGAAAAACTACAATACAATGACAAAAGAAGCATATGTGAAAGCGATTTTGATTCGTTTCCCTCGGGATTCCATTCGATTTTGTTCACTTCGTCAAGCGGAGTTGTTCTGTGGGCTTTTCTCTTTAGCTCATTTTCTTCGCGCTTCTTTAATGCAATCCTCGTCTCATGGAGATTGTTCCGCGTATCTGTCTATCGCTCTTTAATTTCATTCGCCGTCTCTCAACCGGCGCACCGCGTTACATGTCATCCTGATCTCATCGTTTATCACTGATGTCATCGCATCGCTGCTGCTATGAAGCGCATCCGAGCGTTGCAATGCGCTTCCTTCCTACGCGGTGGAGAATTTCGTGGCTGTTTTGCGAAACATATGGATGTTGCGGTGATCAAATTGCACGACCGTTTCATTCCCTTTTTTTTCCCGACAAAATCTCTGGCACATTTTACTCGAAGTCGAAATATTAAGCTACGAGTTTTCAATTGGTTCATTGAAAAAAACTTCCATTTGCTCTACGCGCTAACAAAATTCATCTCTCGATGAATTATTTATAAGACATTTCACGTACTGGTATGTAAATGCGATTCGCTGAGATACGTACATCGAATTCGCTAACTGTTACAACGAAATTTTCAGAAAGTATGCGCGTTTGAATAGCGATACTCGGGATCGATCAAAAACTGCTTTAGCAATGGAATTTTACAAAATCAAATTTATCAATTAAACGATGTCAATGTAAGCATAGTTATAGAGATGGATTAACAATAAAATAAAATAATTATTACATTATCATATTATGTAAATACAATTATTATATTGTGTATGAAAATGTGATTTGAATAAATTATATTTAAGTTTCAAATATTCTATATTCTACAATATGTTCTACATGTATAGATATGGCGGAAAAAACATATGCTTTTCAGATGATGAAAACATTTTTTTCATTTTTGTATGAATGATAAAAATCATATATATAAATTATATTTATTATAATTATTTTCTATGCAAATGCAAAAAAAGTTTTTATAATTTTTTAAATATTTTATATTATAGAGATACAGATAGCGGATACATTTTCGACAACAACAGTTTTTACAAAATTTAATTCAGAGAATTTAACTTGTTCTGCTTAATTTACTATCGGAGCATATATTTTGAACGAATTCATCTGCATAAAAGAGATTTTATTTTATTTTATTTTTTTTTTTTTTTTACTTTAAAATCCGTTTATTAGCGAATGAGCACGATAATAGGCACAAGAAAGAAACGTCGGCTTTATCGCAAGACGAATGTTCACGGTCCAGTAAACAACGGTGCACGATATCGTGAATAGTCTTTTAGTTAACATTTTAAATAGCATTTTGAAAAGCTTTACTTTTTAGCCAGTAGCAAACTGTTTTAAACTTGATATATTAAGCGCTTCCAGTTGCCTATAGAATATTAACATTGATCGACAAGCAAAAGTTTCAAACAAAAAGCAGAACTCTTGTGCAGAGTTTCGTTTATCGGAACAATCTTCAAAGTTACCTTTCGAAGCAACTTTTTAAAATATTAATTTTCTTATAGAGCTCTTTTATTCTTCGCAATTTATTTGTATAAATTATCGATTATATATTTAATTTTGTAAATTTCTGTAAATGTTTGTATATTCATACATTTATTCCATAAAACTTTCGAAGTATTCGATGTAAGCGGATGCATAGTTATTCCGGTAGTTAATATTAGATTTATAAACTTTTAAAAGTATTTTTCTCTGTTTTTATAAATTGTTAGATACTCGCTTTTATAAAGAAAAGATCATCGTTTTATAAAATTTTTACTTTAATAAATCTTTGAATACATAACTTTCAAATTTACATATTTTTTACTTTTGTAAAAATCTGTGTTATAATCATATTTTTTTAGAAATTAATAATTAGTGAATTATCTACAATAAAGAAAAAATCCATTAATTTCAAGAAATTATTAAGCTTCTTTATTTAATTTTTATTAAAATCTTTATTTATTATCGCGTCGTATAGGTTTGACATTAACAAATTTCTTGATTTAAAAAATTATTAAATTTATAAATCTCTTATTCTATGTTTCTTATTTTAATTTTCTAGCAATAATTGAACTTATGAATCATATATCATAGAGTCTCGCCTACGTAAATGCTTGATTTCACAAGTAACCGATTTCCCATATAGACAAATAAAAATAAAATATTTGAATTGAGAGCTCTTCTACAATTGCTTTATTCCTAAAACAATTATACATAATTTATGATTCATATGTCACCGAAAAGAGAAAATTAGCATCTCTATTCTCTAAAATTCTTGCGCTTTTGTTCTCTTCACATTTTCCTACTTTCACGATATTCTTATATCACACGTAAAATACATTAAAAACTCTTGAATAAATTTTCATAAATTTGAAAAATTGCGAAGCATCTTTTATATACATTCGTATGAACTTATTTTATTAAATACATATTATAAAAAAAAAAGAAAAAGAAAAGAAAACAGAAAAAAAGAAACCAGAGATATGTTTATTTTAATAATAATATTGATTTTTTGTCAAAAGCATTATAACTTTCGAATTTTAATAATAATATTGATTTTTTTTATCAAAAGCATTATTAACTTTGATATTTTCAAAAATTATAAGAATGTACTTTTTTTTCGAAAATTTGCGAAAGTACTTTATCTTGATTTTGTACATTTTGAAGATAAGACGAGACGTTAGCTGCGAAAATACATTTGTGTGCGCTTCTTTTTTACGCTTTGACGAAAGAGGGCAAATCCGTACGCTCGTTTCACGATGACGACGACGACTACGATGTACAGACTAGTCTGTAGCGAAAAGCGAAAAGTCGAGCGCCCTGCGTACACACTCGTTACATCGAGCGCAACGGACCACTCAGACCAAGTTTACATCTTGAGAAATGCTCGCAGAAATTGCAGTGAGCTCTCTGACCCCGACCTCGCCATGACGCAATGGTTCGAATTACGTCTCTTCATGCATAGAAATCACGAGATTTGTAACGGCACTGACTTGCGCGACGTGGATAAGAAACGTTAAGCTTTAAATGATATTACTTTTACAAAAGTATCGTCGTACAATAAACATGTTTGATGATAATTGGAACGTTTGGCATAAGATAAAAGTGATTAGATAATCATTAATTCAATGTTAAAATATAAAATATTGTAAATATGATTTTATAAAATTTTTTATTAATTACTTTTAACGTTTATATATGTAAGTTTTATTATAAAGACATTATATCATGCTCTATTATTTTCGGAATGTAATATGTATATCCCTTTCCCATTTGCTGCGTAAAACTACGAAAATTTATTTTGTAGATTTTTAATTAAAAAAATACAAACATTTCTCAATAGATTTATCACGGCAAGATTTTGATTCTATGCGTTTTGCAATAATTCTTTGTAAAATATACATATATACACAGACGCGCGCATGTATACACACACACACACACACACACACATATATATATATATATATATATATATATATATGTGTGTGTTTTCAACAAAAAAACAATTATTTTCTTCAATAGACTCTTTCAATAGACTCGAGTGTAAATGTGATAGAAAGTTCCAACAGTTCATATAACGCTTGCATCTAATCCACGCTCTGGCTGTTTAACGCATGGAAATTAATAATGAGACAGAATGGAAATCCTGGAGCGATAAGCCCCGGATCTACGTAATTCCGTGTGGATTATGCAGCGACGCGCAGCCACCAGCTCGAATTGAACGAACGATAGAGGAACAAACATAGAATCGGCGGATTCATTTAATCTGCGATCGTAACAGCTGTCTATTCTCAAAATAATCGAAGATAGTTTCTCTTTTGGTATGTATACTTTAAGACTTACTCAATTCTTTGACACGTAAATAAATTTAATCTAATTCCTTAAGATACAATAGCCATGAAAAATGATTTGTTAAAATTCTTTTATTTTATGTTTATTTATAATTCTACGTTACCTTTGCAAAATAATTTATTTATACGTATATTTTAAATATGCATAAATGTAAAATAAAATTATACAATATATATATTTCGGTGTTTCATAATTTTTTAAATCACAAATAAGATCCATTTTTATTATTATTTATATTGCGTCTTACGTAAAATATTACGAATGTACATTCAAAATTGTATTGCGATCAGAATATAACTCGAATGCGTTAAGCATTTTTTTATTTAATAGCGATGTACAAATCCTTACGCCTTTGATTTTAACGAAATTATCGAGACTCTCGATCCCCTCGTTCTACATTTGCATGCTCCGTTAACTAATACAGTAACCCGAAATTTATCGCAGGCTCTTCCTTTCTGTGCGTGAACAATTTCTCGCGTGGCTGTTTCGGCAGTTTATTCTCGTAGACATTCATCATCAGACACGATCATCGGCGAATAGTAATTGCTCGCAGCCTATCGTTCCGTTACTTGACAGCCGAAACGTAGTTTAAACAACCCGTAACGCGGCACTCGAATTCTCACTCCAAAGTCTTCGTATTCGTGTCACGTCGGTGTTGCGATAGTACGACAATGCGATGCGATTTACTTAGGAATGGGTTGTCGAAGCTCTCGAGAGAATCGCAAAATTATTCTTTCTTCGCTCGCCAATATTCTCAAATTCGGTATTTTTTTTTTATGTACATACAGACAACATGAGACAAAGTGATATTTGAGAAAGTAGTAGAAGCGCACGACAATATCTTTCACTAACTTGACGTTTCATATATTGCATTTTTCACTTGAAAAGATCATACACATAGCAAACTCAACATACTATGCTACCTTTGTTTCGAGCAACATTCTTTCTATCACATATTTTAGATGTAAAATAATTACGTAAATATTGTATATAAAAAAAGGATAGTTTTAATATTAATAATTTATATAGAAAATATATTTTTTCCTCTTTTATTTTCTCTAAATTATAAAACTCTTATTGCACACGTGAAAGTATTTGCATATAATTCCTTCGGCAAGAATAATATTAATATTTGTACATATATTTTATAAAATCTTAACAAATTTAGATTATATATATAAAATAAAGCAATGAATGTTAAAAAAGTCCAATTGTTTCTTCGATCTCAAATACAGAAAATTCTTCGAAATCTTTGATTAGACATAAATTGCAACGATGATATTCATAAATGTCTTTGTTGGTGTTACATATCACTGTAAAGGAGCATCTGTCATTTCTGACAATTGATCTCTGGCAGAGAGCGATCGTCCCTTCCAAAAGGAGAGATGGCAACGGAATTCGGATCTCATGGCACGAAGCATTTAAACGGGTCGGAGAGCTTAATAGCGGCTTGTTTCCATCGGGAAAGCGGGTAGCCGGTTAAACACGTGCAGTTTCGACAGGCAAGACCGAAAGCACGAGCGCGCGCGTAACGCGAGCTTCAGCCAGTTCGGATGCCGGAGATAGCTAAACTGTTTCCCAGGCTCATAGGCTCATAGGTTCGGGTTAAGGGAAACACAGTCAACTATGGTATTCCCATGAGATAGTTATACGACGAGCTCTGACGCGACTACGAAACTCACACGTCGCGCCATTGCCGCTTCGAAGGCGGTAGTTTTGCGTCAATGACAGTTTGAAAACGGATTAATTTCGATTTCTTACATAGTTGGAAAATTTGGCTTTTGTTAATTTAATATAATAAGGATATGTTAAATGGTGACACTAATACTATGGTAATATTTTAACACAAAATCAATGCAAACTTCATAATGATTTTAAATAAATTTTTGTGTAAAATCAACATATTTTTTATGATAAAATTAACTTAGAAAAAAAGTTACTGAGTCTGTAGTCACTCCGTAAATTTTGAAACATAATGTCACTAATAATACGGAACATGTCGGAAATGTGTTGAATATTTAACACAAAAACTTTAACCGGCATATTTTTTAACAAGAAAACATAAATTATCCAATTGCGTAAAATGTCGTTTATTTCTTTCCCTATATGATTTTAAGAATAGATAAAATAAAATTTTCAAAAATTATTCTCCTGTCGGAAAAAAAAATATTTTACTTTAATTCTTGATTTCACGAATATCATACATGCTCGTTCAATTAGTATCCATTGATATAGAATCACTTGAGCAATCTCGTATTTTAAAAATAGAATTTCATCTTGCCCGCGACTGTAACATTCAAGAATCCATTTCATATATATTCGCCATCCTGCACTCTGGGTTCTTCAGAAAAATTTCTACTTTTAAACAAACCTTATTCTAATCTTTTACTTTTATAGATATTTGTTCAGACAGATTTTTGATTTTGTAGATTCTTGGTTTTATCTAAATTTTAAATTTTACAAAATCTTCTCTACTTTGCACCATCGTGTGTTTTTATCTCAAAGTAAAAGAATCTCAATTTCAGATGCTTCTCCTACACATACATACAATTTTTATCTCTTTATAGCTTCTGTCACACATACTCTATATTCCTATATTCACAAAATCTGAGCTTCAGCAGAAAATCTTTTTCAATTTTACATGATATCAAACTTCTACAGATATTTTTATTATTAATGCGTTTATATATAATATAGACATAATTATATACCATATTAAAAAAATATAATCAGTATCTAAAATTTGTAATAGTTATGTAATTAAATGCAAATAAAGTTATGCAAATAAAAAATTTTCTTATCTTATTCAATTCTATATCCTACAATTAATTGCTACGGAATAAAAAAGAAATTAGAATATAATATAAAACATTTTAATTTTTATAGCAATGTTTTTAATTATTATGTTTTCAAAATAAGATTAATCGAGTTTTATAAAAATTTTTATAATATTAAATTAATTGCGAGAGAGAGAGAGAGAGAGAGAGAGAGAAAATCAATGTTTATTTGTGGAAATATTATTTTTCCATCTTCTTGCGATTTCGCGCATGGCGTGGATAAATGTCACTCTTTATCTGACTCGAATATATTTAATATATTATTTTTTATATATTATTCTATTTTTATATATTATATTTTCGTTTTATTTTTTTGTTTATTTCCTCAATATTTTAATATTCCTAATACTCTTTTAATTCCTAATAAGCATTTAATTTCGTAAAAATCTTAAGGAATTAAATAACTATCTTAAATTAAAATAATTCTGATAGTCCTAACAATCCTACTTTTGCTGGCTAAGCCAGCGGGAATCCGGGATCACAGAAATTTCGGGGAATGTGTCCTAATCGCGTGGCCTACTCGCGTGTCCAACTCGCGTGCCCTATTCGCATGCCCTATTCATGTGCCCTAATAAAATGCACCGTACGTGGCTTCCGTTGGGCCAGTTGCACCTACCTTCCGTTAATCCTGGCCATATTCATTCTGGCTACACCTAGCCAGAGATGTAGCTTCGATCTCTATCAGAGATCAATGAAGGAGAGAAATTCCTTCCGTTGCCGGCTAATTATTATCGCCGGTACATGAGCGTAATTTTACGCTCGTTTATGGTCATGAGACATTACGACCATTTGTCATGCATCATTTTAATATAACTTTAATTAATATAATGCCAAGTTATCAATCAAAATTAATTGATTAAAATTCTTATAATAATATAATTTTGTTCTTTATAATAATATATAATTTAATAATATATAATTCAATAATATATAATTTATATTAAAATAAAATTGATAAAAGATTTATATTTTATACAATTTAACAGATCGATAATTTGGCATTATATCAATTAAAGCAAAGTTTTAATCAATTTGATAATATATGAATGGGCTAAAAAATTAAGATAAAATCGGCGCAATATAACAATAAGTTATTACTATTTTATATAATTAACAGATTTACTCTAGCGTCTTCTTCATTAAACAAATTAAATAAAATTCATCAATTAAAAAAATATTTTACATCCTTTGCAAATTTTTGCTTTAATTCATACTATAATGTGTCTTAATGCATAGTAAAAAAATCTATATTGAAAGTTATTTAATTCGATCTATTCTAGCCCATCCATTTTGAGGCAACGGATCTATTTATAATCTATAGTCTACATATATATATATCTACAATATCTACGAATCCGTTATCTCAAAATAAAATAAAGTTTATCACTCACCGGCACTGATGCGCAACAGCGGAGTTGTTGGTCTTGAGGCTACGTTGTCTGTAACATACAAATGTAAAATTCAAATTATAGCAGCGCTCAAAATATTGTATAATTAATATTTAAAAAAAAATTATTATTTTACATGCCAAATTTTATATCCGATGCGTACGATAATAAACAGATACATAAATATGAAACAATTTTATAAATTCTGAAAGGACTGTTTTTTGTAATAGTAAAAATATTTATCGGATTTATGTAAAAGTCTTTCTTTTTAAAAAATTTATTTAAAAATCTTTCTCTTGTTTAATTCATTAAATTAATGAGATCGAATTAATACGCGTACGCGATTTTTATCAAATAGAATACAAATAATAAATACTCACCCTTGGGTTGCTCCGCTGGTGCAGGATGCCTCTCCTAGGCCTCGTCCTCCTCCCAGAAGATCAGGGTCGCCACGTTGCTCTGTAACATCCAAATAAAAGATTCAAATTATAGCAACACTCAAAATAATTACTATTTAAAAAAATTTATCATACGCATTGAATTTTATATTCGATGCATATAATAATATGTAGATTAACAAAATAATTTTACAAATTTCGAAGGAAAAAAAAAACACTTTTACTAATAACTTCACATACAAGCTATAATCTAAAAGTAGAAACTTTTACAAGATTATAGCTTTCGTATAAAAATTTTTTCTCTTTAATTCTCTTTTGTCTAAATTATAAAAAGCCAAATTACGCGATTAATTGCTCAATATAAATTGCACATATGCAATTAATAAATAATTAATATACAAATAACAATTTACTTACCACAGGGTTGGTCCACCGATGCCCGATGCCTCTCCTAGGCCTCCTCCTCCTCCTCTCAGGTTGATTCACACACGCGATACTTAAACGGCACTCCCGCACTTTTATTAAAAGATTACTCCCGCACTTTCGAATTTCGGCACGATCGAACCCCGCTTCACGTGAGAATCACACTTGGAGTCGACAAGTCGGGAATTCACCGATTACTTCGAGCAAAGGTTAAGCGGAAGCGGAAGAAGACGAAATCGATCGATGGAATAATCGCGAATGGGGTTCGCTCGACTCTTGACCCGCGCCTGCTCCCATCGAGGGCCGACTAGAACATCGTTAGGAACGATTTCATACGAACCACCAAGTCTCTATCGTACAGACCGAGCCGGGTTTATCGTAAGGCTGATAGACGGGTCGAGAACGAAGATACCCACCTTCTACGTGCTAACAATCTAGCACTTCGAAAGCGGGAGATCAACTTCTCTAGCGAGCGAAAATCGAACCTAATTAGAACAGCCGACTCCTCAGATGCCAAACATGTTAGTATTTCTACAATGTGCTGTTAGACGGTACAAGAGAAGGGACCCATTAACGACGATTCCAAAACAATCGACCGAACTCTAACCGATTCGGGCCGAACCGTTCGTCGGAGCAGAACGTGCCCTCAACAGCCGATTCTCGAACCGAAGTTCAAGATTAACCGCGCGAACATGCATCTATATTATGCACGAACATACGTTGCTACGCGGTCGGCATTCATCTCAGCCGCGATACTGAGGCGTTTTAACGTTGCGCCTACATTAATATATTAAATTTATTAATATATAAATATTTATATAATATATAATATTAATATAGTATTAATATTAATTGATATTAATATAAAATTAATTGTATTAATAGGTATTAATATATTAAAGATTGCAACGCTGAGAGACATCCCATTTAGCCGGCAACGAAGTATGATTCTCGATTACAATCGTGAAAACGAGATAAAGGTTCAACGCGAAAACGCGACGACGCGAAAGCGCGAAAACGCGAAAACGCGACGCATCGTTGCTCGTGCGACACGATGACGGCAACGACGACGCACCAAGGTGCGTTCAACGCACGAATGCGCGTGCCACATATGAGCCATTGTGCGACTCGTGGCAATGCTGTGGTGACACGCGACGCGAAACACGCGAAAACCGTCCGCGGCACGATGACGGTACCGACGATTAATTAATTAATTATTAATCTTCTCGATATCCGTCGCGATCGCGTTTAGGAAAGGAATTTTATGGAGTCTCGCACTGCTACATTACTGCTCGAGTATCGCCGCGCGAATGATAACAAACACGTAAGAAAGGAATTCGAGCGTCTCGCCCCACTACGGTTCTATTCAAGTGCCTTGGTATAAATGATAACAAGACCGTGATACGTAAACAATGTTGACGCGCGTCAATGTTTACGTCGCCAAGGCCTATGTTAGGTATTATCCTAATTTGCTGCCGAAATATTTTACGTACTATTATATTATACGCGATATGTATATGGTGTATGTGATGTACGCGGGGAGAATATTAAAGTATATAAAATATATTTTAAATTATGATTAACTATTTTATTGAACGATTGATGTATTATGAGAAATCTTTCATTATATTAATTATTCGATTTTGCAATTTGATTGTTTAATTGTGCCATCTTGGTTCGAATCATATTTACATGCCGTCGAAAGTCGAACGATAAAGCATACGAAATATATTTAACTTTAAGTATTATTGAAGAAATAATTATTGCTTATAAGGATCGCAACAAAACAATAATTCATAATTTTCATTCCTATCACTTCGATTTTTAATTAAATATGTATAGACGTCACTCGAAATATCCACTTCAAAACCTATATATAGTAGCGATATAATTACGTTTAGTTATAATATTAAAATTATAATTATTATTTAAGATATATAAAAGATAACTAAATTATTAATCTTATCAAATTATTTCTCGACACTTGTCGCGATCGCGTTTAGGAAAGAAATTCGACGACTTTTTAAGAAACTCTTACCATTTTTACGCTTCAACTATTATTGCAAAAGATATCGCGATTTTTTTATCATTTTTATCTATTATCATTTATAAAAACTAAATGGCGCATTTTATAATATTCTATATAACACACACATATACTTTGTAATATTCTAATAATATGCCATGTAAGCAGCTCTCATCGAGATATCCACTCTTAAAAAAGCATGTTAAATCGATATTCGCAAGCATTGTTACCTCTTTTCCGCGACGCTGGCGGTGTGCATTATTTTATATCAATTATATTGTTTTAGTTTTATCTATAATATCAGTATTTTAAATTTTGCTTATCTTTTCTTTCTTATTTTATGTATTCGATTCTCTCGCTAATAAATATTTTCGAATTTATTATTTAAGTTTTCGAATATATTGCATTTATTTTGTACATATCACCAGGGATGATATTATCACAATGTGTGAATTATACAATAATTATTTCTATAAATATTATATTGCAAGTTTTTCTTTATCAAAACGTGCGCCTCGGAAAGATAACGCGAATAAAGGTTTATCTCCTTCTATCGAGATGATTCCTCTTATCTCAAAGATTCTCAAAAAATGAGATGATAAATTGAGATTGATATAAATATTTATCGTCTGTTCGTAAAATATGATGTAACTGCTAAAACTAATAATTGCTCGAAGCAATGGCGGTGTCTATTTTTAAATCGCGAATATCTGCAAATGTTAATGTCACATGCCGATATACTTTTCGAATCGATACAGTTTGATATTTCGAATATCCTCGATTTAATCCAACGCTTGATTTATTCATTCCTTTTATTATAAAAAATATTTTATACATTTTATAAATAAGATCAAAACAATTTTTAGAATTTCTATAAAATAAAATGGATTAATTAGCTGTTTTATTAAAATTATTACAATAAATTATTCAATTGTGTTTTTTTATTGATAGTAGTAAATGTTTCTTTTTTCTAAATTAACACATTATATATATATATATATATATATATATATAAAGTGTATATTCAAATAAATTAATTAATTTTATAATTGTATCCTTTCACTCGCATGTAAATTACTTAACGTCGAAGCAAATTGAGATAATTAGCATGGACGTGAAATTTCCACCTTGGCTTGTCTTGATACATCCTCATTTCAATTCCACAGAGATCCCTGAGTATTCATGGAAATTGAATTTGTAATATGAATGCTACATAGCTGCTAGTTACTGAGCAAAGTTGCTACCGATATTCTACCTGCGATGGATTAGTCGGACTTGAGAAAGGAGCGCTCGTCAAATCGATTATCGCGCTCGTTCTCCTTATCCGAACAATTCGCGTCGTTGTATCGTCTCGGACCGTACTGACCAAACCGCCTCTCCTCTACTTATTCCGGCGATATCCGGGCGTCCATATTCGACGGCGTAATTATGTGACGGAAATTACATTCAATGTTCATTGTATCGGCGAATCTTGAGAGCGTGAAGCTTCCAAAACACTCTCGCGTGGTTCTCCGCGCTAATCTATTTCGATCGCTAATTTCGGCAGTTAATTTTAGGAAGCCCAACCGGCAGTAATGGGGTCTGCGGCATGGAACAAGCTTCTCGTTATCGATAATGTTGACGGTGCGGTTGACGATACCGAATGTGAGAGGTTGCTTCTGCATCGGGAGCAGGTTTGAAATTTCGAAGGAAAGAGCTGAACCGTGTCTGGCATCTCTTCCTCGAAACGCCGAACCTGATCTTTCATTTGTTCGTCAGGTTTGCGGTCGCCCGTTTCGCGAATTTATAAGCTCTTAAGCTCTCGCATTGTTTATGGTTTATGAAATCGTGTGTAATTCCTATAACGCCGAGGCTATTAATTTTCAATTTTATTATCATGCTTATATTTCGCGGCATTATCAGATATAATTACTTGCAATATTTTAATGATCTTCTAAATTTTTAAATCTCTTTGTGTTATCTATGTAGATTGAATCATAATTATTAAATATTAGTTGTGAACAAAATTTATTTCTCATAAGAGAAATTTTCTTCAAGGGCTACAAGTTCTTTTAACTAATAAATAATTTATTTAATTTAACATAACGTCATAGAGATACGAAACTCAACGCAAAGGATTTTTTACATTCCACAAAAGTTTCGATATAAACCATCTATATATACATCATACATTTTAATTTAATATTTTATCATACATTTCTTTTTTTCGATAAAATAAAATATTAAGAATAAAATATTAATGTTTTCGTCGATTGCATATTTAAATAACTGTTAATGGCATATCATTAAATATCAAAGTATGTCAAAACAAATGGTTAGATATATTCAATCCAGAAACGTTTGTGCTCCATATAATAAATATAAAAATGTATATTTAAATTTATCGTTTTATTATATTTATGTAATAAGTATAAAAATGTACCTTTAAATATTATTTAAACAACGTTAATGCGCAAATTGCATAAATTTGTTAATTGCAATTATTGTATAATAAATATAATAAAGAGTATAAAAACTTTTTTAAAATGTTATCTATTACAAATTATTATTGAGAACATTTTCAGTTTTAAATATCTTTCTAGCGGAATACCATATAAACCAATTTCGTAAAAAAATTAATCAATCCTAAAATATTAAATAAATCAATATTATTTTTCTGCAAATTTAATTTATCAAATTTTATATATACAATACATTTAAGAATTATTTAATAGAATGCGTTTAAAACAAAACAAAAAAATCGATTTGGATATTGCTTTACAAATAAAGATTTTATTTACATCAAATTTGTTAATTATTCGCAAAATCTTAGTGCAAATCTCCCTTTTTTTCTGTGTCAATATTCTCAAAATCTTACGATACAAAAGCCAAATATATATATATATAAAAACCAAGATCAAGATACAAGCGAATACTTCGGAATCAGACGTTGAACTCCCACAAACTCCCGAATGTATTGTACTATTAAAATGTAGACGTATGCATCGACGATATACGGTAAATCTGCACGATTAAAATCCTTCTGGACCGCATAGATTGGCACTCAATTTTGTTGGGTTTGACCAGGCCGCGTAATGAAGTTTGTGGTAGAGGCAACCTACCGATTTTCCGTACAGCTGATGTGCAGCACGAGCGGTGGCTTCGACGCACCGCGAAACGAAATATCGCCAACGATACGACGAACCGGACGTGCTATTCTGCGATTATTCTGCGGTCTTAGGATGAACGAGTATAGAGAGATAAACATTACGCTTCTCTCGTTGCGGTTCGGCAACATACACTGAGAATAAATTGTTTTCTTCGATCCACTAGCCGCTCTTGTTCGAACAAATATAAAGTCTATCATATTACTGATATTTAAAATATTCTTAAAGTGCAAAATTTAAATGTATTAATTAAAGATATAATTCATCGCTCAATTTCCGTTCTATCACATTGCTGATATTTTTTATATCTTGTACACTTGGCGCAATATTAAAGCAAATATTAATAAAATTTTAACAAACAGCTAATAGATTGTAAAATAATATTTTTTATAAAATATATAGGGAATTATGCGATATATATATATATATATAGACTAATAATAAACTTGTGAAAACTCTGATATTCTCGTGCATATACGTGCAACTATATCGTTAAAAGTTCCTACGTGCGTTTTTTATCAAAAGATAATACAAGTACTGTTTCACTTTTTAAAGCTTCTATAAAAAAGAAAAGAAATAGTTTACCAATAATCAAGATCTCGGAAAGTTCCATTTAGTTTAATACATACTCGCTTAAATATATACTTAAAAAAAAATTAGGATCGATTTTTCGTGTTTCATGCAAATCCATATATGTATTTTCAAAAAATTTTATTTTTTATGCATTTATCAAAGAAGCAACAATTTACTTTATCGAGAATGTATATTGCTTTTATATTCTATTTAATTTTATCTTTTTTATAAAAATATTAATTGTTATACTATCTTTTATAACTATTATTACCGCACATTTATAACTATTATATTACCTTTCATAACTATAATTCTATATTTGCAGCTTAAAGAAACTGAAACAAACTGCTTTTTCACCGAATTTTTGATACAATTGAGTCTATTATTTATTTAATACATAATTAACAAAATTACATTAAAATAATTTTACACATACTGATATGATGCGCAACAACGGAGTTACAGCATATCACGTTAAATACAAATATATCTAAATTAAAATATGTAATATATAGCCAAAAAATTAATCATTTGAAAAAAATAAGTATTACGTGCGATTAAAAATTTTTCTCGCGTTTTTTAAACGGATATTTAATAGAAAAAAATAAAAAAGTTTTAACATACAACAAATTTTATTTAATCTTTAAAATATTGTATATAATAAATAAGAATTTACTTATTATGTACTTTACTTATATAAATAAACTAAATAATTATATAAAACTTAAGCAGCTTTTTTAAAATATTGTGTATATATATATATATATATATATCTCAATGCATAAAAATTACGATTATTTAAATTGTTTTATTAAATATTTCATATCTTTTAAAACAAAATCAAAAATATTTGGTATACAAATCATATTGCATTACTCTCTATTGCAAAGATAAACAAAAAATTAATTGTACACAAGTAGCAAATAATTAAAGAAGGAGTTATATATAAATTGCGCTTACTTCCACGATTGCTTCACCGTTGCTTGATGTCTTCCCACGCTTCTGTCTATTCTGATCTTTATTTTTTACTATTCCTTTATGACATTTACTTACGAGAACATGGCTAATTACGATCTTGCGCGGGTTAATCAGCAGAATATGACGATTGCGCGGGATTTTATACGACATTTTTGACATTATCAAACGTGCAATATTTATGTTGCGATAATGCGATATATCTATTGCTAACGGATTTTAGGATAACGTTTGTGTTTTAAAATAATTTTATTATTTTACATTACAAGTGAATAAACATACAAATTAAAATTAAAAATAAATATTTATGAATCACCACACATTCTACAATATTCGAAAATATAATTAGATTTACCGTTTGCACGACACAAATTTTGATCAAATAAATATCGCGAAATTATTTGTTTGGACAAATTACAATGACACATAAACACAGAATGTAATACGCGATTGATAAATATATATATATATATATATAAATACAGAATTCATAACAACTGTATATTATAATTGTATTTTATAATTAAATACTTTGCACATATTTTACTCTTGCGACGTTTCATTAATCTCTCTGTTTTTCTACAACTTATTGGCATCGACGAGTATTAGTTGTTGTCATCAACTGGTAAAGGATTCTTGATTAAAATATAAGTTTTTGAAAAATATGTAAGTTTCACGAAATAAAGATATATAGATTCCTCGAGAAATGATGAAAGATTTAAAATTCTCTTCACACGCAAGAGAGGACAAAATCCAAAAAAATAAAGTCGAACAAAGAACATATGCGTAGCACGTCAGTTCCCGTCCACGGGCGGCAACAAACTACATTTTATTAAGCAATAACTGAAAAATACAAAAATGATATATGTAAGAAATAGCGACGCGCGACCTTGTTTACATATTTGACGATATGCCAGTGCGACGTAGTGGGGTGTCCCTCGCTATAATAACAAGAGACATCGAGAGGGGGAAAGAAACAAAGACCGGCGCGCAGAGAGATGAAGAAATTATTATTATTCTGTCAACGTTCGTACGTTAAGCAAGCTGTACTATCATATTCGTTATAAAATTCTTTTATCTCGGCAGATTTTCGATAGCGATTCTCAATCCCGTCCAATGGATTAAAATAAATTTTTACTAGTGTACACATCGATTTTAATATATATTAATATTATTGAATATATTATAATTATACACGAATCGAGTTAATATCTAATTAAGATAAACTATTAGAAAATATCAACATTTAATAATCGATATTTATCGATTAATGCAGAATTCCGCGAAATATATGTATTATTAATAAACAGTCGATATATCATACCGCTACTTGAATTAAATAACCGCACGCGCGATAATCTTACGTGTCACATATCGCGGAGATTAATTTATCACGCGAATCAATAATTGAAATAATCGCGAAAAGTAATCGCGTTCTAAAAGTAATAAAAGTAATTATACACGAAGCAAGACATGCCCGTTCGCTCGAGACTCGCCGTGCGAATAACAACAAGATCATGACAACATCATATAGCGCGTTGACATGATCTTGTTATTCATGCGACGAGACTCGAGTGAGTAGGTAGTAATACGAGCCACTCTATAGATTATCTTTCGAAACATGATTATTTATTGTAATTATTTTAATTAGCGATTATTGACTCACGTAATTGATCAATTTCCGCGATAAGAGACACGTAATATTATCCGCGCGTGCGGCAGATAATTAATATCAAGTAATCGAAGGACATGATATATCGACTGTATTAATAATACGCGTGAAAATCTATTACGTTTGCAATATATTAAATTTTGATTTTATGTCTTTTGACAATTTATCACATGTTAATTAGAGACGTTAATTCAACTCGCATATAATCATGCAATAGTGAAAAAAGGTCGACGTTAATTTTGTATTTTTCAATCATTAACGAAACGTCGCGAATGTAGTATCGATCGACTTCAAATGGAGAGACATCATGACAGATTTAATTATAAAATATAATCGTTAATGAGTATCGTTATGAAACTCGTACCTCGATATTTATCAATTCAATTATATAAATCTTGTGTATGTATATTGTTATAATTTGTCAAAACGCGTACTTTGAGACGATTTATTTGATCAAAATTTCTCGTGCTAATAAATTAACTATATTCTCGAAAATTGTGATTTGTATAAATATTTATCTTTAATTCTAACTCGTACATTTATTTACTTATGACACGAAATTATAAAATTATCCCCAAAAGCGAGCGTATTTATTTGCAATACGGATAGCATCGTCGCGGCAAGTATTTTCTCATCATAATATATAATAAAATGCACGTTATATATAATAATATCGGGAGTGCAAAATGTTACGCAGTCGTCGTATTCTGATTATAGTGCACGGGCAATCGTAATTAGCTGTGTTCTCGCGAGTGAATATAAGTGTTACAAAGAAACTACGAAGAATAAATACGAGAGGAAAAGGAAGCAAAGAGAAGTATCGAATGACGAAATAAAGGAACTGTGGAAGGTGAGTGTAATTTATAATTTTCTTTCATTTAATTTATTATCTGTATAACATTTAATTGATTGTTTATCTTTCATAATAATATATATTATATATTTCTTACACAAAATATTTTAATTTTTTTCAATTTTTAAATATTGATAAATATTTAAATTAATCATCAATTTTTCGTATATAGTATATTTGCTGTTTATAATTTATAATTCTTTAGATTATTTTTGAAATATAATTAGATTAATAATTATAAAAATTATAAGTAACAAATAGCTTTGCGCAAAATGAATAATAAAAGCAATATTACTTAACTAAGTAAATTCTCGTTTTTTTAATAAATATAAAATGAAAGAATTTGACAAATATTTTTTAATAAAACACACAAGAAAGACAATCGCGTGCAAATATATATTGAATATATTGAAATAAAGCCTTTCTGGATATTGACAATTATTAAATTACATTTTTTATTATATAAAATAAAGAATGTAGTAAAAATTTTTTTTACACATAAAATCTTATATTTCAAATTTTAAAAGTGTTTATATGACTTTGTGGAAAAGAAAGTTTATATATTGTATATACAGATTTGCCCGCCTTGTATTAGAATTTTTCTTTTTATTCTTTTGTATTTAGAAGATGCATATAAAAATGAACAATACGTAGCCATTCGTATGATATATTGTATTATTGAATGGTATATTATATTAATTTTATATTAATTATTGTGTGTGCCAGAATAAGCGAAGAATATACAAAAATTAAATCCACGTTTATTATTTTAGCATATAATAAATTTAATATAAAAAATCGGAATAGTGGAAAACAAATCTCACAGGAATTAATAAGTTTATTTGATTGTTAAAACGTAATAGAAAAATATTGTACTATTTAAGAAACTAATAATAAAATATTTACATGTAACGTGAGTGAAATAATATTTTTATAATAATTCTGTAACTTATATGTGGACAAATTTAATAATTATACAATTTTTTTTAATGACGATATAAATCTGAATAATTTCTGTATATAATTATTTCTCGAAAAAATTTTACGTTATGCGCTGTTAAAGTATGTCATTACACACAGTACTGTTTACACACTGTCAATTTACGCATAACAATGCAATAGCGCTTTATTTGTTGGAAACGCGCAATCACGCTCATTTGATGCGGGTAATTAATCCCTAATTTATGCGGCAGAGATTATCGAAAAACTAGCTGGTTAAATTGAGCATGAAAATAACAGAAATAATAATTCAACACGTAAAATGCATAAATTACACAGATTTTATAACATTTTCATAACTATATATTATATAGCTTTCTTATAGCGTATTTTTAAAATATTATATATATTAAATAATTTAAAGTAATGAATATAGACATATAAATGTAATGTACTAATAGTGTATTAAAATGTCTTTTATAATGTATATATTTGTCGTTTACTTTTGACATTTTTCGATTTGTCTAAATTAATTTTTTTCTGAACAACTTCTTGGAAATAAATGTATTTATTTAATTACTATCATTTCAACAAATAAATAAATTCATAATAATATCGAAATTCAAATATTCTTTGCGTCGTATGACTCTCAAAATGTCACGAAAATTTTCGTAATTATCTACACTTTTCTACCTCGTAATTTGACATAGCATGTTAAATTACCATGCAATTTGCTCTCACATTAATATCCAACCGTATGCCATGGTGGTACATCAAAGGTCTGAAAATTGTCTCTTTATGAAAATTTCGGATGTTCATGTGTACATAATGAAAGCGTACGAAAGATATATGTAGATTGCATGTAACATAAAACTAGATGGAACTTTCGCATTTCGCATCAATATATTACATTTTGCATCTATCATTTCGCGAAACGATGTATGTTCAATTTAAAATTAAATCGATGAAGCTAATGCGGGAAATACGAAAGCGGACAATGAATTGTAAAACTGCTTTAAGACAAGTAGATTATACGCTTACGTGGGGATGCGCCGTACAGAGAAAGTTTCGTCGAGGTCAACTTTCTCCGATCCAAGATTCCTCGACAATGAAATCGTACAAGTAGCAACGCTACCGTACATATATAATGATTTTCTCATTCAAACTTTTGCATCAATTCTCAATGAAAATATATGAGTCTAAAACCAACAAAGTCGGTACAAATCGAAGTTTGTTATATCTGAGAAAACCTTAATAAATAAATAAATGTAATAAGAAAAAAATTTTATAAAGATATGAAAATTGTTTCACAAATTATAGAGACATTTGAAACATATTGAAATATATGATCAATTACATGTTTGAATAAATATTTGTACAATTATTATATTATATTATATTTATATTATTGTATATTCAGGTTCCATATCTTTATTTAATCAAACATAGTTTTTTAATACTTAAAGAAATTAATTAAATCAGTTTATAGTAAAGTTATTTTAAAATTATTTTTAATTATTTTATTTCAAAAATTTTATTTCTCCAATTAACTTTCTTCGTATATTATAAAAAAGATTGTAAATTAACTTTCTATGTGGAAAAGTCATATTATGTATATTTTGAATTAACTAACAAAATCTTAAAGAGCGCAATGCGTACGAAATATATTTTAAATACGAAAATATTTTTTGCTATAAAATGCTACTAAAAATAGTGAATATATTTATCAACTGTGTGCGGAAAATGTTATTATATTTATTAGTAATAGCTGATATATAAAATCGCTGCAAATATTTGCGTATTCACTGAGGGATTAATTATACTGTATGCGAGAAAAGCGCGAATAGGCAGTAGACTTTAATTCAAAACTTTTTTCATCATCGGTAAAAAGATCGATGTGAAAAGTCACATAAAATCATAGAAATGATCGAACTCTTCGCGCGATGTCAATTAGTACTTCTATTCGTCGCATTTTATTAATTAACGTCCATCGGGAAGAGATCGATCCGACAGAGAACTAATGCATTTAATTAGCGAGGACTATATATGAAATTTCTCCATTACAAATTATTCAGGAAACACTTGACATTACATACACGCGTATACGTTTGCATACGTCCTCCGCGTATCATCATTTATTTTTTATCTACTCTACTCGCGATGCATTTCACTCAGGAAATTTCTCCCGCGTGTCTTTAGCATATCCAATAAAAGGTGATCTCTCTAAGCAGAGATTTTTATTTTTATTTCTTTTTTTGTTGGTAGTCGTAAAAAGAGTAAAACAAATAAAAATATTTTTTGATATATAAAAACAATTCTAAAATATTAGAAACAGAAACAAAGCTAATTTCTTTTATATAATGTAAACTAAATTAGATAAATAAATTAAAAAATTGAGAATTTTTTAAAAAATTTTCAACTTTATAACAAAGATTAAGATACTTGATATTAAAAATATAAAACGGATTATTTTATGGATTAGTGAATTACAAAGAAAGAATTTTTTTATAATTCAATATATTTATATAAATTGAATTATATGACAATTAAAAAAGTAATAAAACTCTCATTTGTGAAATACAAATTAAAAATTTCCTGGACTAATAAGAATCAAACGCGGATGGTACGGAATTATATATATATATTGTATATACATGCATATATTTATATAGCGTGTTATATAATTTTTAAAAGATAGGAATGCACTGATCTGTATGAAACAAAATTTATCTATAATAAAAATAACTATTATTGATATAGAAAAAAATTTATATAAATGCGGAAATAAGTAAAACATTAATATAATTTATGTAAAGAAAAGTTTACGTCGATTAATCATTATTTTAACGTCAAATCAATTTTTAATTATAATTTTATCAGTTTCTCTTTTCTACTCTTGTGAATATAAAAAATAATGAACGTGCACTAAAAAGATAATAAAAATAATTTATTATATGAAAATAGAAAAAGTATGAAAGCAACTCTAAAATATTATTTAGGCAAATAATATTTTTGGACACGCGCTTTAAAATGAGAAAAATATTTATGCGCGATACAAAATGTAAATTTTCAACGTGATGGTTACTTAAAAAAAAAAAAAAAAAAAAAATAACAGCGACTCGTATTTATTGCAGAAGCAAAACGTTAGCAAGAGAAATTATATGATGAGTTTGCATCAATCATTTCTGTAAATTTCAGATGCAATCCACTATTTCCTTTATCACAGTTTATATTATTACTAAATATACGTGATAGTATAAGAAACAATATCAAAGAGAACTAAAATGCGCGAACAATTACTATTAAATTTACTTACAACATTAAAGTAGCGAATATTAAATTCGATACATCAGCAACAAGAATACAAGTTTCTAACTTTTATAATGTGCGCTATATTCACACATCATATTCAACGGTATAATTTCTCAAACAATGCGAAAATGCAATTTTCTTCATTTGCGAAAGCCGCCGAAGCCGTCTTCAATGACAGCAAAGCTACTTATAAGAAAATCGCGTGAGAGCGTGGAATAAAATTATAATATTACAAAAAGATCTTATCACATATAACAAAGTTAAAGCTATGCCTTCAACTTTATTTCCATACAATTTTTACATGAGTGCGCATCATGTGCAAATATTTAAAGGATTACATATTTTGCATTAGTACTTCACTCGTCTATGATGTATTAGGATACGTGCGATAGAACTACGCGATTATAATAAATAACAAGCAAATATTAGCATCAACTAATTATCTTCGTTGTACCAAATGCCATGAGAATTCCTTACACATAGTCATATGCACGTATACAGCAATGAAATTTTTCTACCTGGTATTTTCAGAGTCAGTGCATCGAAACTAGATAAAAAAGGAAAATTCATTCTTAGAAACATGCGTACTTGAATCGTAAGCTAGAGAGCAGATCAAAAAAATTAATTAACTTCACATTGATTAGCGCTTTAAAATCACTTTGTCTCCAACTACTTTTTATGATATTTGGAAAATAATTTTAGTTTATTTTTAACGTAGAGTTTAATATTTTCTCTTAATATAATATTATGATAAAATGATATATCTTTCTTAATATGAAATCGTTAAAAACTTCAATACACAATGTTATACAAATATTATAAAATAGATATTCTGTATAATACAAGTAAGTACCGTCAGACAAAAAGTATCAACTCTTTCTATGTTTCTATTAATATGTGCCGCAACTAAGTAAGATGTCATGCTTTCATGCGCATAGACGATTGTTTTGTTATTATCTAATAAACCAGAAGCACACGTAGGCGAAATGCATATGTGGTACTTACATTTGACTATTGTCTTCAATCGAGTTCAAACAAAAGAGAGATAGAATAGTAATTATAAATTTGCACACTTCATATAAATTTCCACACCTTCATAGTTTATTAAAAAAGTTTTTGTTTATTTTTACTTGCTTATAATATTAAAAGTATTGATATGTATTTAAATATATAAGTTATTAATATACAAAAGAAACTAATTTTTAATTAATATTTCCTGCAATATACAAAAGTAATATATTAAATTTTTTAATTCTTATTTTTTTTTTTTTTTATATTAGATGAATATTGTGTGGATTGAAAATATTTAATAACATTAATGAAACTAAAGCTTTTTACAAAAAAAGAAAATGCGATATATGGTATATAAACGATACTCTACACGCTACGCGTGAATTTGGAAGATTCACCGACATTTCACGTCATGGTCATCCGAATTTTTTTTTTTTCGTACAATTTCATGAAGCGCTCGTATCGTCGACCTCTTCCAGGATACGTGCTTGTACCGAGAAAGAGCACAGTGTGCCACGTGGCCAATTTTCTTCCGACAATATTGACGCTCCGGCGCGGGGACAAAAATTTCTGCAGATTTCGTGCTATCGCAATCGGGGTGGGAACGAGACGACATATATCCGATGAGTGAGCTAATCCACAACGTTCGACGTGGAGACTCGATTTCGCTACGGAATTATCGAAAGCATTGAAAGCTTTAAGCCCCCGGACGCGAAGGGATTCGGGAAATTCGAGATTTATATTCTCCATGCAATACGGCCCCGGAAAAAGGAAGAAGAGGTCTTTTAAATAACCGACCGCGCATTGATCCGTTTCTACGTTTCGGTAAATCGGAGAACAAAAAATCGTGGTAGCGTGTGCAATCTTCCGTTAAAATTCTCCGAGCTTTTTCAAAGGATTTTAATACATCGCTTGCAGTTATTACTTATCTCTTACGAATAGAAAAAAAGATTTGAATAAAATTTTCGAACAGTGAATATAATAGAATTTTATAAAACGTAAATAAGAATACAGTTTACATTTGAAAAATCATACATGGGCAAAAAAAAGGAAAAACGCAAAGAATATAGACACGGAAAGATGAAATAATGTATTAAAAATTGCCCAGGAAGTTACACATGCAAAACGAAAGACATTCGCTTCGGTGCGAAAGAGATTACGCCGACAAAATCTACCGCAAAGAAAGTCCTAGACTTTGATTCCTTTCATTCTCTTTGGTCATGTTGTCTCCGCGATGGAATATAATCGTAAATGTGAAACATTGCGCATGCTACTCCTTATACTCTTGCCAAGTTTGTCTTGTTCAGGAAGTCAAGCGTGCATCGCGAGGTCGAGTGTCATTAAATCGTTAATCGCTTTCACGTCGCCTCTTCTCTTTCTTTCTCTCTCCGTTTCTCTATCTCCCTCTCTTACTCCAACACGGTGAGAGCAGCGGTGAAAGCCGAGCGCAAAAGTTTGAAAGCTTCCTCGAGTGACGTTCGAGGCACTTTCAATCGTTGCCGCGAGTATAGACGATCGCTGGTATTTCGTAAAGGTGCAAGAAACATCAATCAATGATAAATGATCCTAGAGAGCGAAAGCTAATCTTGCTATCACGATATGAACAAGAAGCAACTCGATGACCATCAAAAACAAAACTAATTGAAAGTTATAATAATGTTGACTGAATTTTTGCCAAGTCTGTTGGAATAAAAAAAAAAAAGAGTAAAAATAAAAGAGTTTCGCTAGAGCTTGATTGAAAATAATTTATCAAAAGCTATTTTTATCAATTAATAAATTGTAATTTTATACATTAATCGTCATTGATAAAAAATTTTTTTTTAAATAAGATTTGACAAATTTACGATAATTAATTATATTATTTATGCCTATTTTACATATAAAATTAAGTGACAACAATAGAATAAAAAATTAAAACAATAAAAAAATTGTAATAAAATCAATTATTTTATTTTATTTAGTTTTTTGGGGAAAAAATTCTTTTAAAATAAAAATTTCGGCATTATATATGCAATAAATTTATATCAGGTATTTTCTCTCTCTCTCTCTCTCTCTCTCTCTCTACTTAGAATTTCAGATATATGTATTATGTTAACGTCAACGCTGCGTAAATTTCTGTGAATACTGTAATAAACATTTGCATAATATATACTCAATTACGTAATATATGAGAGAAAATCGATAAAATCTAAAATCTATTTCACCAATCAGAATTATAATAATATGTTTATGGTATATATATATATATAAGCACATATGTATACATATAAAGATGTAACTCCAGTTCTTAGCGCATTAACAAACCAATATTTTATCACATTCTTGCAAAACTTATTTATGATTTATTTATCGATATCATTATTATTGATTATCAGTGCAAGTTTGATATCTGTTTTTCTGCCATAAATAATGTCAAACAAATAATATGTCGATGTTTTTGATCATCGATTATATGTTCAAATATAATACGTTTGTAAATTGATTCGCCATGTTTAATATCGGCAATCAACGTTAATCTGCTTAAACGCCAACTATGTTTTCCGATATAACAGCGCATTCTGCTAATTAATACCATTCGTAATTAATAGATTACTCACTATACGTATAAAACATGTAATTCTGTGTGACTACTATCGATATCGCAATGAATGGTAATGAATGGAATGTGATGACACTTTAGCTTCCGAAAAAAATTTTTTTAAATAACAGCACAATTACACTATTCTAAATCATATAACTTGTATTTATATTTTTCATGTAAAAAAATTAAAATTTAAATGGAAATAACAATCTCTCTCAGTTCCACAGTCTCTTTTATGTAAAATCTACATATTTGCATAAAATTTCGTAAACTGGCATTTATATTTTGCATTCGTTAGCTACTGAAAATTTATATTTGGATATCTACTGTTTGTTAATTTGGAGAGTTGACTCGAAATTTCATATAAAACTTTACGAGCAAAGTTACTTCAATTCGTATGGTTTTTATACATGGTATTTTGTCGCGTACACTCATGTACGCGCGGGCGTATCCAATTGCGGTGGAAGCGTCCCCGTTTATAATTGGTTTCTCTAATTGCTAAAGATTCAAAGCATATAAATTTGGGACATTGGAAAGCGCGAAGATTTACGCGACTAATTGATAATGCTGCGAGTTCGCGCGATCGGAGCAAGAGAAACAAAAGGAAACGGGAAGGGATTGAGTCAAAATGCGCGTATTGATGTTAACGAGTCTCTTTCATATCAGATTATTGTTAATGAGATTTTTTTTGCATTGTCGACAAAAATATGCGAACGCGATGACGTTTCTCGAATAATTTTGTCGGCCACGTGTTTACAATAGCCGCTCTCTTAAAACGAAAAGTCTGCGAATGGGACGAATCTCGCTATTGTTTCATTCCACAACTGCTCTACCTTTATTCGTGAAATAATATTTTCCGCTATTCTGAAACTAGGCAACTGCTGTGTAAAAATAAAAGGAACAGTAGAAAATTCTACTGTTGAAATAAACTTTCAGAATCCTTATCGCGCGCACGCGTACCATTCCGACTGCTTATATTTAAACGAATATCTAACAAGGAAAAAGAGACAATTTGTCATTCATCGAAAAAAAATGTAACCAAGTTTAAATAATTATGAACATAAAATAGTGCTGTGTAAAGACAATGAATTGAGTGTAATCGAAAGAAAATAAATCATCAACTGTTTTGTTCTCTCATACACTAAACAAAAAAAAAAAAAAACGATTTTTACTGAAATGTAAATCCACTCTTAAAAAAGACATAAAATCGATTACTTGATAAATATCAAAATGTATTGTTGCCTCTTTTCCGTGATGACAATTGATTATTTCTATATACAGTGCTTTGTGTTATTTTATATAGATAACGATTTATCATTGAGCGTGCAATTTATCAATTCGAGTGTTGAAAAAGTTAATGGTATGTGAATAATTTTATTTGTTTGATACGTGAGTTTGATATTGCCTTTGAAAAACAGAGAAAATGGCCATGCATTCCTCTCAAATTTGCAATAATATATTGAAAGGCCACGATCGCAGAGTGTCATCAATTTTAATAACTTTTTAATTTCAAAAGCGTAATAGTGTCAAGCACTGCTTTTATCATCGATAGAATATTAAACATGAAGATTATTAAAATCAAAATATTAGAAGTAGCGTTTCTCTAATAAATTAAAATGTTATTTCGATGAAACCAATGTTATGATTGATAACAAGCAATTAAAAATAAAATAAGATCTGTCAGAAACGCTTATTTAGATAAAAAAACTTCCAAAAATTTGAGAAGGAGGTTAACAAAAGTTTTGCTTAAAAAGTTTGAAAGAATAAGAGAAATTTTGTTAAGGACGTTTTATATAAAAGTATATATATATACAATATATATATGATACAATAATAATAAAACTATATAATAACTGAGATAATAAAAAATATTTGTACGTGAATAACATACACGTAGCGGAGCGCGAACTTTATATACTGATTTATAATTAAATTTTTTATTTATTATTATTTGAAATGACGATGAATGAATGAAATTATTTCATCTTATTTTTAATATATTTCATTTATAACTTAAAACTATTAATATTTGTGAACAAAACATCTAAATTCAATTTATTCAATCAAGTCAAATGTGTTATATATAAAATGTATTTTCATTTTATTCAGGTTTTTAATTCAATTAATTGAGGTATTTGTCGTGGTAATGCAATTTTCATGATCATTCGTTATGCAAATATGTGCATAAACTTTCCCGTGCAAGAGCACGAATTTAGGCTTCTCTAAAGCCATATAAAGATAAAGAAGGTAAAAGGTAGAGAGCTGGCAATTCGATTAGAGTATACCTGGCCAAATTGCAAGCTTATTTCGAGTATTCGCCAAATTTGCGTCGGTGGCTCATCGATCCAGCCAGAGGTTAAAGTATGCATTATGGAAGCTTAAACATTTCCAATCTAACTACAAATATTAATGCTCAATTCTGATTATAGTTCCGGAACAGTGCTGATATTATCTAAAATACTAATTTTAATGCTAACGATTACATCTCGCGTTATAAATCTATTTTATTACGCAATGTAATTATGTAATAATGATTACGCAAATTAAAACACTAATGTCATAGATGTTGAAGTTTTATATAAAAATAAAGCGTGATTTATAATATATTAATATATATATATATATATTTGTAACAATTAAATTATATATCCCTACATCGTGCGAAAATTACATAAAATATTATAATAATTCCATAATATAAATAAAAATATTTTATTGACAGAAATTTCTCAGTAATGCGTTTTATTGTATTATACATATGTGACACTTATACATGAAACATATATGGTGCATATTTTGAAACCATATTTTTACATATCAGAAAGTCTTCTGTATATTTAAATTTAAAAATAATAAAACTAATTTAAATTTTTAAATTTAAAATAATAATTTATATTGTATATACTTTCTCTCAAATAACTAAGTACATTATTAAAAATATAATGTTTTATTTAGATTATTTTACTGCTGTATATTATTATTTTATGCGTTTAATGGTTCTATAATTGTTTAATGACCTTTTATTATTGTTTTATTTTTAGAAAATTTGTAAATTTTTCTAAAAACGTGAGAGAGAGAGAGAGAGAGATGTGCACTTTTATTAATCACAGATAAAAATGATGTCGGCAAACGTCATTTAAAATATCTATGTCCGAATTCTGGTATATTGTAACAATCATTAAATCATTCATGAATTGATGCACGCAAATGCAATTTCCATTATTGTTCGAAGCGAAAAAGAATGTACAAACGTGCGTGTGCAACGAGAGTACGCTCGGTCATTGATTCTTGACGAGAAGGAAGGGGATCCGGCTGAGAGAGGCGTATTCGCCCCATTGTAGAAATGTATGATTATTGTTATCGTTATCGTTCCAACAGCATCTGTAATTGGCAGTGAGAATGCTGGAATACGTTCAAAATCGTAACAGTGTCGCGTAATCTAAAATTTTACGAGTTTCTGTTGTAATATAATTTTTGAGATGTATATTTACGTAATGCACATTGTGCGTATAAATATTGTTTAATTTTACTTATATACTTTATATTTCTTATTATTAAAACATTTTCAAGCATATTATTTTGCATCCAGAGCAAAAATTTCATTTTTTTTTAACAATTAGATTTCTTATCAAAAATTAATTTATTATCAACAGGCTCTATGTATATTTGAGCGAAATTTAATAATAAAAAAAAGAAAAAATCAATGGCATCAAGGGTTTTAATCCCTCCAGGGCGCCAGTTGCTTTTGCTTTGCTTTTGTTATAAATTGATAATAGTATTACTAGTAACATTAATAAATATATCGAAATATTTACTTTATTTACAGCAACAAAAGTATGATTTAGGCGTTTTCTTATTCTTCAATAATTATACTTAAACGAGACTCCACTAGTGGAATGTTATTAACATCTATAAAACAAATAAATAATGTCATGTTCAAATAAATATAATAAAATATAAAACAGAACTGTATCTTGTGCTGTGAGATTTTGTTTGTTTATTTTTTATCGGCCGCGCATTGCTACAAAATTCAGAATGTATTTCTTAATAGATAGTATTGAAATAAAAATAATATTTTTCTATTTCCTAAAACTCCATATTTTCTATATGTATTAAGCATCTTATCGCCATCCATGCTTTACAAGAATTTTGCGAAATAGCTTTCGGTGTAACCACGAAATTTCACGACATTGTTATTTTCCCGACGATGTCGCTACGATGATAGGAAAACGAACAATTACACATTTGAATTATTAACTATTAACAGATTCTCAGTCAAAGGACCGAGGGGCTTAACTTACTGATAGAATAGAGGCGAGCGATATACGTGCCGACCGTACCGTGAAACGCGCGGGGAATTGCGGCCGCAGCCACCGCTGCCGGTACATTCGTAACTCGGCGAATTGCACGTACAGGGCCTAGATGTTACAATCTCATCTTACTGGGCAATCTCGCGGCCACGATCAATTTTCCCAACGCGGGGGAGAACGAGATCTTCCAATCGCTCCGGAAACGCGTACCAGTGGACAGGAACAATTCCTGCATTCTATCTGCGCTTTCTG
The DNA here is from genome assembly GCF_030449975.1 of Polyergus mexicanus. Taxonomy (NCBI): domain Eukaryota; kingdom Metazoa; phylum Arthropoda; class Insecta; order Hymenoptera; family Formicidae; genus Polyergus; species Polyergus mexicanus. Next base: position 5,123,688 of record NW_027223339.1, on the reverse strand, counting down.
CAAAGGGCATATGCGCTCACGTCATACACGCATGTAAAACGTGTAAAACGGCTATGAAAAAGCACGAGTGAATATAGAAATAGAATATTTTGAGTAATAATTTTTTTTTAACATACACGTAATTACTATTTTATATCATATTTTATATATTATATTTTCATCTTTAGATTTTATTTTTGAATTTTAATTTAAAAATATTTCTAAATCGAAAATATTGCTTCGGTGTTTTAATTATAGGATTCTTTTGAAAGATTTTCAAATGTTTTATGTATTGTTTCTGATTGTTTCATCTATATAAAAATGAAATATTAAAAACCTTTATAATTATATATATATATATATATATATATATATATATATATATATATATCAAAATATTTAGATACTTAATTATATATGTAGCGCTAATTAAGTTTATGTAGCGAATTTTGCTCAAAATAATAATTTTTTTTTTTTAATTATAAATATTTTAGGCAAAATATTTATATATTTTAAATCCACTATTTTGTATAAAGAAGTTAGTATATCATTTCAAGTATTGTATATATGAATGGCTAGTATAAATGTTTACTCTCTCATATTATAATAAATAAGAACACAATCGCTTTTTTAAAGAATTTCCAAGTTTCTGTAATATTTTGTAACGCGGTATACGAAAACAACGACAAAGTAAGATTCCAAGATCCAAGATATATTTAAACAACAAGTCAATATATGTATATTGTCGGAAATATGGCGCAAGCAAAATTTCTCTCTGTCGTCCCTTGCGTTTCCTCGACCGAACTAAGTTTAAAGCGCGTTAAAAAGTTGCAGCTCGCCCGTTGGCGAGTGATGCTGAACTTCGCTAAGGATCGCCGCTCGTTCTTCGTTTTCTCATCGGGTCCGCTAATCCTTTAGGAATTGCACGCTTGGGACGAGTTTCGCGGCAAATTTCTTAATATTGCAGACCTGCCGCAGACCTCGCGCGAGAACGTCGAGTTTGTGACACGGAAAGTCGGTGCTCCTTCCACTAACACGATGGCGGGCTTCATAAACGGCTCATTGTAAAAATTAAAAACTTGGCGTGTGCTTCGAAGGAAAAGAAAACGACCGACAAGTTTTACACCGAATAACATAAAGTTTGCCATATCTTCGCAAACTTTCGATTGAATTAATCTAATAAAATGCCACGCTATCGCTGTCGAAGCACTGCGAGATGAGAGAAGTCGCGCATGCTGACGTCTTGTAATCAATTTTAAGACCCGATTTTTATGCTCTGCGCTTCTATTTTTGAAATAACAATTTTTTTGTAAATTATATATACATATATTAACTACGTTCGTAAATGAAACTCAGACTTTTATGGAACAACGAGCTTAATCTAGTTGACATACTTTATATATATACATATGCAGTTATTCTCAGTGCAGATTATGAATTAAACCCTCTCGTCTACGCGATTTCTATGTTTATGATACTATTTCCGCGCGATCGAAACAACAAATAGCCTTTTCCTAAATTGTTATTCCTTAAATCTTTTATAACAATATCATCCGAATAAAAAAATATAAAGCTCGCAATGAAATTAACGTGAACTATGCAATCATAACACATGATAATACAAATAGAATATACAAGTTGCATAAAAACAGTATGCATTAATAAGTTTTCATCACTTTCCATTACCTTTAATATTGATCCACATAATTTAGATATGATTCAATCTATCAGGTCAAACGTCCATTCGAGTCTAAACTGATTTCGTAAAGGTACGATGAAAAGGCGGCGGTAAATCTATCTTACCCTTCTCTAATCTAGCATTCGAGTCTGCAGGATTGGATGGATGCTTAATTCATCGATTTCCGTTCGGAGATCGGCAATGGTCGGCTTTCTCGAGCCAATTTCCCGGATCAGAAGGGAGAGACTTTTCTTTGTTTTCTTTGCAAACCATCTTATACGGTTGAGGCGTCTATTACGTCTTTCCTTTGATCTCCCTCGAGCATCTCGGTGTGTTTTTTCAGTCAATAAATAATTTATAATTATTTTTAAAGAAAAATAGCTAATCGAAAAATATCGTAATAATTTCGAAAGTAGCAAAAGAAAAAGATAAAGTTATATCCTTGAGTTAAATTTTACCTCTTTAGTAAAAATTATAAAAGTTTTGCTTGCGCAGATTTTTATACAAATAATATTATTTCTTTGAAGTTAATCTTATTTAAAAAGAATAAAATAATTCGAGTAATTCTTATCGTTATCAATTTATATAACTCTTTATATAATATACATAAACGAAAATTTACGTAAATAAAGAAAAATAGGAATAAAATAATTATTTACACGATATAATCATAATTTTGACATATATATATATATATATATATATATATATATATATATATAAATTACAATTTTCAAATTATTCTTTTTTTCAAATTATTTAAGAAAAATTTTTATATAAACTTATGATGATTAAAAAGTGAAACAGTTTTATAATAAATATTAAAAGATAGAGAGCACACACATGTAGAATAGTTCAGAATAATCGCTTACTATGATTTTCCGAGAACAGTTGACAATAAAAAGACATAATAAAAAAATAGTTGAACGGTTTAACAATGAAATCGGCGAAACAACGATATACAATACCAATTTACAGGCAGAAGCGCACAATCGCGTCTCGTAAATGCGCGAGTCACGCGAGTTGCGCTACCTGACCAACGAACAGCTGATAAGCTGTCATGTGAGTCTACGAACGAGGCACGCGACCACGCCGTTGAGATTCACATGACTGAACAAATCACCTGTTCATCGTGGCATCGCGCGATTCGTACGTAATTGTCCGCGATTGCGCTGTTTCGTTTATAGATCATCAATACTGTTGGTCAAAAAATGTTTCATTGAGTTGAGATGTACGAAAGCCGAAATGCAGCGCGATATAATTCGCTTTATATTATTATATAATATGATACATATGCAAAATATTATAGATCTTACTTTTAAAAATATTCCAGATATTTAAGAGAACGCGTATTCTATATATATATAATCGTTTATCTATGCGCGTCAAGTAAACGATTATATATTGTTCAATAAACTGTTCAAGATAGTGAATGATTGCTCTCAATCATCCTGTATTTGTGTATTTGCCTGCATAATCAGCCAACATTTATATTTACGCCGAATAGCACTTTTTCTGATATTCGAATTTGGCAGAAGCACTTTATTCTCTTCTATCTTCTAGCTTTCACAGAATTATTTTGTCAAACTTAGTTGTGCATTTGCACAGTTTTTCAATCTATCACAACACAAGATTGTATAGAGCTCAGACATCTCTTTTCAATCTTGAAACTTTTGCCGTTTTACTGTATTACGATGTTCAGCTATAAATAAGAAACACAAACATACGATTTCTTTCAAAGCGTGGAAATTAAAGTGCAATGGAACGTTTCCATTAATGAGTACAAATAATTCTTTTATACCAGAATATCGCCGACAGGGGCGAAATGGCCTCGTTTATCGTCGGCCGAGGCATTCAATTACCGTAGGCTAGCAAGCCGCATATATCACCGATTCGCTCGCTTCCGTTACAAAATGCACTCGAAATAGTGGACTTCTCTCCGCGTGTGCCATAATTCCCGTATCAATTATTGAGCGCTGTTTTTTGGAAACGCCGTTCCAACCACCCTCGCTTGATCGGCCGCGTGCACCACTTTCCGCCCCATTCGTTGCACCCGCCCGCTTAATTACCCCCGACGGGAATACGATCAGTATCTGGAATGAGAAGCAGGGATATGGAAATGACGTTTTGCGACGTGTTTCGAAATGGTACGATAAAGCGTAATTACTTTTTACTAGCGGCTTTTATATAATGCTCTCCCACTCTCTTTTTCTCTCTTTTTTTAATTTACTTACACTGGTCGGTTCATTTATTGATTCATATCTCTATTTCTCTCTCTCTCTCTCTCTCTTCTCATCGTTGCCATACCGCTCCCGGTAATAGTAAAACACGATTTTAATTGAATGTATCGCGTTTTTTGATGTCGATAGCTTTTCACGTATTTTCAACTTGTACTGGATGCAACGAGAGTAAGCACTACACGGACTCTGATGAATAATGGAAAAATAAAAAAGTTGTTTAGCGCACTGCGTACGCGTTCTATTTATTATCACATATTCATTTATCAATGAAATGTTGGAATACGATGTAAAAAATTTATTTTATGTGTGATTGCGATATTATGATATAACCTTTGATAGAGAGAATTAAAAAGAATATCATCCTCTTAATATCAATTATTATTTCTCTAACAATGCTTGAAATCAATTAGAATATATCTTGACATTTCAATTTTTTTGCCGATCTAAATTTAATTTGTTATTTGGATTAATATCGCATAGTAATACTACATACGAATTGCAAAATCGAGTAATTAACGTAATGCAGAGCCTCGTTATGTATTAATTGTTTAATTTTTGTTTAATTAATAATTAATATTTAATTCAATTCATAGTGTATATATTGTATATATATATATAAAAAGAGAATGAAACTTAATAAATTTCTTGAAAAAACGATCAAAATAAAAAATAAAAATCCTTTTCTTTTATGAAAATAAAATAAATTTTTTTAAGCTAAAATAACACGTAATAGTAGAAAATGAATAAAGACATAAAAAAACTAACTGTTCTCAAAATGTCCCCGCCTAGCTCCAATATATTTTCGGCATCGAGTAATGACTGATCTAATCGCTTTACGTATTTCCTCCTGATTCAACTTTAATCGATCTAACAATAAGTAACAAAGGCACTTTTTGTACATTTAAAACTGATTATATCAAAATCTATGGAACCTACAACAATCATTTTGATCTCATTTGAAAGATAATTTAATTTTCTATAACTTTTGTTTCGGTACTTTTTGTTAAAAGACGCACATTTTTCATGATATTTGGAAAAATGTGTAAAATAATTACGATTTCAGAGGTTTTTGAGCGATAACTTCTTAAGAAATTTTTCGACCCACGTATATATATATATATATATATATATATATATATATATAATATTATTATAACGTAAAACATTTTGGCAATGAATTATAAATAACATGATATTCAGTCTTGGCGTAAACATTAGCGCGCTATTATTTACATGTTACGGCCTTGCTTGCGCGGCGATACCTGAATAATACTAGTAATGGTGGGAGACGCTACGTCAGAAATTCCTTTGCTATAATATTTATTACAGTTATTATCATTCACGCGACGACACTCGAACAGAAAAGTAACGATGCGAGACGTTCCGTCAAATTGCTTTTCCATACGATCGCGCTATTCGTCGGGGAATTGTTTGATATGATTAATATGAATAATAATTAATTATCTTTTACATACATTAGATTAATTATATCGCGACGATAAATTTTGAAGCGCGTATTTCGCGTAATTTATTTTTTTAATTTTAGTTAAATTTTATTACATTTATTCAAATAAGAGAAACTTAGCGACTGAAGTCCAAAATAATAAATTATTTTGTTTCTATCATTTGAAAGATAATTTAATTTTCTATAATTTTTGTTTTGGTACTTTTTGTTAAAAGACGCACATTTTTCATGATATTCGAAAAAATGTGTAAAATAATTACGATTTCAGAGGTTTTTGAGCGATAACTTCTTAAGAAAGCATTTTTCGACCCACGTATATATATATAATATTATTATAACGTAAAACATTTTGGCAATGAATTATAAATAACATGATATTCAGTCTTGGCGTAAACATTAGCGCGCTATTATTTACATGTTACGGCCTTGCTTGCGCGGCGATACCTGAATAATACTAGTAATGGTGGGAGACGCTACGTCAGAAATTCCTTTGCTATAATATTTATTACAGTTATTATCATTCACGCGACGACACTCGAACAGAAAAGTAACGATGCGTGACGTTCCGTCAAATTGCTTTTCCATACGATCGCGCTATTTGTCGGGGAATTGTTTGATATGATTAATATGAATAATAATTAATTATCTTTTACATACATTAGATTAATTATATCGCGACGATAAATTTTGAAGCGCGTATTTCGCGTAATTTATTTTTTTAATTTTAGTTAAATTTTATTACATTTATTCAAATAAGAGAAACTTAGTGACTGAAGTCCAAAATAATAAATTATTATTTTGTTTCTATTATTTGAAAGATAATTTAATTTTCTATAACTTTTGTTTCGGTACTTTTTGTTAAAAGACGCACATTTTTCATGATATTTGGAAAAATGTGTAAAATAATTACGATTTCAGAGGTTTTTGAGCGATAATTTCTTAAGAAAGCATTTTTCGACCCACGTATATATATATAATATTATTATAACGTAAAACATTTTGGCAATGAATTATAAATAACATGATATTCAGTCTTGGCGTAAACATTAGCGCGCTATTATTTACATGTTACGGCCTTGCTTGCGCGGCGATACCTGAATAATACTAGTAATGGTGGGAGACGCTACGTCAGAAATTCCTTTGCTACAATATTTATTACAGTTATTATCATTCACGCGACGACACTCGAACAGAAAAGTAACGATGCGAGACGTTCCGTCAAATTCCTTTTCCATACGATCGCGCTATTCGTCGGGGAATTGTTTGATATGATTAATATGAATAATAATTAATTATCTTTTACATACATTAGATTAATTATATCGCGACGATAAATTTTGAAGCGCGTATTTCGCGTAATTTATTTTTTTAATTTTAGTTAAATTTTATTACATTTATTCAAATAAGAGAAACTTAGTGACTGAAGTACAAAATAATAAATTATTATTTTGTTTCTATCTCTCTTTATGAGCAATAATTATTTCTTTAATAATATTTTATTAAATATAATTTAAATTTAAATTAAATTTAAATTTAAATATGTTTCGTCCGGTACTTTTTATCGTTTGACTCTTCGACGATCTAAATATGATTCATATTGGAAACGCACAATTAAATAATCGAATCGCAGCATCGAGTAATTAACTTAACAAAAACCTTCGTGATACACACCTATCAATTAATAAATAATTAATTTAAAATTTTAAATACTTATACATATAATTTAATATTTCGCGTATATATATATATATATACACATCATAGGATGTGAAATATTTCGGTAATATATTATCAATAACAAGTTCGGTCTTGGTGACGTATAGCGCGCTATTGTTTATATGTTAGGGTCTTGTTATCATTCGCACGGCGATACTTGAGCAGTGAAGTAATGTTGCAAAACGCTTCGTACATTGTCGAATTTTTCTCGTAAACGCGATCGTGACTAATATTGAAGCATAATTCGCTATGATTATTAGAAAATTAACTTTTGACAAACGACACAATACTGTATCGCGTTGATAAATCTTTATTGAAGCGCTGTGCATGCGATTGTCCCGCGATCATCATTAATTGTGTTTTCGCGAGTAAGTATGTATAAGTGCTACGTGGATACAGTGAAGGAACGAGAGAGCAAAAAGAACCTTGTAAAAGCATCGGGCGACGGTATGCGGTAAGTAACTTATATATCGTATTCATCATTTATATTATATTATTTTCAAAATATACATTGCTCGTTCTTTTTTCATTTTCTCGATGTAAAAAAAAAGTCTTTTTATAATTTATAAAATTGTTCCGTATTTATATAAAGCTTCTTAGTATTGTTTACATCGGATATAAAATATTCCGCACGAAATATTAATTATATCTTGAATTTTATATTCGTATGTTACAGACAACGTAGCTTCGAGACCAACAACTCCGCCGTTGCGCATCAGTGTCGGTGAGTAATGACTTTTATTTTATTTCGAGTTAACGGATCTGTAGATATCGTAGATGCAACTGTAGATTGTGGATTGTAAATAGATCCGTTGCCTAAAAATGGATGGGCTAGAATAGATTAAATCAAATAAAATTAAAACAAAAATTTGAAAAGAATATAAAATAATTGTTTGGTTTCATAGATTTTATTTAATTTGTTTAACGAAGAAGGCGCTAATAATTTTATTAATTATATGAAAGAGTAATAATTTATTTTGATGTTGCGCCGATTTTATCTTAATTTTTCAAGGCCCATCCATTTATATTATCATACATCAATGAAAGCTTTGCTTTAATTGATGTAAAGCCAAATTATCGATTTATTAAATTAATATATAAGACATATAAATGTTTTATTAATTTTATTTTAATATAAATTACATATTATTATATATTAAATAATTACATATTATTATTATAATATTAAATAATTATATTATAATTTTATAAGATTATATATTATTATTTCAACCGATTATTAAATTTGATTAATAATTTGGCATTAGATTAATTAAAATTACATTAAAATGATGCATGACAAAATGTCGTAATTTCTCACGACTATAAACGAGCATAAAAATATGCTCATGTACCGGCGATAATAATTAGCCAGCAACGGAAGGAATTTTTCTCCTTCATTGATGGGCAGGATCAACTAAAGGTAGGTCCAACTGGCCCAACGGAAGCAACATGCGGTGCATTTTATTAGGGCACACGAGTAGGGCACACGAGTAGAATACACAAATAGGACGCGAATAGGGCACGCGATTAGGATACGCGAATTAGGATATGCTCCCCAAAATATCGGTGATCTCTGATTCCCGCTGGCTTAGCCAGCGAAAGTAGGATTGTTAGGACTGTTAGGACAATCTTAATATACAATTCTTAATTAAATGCTTACCAGAAATTAAAAAAATACTAAGACTATTAAAATATTGGGAAGATAAATAAAAAAATAAGATATAAATAATATAATATAAATAATATAATATAATATAATATAATATAATATAATATAATATAATATAATATAAATAAAATAATATAAAAAAATATATATATATTTTATAATACATTTTGTAATATACTTTGTACAATACATTTATAAATTTTGTTAAACATTGTTAAATTTATTGTTCTATTTTACTTGATCAATATTTTTTTAACTTAATATTTTTTCAAATCTATGAAAAAGAAAAAAGAAAAAACTTTTATTCCTACTTTTAGATGTATCGACACAATTGACAGAAGCGCTAAATGGATGAAGATAAAATAAAATATTTCTTTATAATATATTAAAAATATAATATATAAATTAAAACTATTGATCATAAAAAGATTATATATTGTAATCAATGACAAAACATAAAACTGTATTTTCTTTACAATAATTTTATCAAAAATATATAAACATTTTCATATTTTTTTATAAGAATCTTTAATTAATAATAATACATAGAATTTTTCTTAATACTAATTGTTACATAATTTTTTTAACTTATGGAGAATTGTGTTTAATTAATAAATTTGAATTGAAATTGGAAGAGAGAATGAAATAGCATTGCCGTTCGTTGGATTTGTGTAATTTGATATAAAACGTTTAAAATATTTCAAAATTTCACAAAAAAGGCAACATAAATTCTTGAGATATTACTAAGGATATTACAATTTTATCGTGTGTAAAAAGTTTACAATGAGAATATGATTTTTGGAAATTATATAATCTTCATTTGTCGGGAAATCTGGATAGTTTGAGATACGCTAGTGTCAATCGGGAGATATAATTTCTAGATGCGAGTGTATCTGTAAATGAAAGCGGTAGGACACCCCGTCGTCGTACCCCTGTTGCGAAGTAAATCAGCGAGCGCGGATAATATACAGTCGGTCATATTTTCAACCGTAATGAATATCTACCTATGCGCCTGCATCCTGTATACGGTGCTTGAGAGCATCCGCTAGGTTTTGTTTTAAATGTTAATCACGCTGGAACAACGCCGAATCCCATACCAAACCCCCACGCACAACCCTTGCACCAACTTCCGCAAATATCGGTCTCGTTCACCGCTGGTCGAGCCAATCGGGATCTCCGAAAAAGAAAAAAAGCCAATGCAAACTCTCGCCAATGTATATACATGACAGGGCGATCGTATTTCGCGGCGAGCGTATCGAGATTCGCTTGCATTCGCGAGCGGAACGACTCGAAAAACTGTAATAGTTATTGCTTTTTGTGGTATGATTAAATTGCCGTGTTAATCCTGTCGTTCAATGATGCGCACATTTAGTATTCCATTATTATCCAATGTCTTTATAATTGTATACGTTAAAAGAAATAAGTTATATTCATTGGAATAAAAAAGATGGAAAAAAAAATTATTCTATAATTTAGTTAAAGTAATTCTTTACATATACATCTAAATATTTATTACATTTATTTCAATTTATTAGACATTTGCAAATTTATTCAATATAGGCAATTTGAATTCATCCTTTTCTATTCAAGATAAATGAAAGAAAAGCAGACAAAAGAAAAGAGGAAAAGAGTAGAAGCGTAATTAAACCAATCCCGCTTTTGCGTACTTGTTTTCTTCTTCTTCTTCTTCGATGCAATCTTATTAGATCATCGCGCCTGTCACTTCAATTCCTGATGGACTTAATTATAGTAGAAGATGCTCGGTAAGAGTGCGTTTATACCTCCGCTTATTCGCCGATGACAAACAACAGAATCGAAATAGCGAATTCCCACATCTGCGACGGCGCATATCGCGTCGTGAAATTCCCAAAGAGGATGAACGGAAATGTTTGAATTCATTTCGACATCTCCATTAGCGATTACGTTAGAACTCCAAGTCCGCTGCAAATGTCTATCCACCAAGACCGACTTGAACTTTTAGGTTTCCTCGCGCATTTACTGTCTGGATGTCGGACGCGTAGCGAGGGATGGCTCTCGAAATCCGTCGGGAAAGCTTCGAAGAAAATTGCGCGAGACGCTGTGTGCCCCGGGATAAGAAACGTGTCTTAAGGAAAAACGCGCGCGCCAAAAGTTGATTTGTACCGGCCATGCGTCTTGACCCTTTTCGGAATTAATACGTTGATATAACACCGTAGTGGAATACCGTACGTGACTTTTTTCGAAATATAACGAACATAACGTCGCGGAGAAATATTTCAATCTACGTTTTTGATTCTAAAAACTGGACGTTTTATTTGTATTGTTCGGTAGGAAAAAGAATACGAAAGCATGATCGTAAATGTTTCGCATTTATTCGTATCATCTCGCATTAGGTAAAGCATATATGCTTATAATAAGTACTATCTGTGCCCGCGAGTATTTCCATATAGCTTCTTCGCGATATTATTTATACAAAAGGGAGGCCATAATTAATGTTATTCGCGTATGCTTGAGAAACACAGAAACTTATCCATTTTATTATTTGCTGTTTTGTGTTTTTCCTACTTGGCTTGCGAGTTCCAGAATTATACGATAATAGCGTTAAGTCAACGAGAGAATAAAACTTACCCCCTCGCGTCAACGCTACCGAACGCAAGATCTCTTGTTGAATGAAGGACGGTGGGGGGAGGGGGATGTTTGAGTAAAGTCGGTGCGATCGCGAAAAATGGAAAGAGAGAGAAATTCGCCATTCCTGTTGGGAATATAGCGCAAAGATATGACGAGCGTCTTTCATGGTTCGTCGCGTTTCGGTAAACTTGCCACAAAGGTAAAGCGAAACAGCGGCAGAAAAAGAGAATATTTCTCTTAACGCCTCTATACCTTGCCCCCGCCTCTCATCACCGCCGTCTATTCTTTCCATTTCGTCCGGGGAAATAACAGCCCGCTGCTAGAATTGCGTGGAAGAAGTGCTCATTTGCGGATCTCGCCGCTCTCGGCGTTATTGTTCGGCTCTTGTATGAATATCGTTAAACTTTTCGTCTTGGGACGTAGGAACGCGAGAGCTGGAATCACTGATGAAAGATCTCTTAATAAGAAGTGTGCAATATTACCAGACATACCTTCGTCTCTTGCGATGTCATATCTCATGCAGCTTGTCATTTGTATGACAGCTTATTGATCTTTTATTTTGTATAAATTTTTATTTGTAGAAAATAATTTCTTATTTGTAAAAAATTATTTCTTATTTGTAGAAAATAATTGTTATACATTTTCTTGTTGCAAGATGCTTTATTATTTATTTAAAAAAAGTTTCGATAGGTCAATTGTTGAATTATTATTAATATTGATCGAAAAGAGAGCAATTCCAATTAAATTTAAGATAGTTTTTTCTCTCTCTTTCTCCTTATATAAATGTTTTTATAAAATTACATACATATATATATATATATATGTATATATATATATATATATATATATATATTTATTTCTATTTTTAAAATTTTGTATTAATATTATATTTGTCAACAAGAATTTATAAAAAAAATTGTTGAGAGAGAAAAATCAGTAATATGAAAATACTAGATATTTTGTAAAAATGTTTTATAAAACTAATTGCGTATATGCGAAGAAACACAATAGTTGTAATTATACGTAATTTAAACATTTAACATTACAGCAAATTAACAAACAACGTTAGAAATAGTAGTTGATTAAAAATAGAAGGAAGAGATCTAATGTATTTTATCGGAGTTTCTCGTTGAAAGCATTAGAGAAAGAATTTTAGAAAACGAATTAGAATTCTCTATAACTTTATATTCGATCACAAGATCTTTTCGATGTGATTCCGCGTGAGAGATAAACGATCGTTCTTGTCTTATTTCTGCACGTCGTAGTTCATGATGCGCTAAATAGCCATTACTGTGATTAAACTATATTAGCCGATTGCAAAGTGTGTTTTCGATTGTCCATTCGATACTTTTAGAAAGCTCCAACAATTGCGACGAAATTACTCTCTACACTCTTTGAGAACTCTTGAAATATAAATCTACGCTTTTAAGTGATTGCGCTGTATTTTTCAGTTTTAACGTGCGTGTATATCTTTGCAGATATAAGAAATGAAAAAAAGGCATTTTCTTAATTAGCAGAATTTAGAAGTTAGAAATTCAGTTTACAAAAAATTAGGACTTTTTAATAAAATATTATGTCTGTATAAACTGAATTTATAATTTCTAATTTCTTCTGCTAATTAAAAAATTGTTCTTTATAAAATTAAAAGTTTTCAATAAACTAAAATAAATATAATATTGCATATATGGTGTGTGCGTATGTATTATAAAATGCAAATAAAATATATAAAAATTACAATACAAACTATAAAAAAATAAAATATATCAAAATTGACGATAAAAACAAAGATTTGATATATACGCGCGTATCGGTTTTTTATTTTTACTGGAACAACAAAGGCGCGCGCTTTTATTTATGGATATTTTCCAATTTTTTTTAACTTTTCTTTCCTAATTTTACCTTTTTCTTTGTCAAATTGTCAAACTGTCAAAATTCTAAATTTTTTAAATGTGCAAATACGATCAAATTAAAATGATATTAATAAAAAGATATTACTGTTATAGTTCAGATAGTTTACGTTACTTAATATTAAATTCTAGTATTACACATATTGTAAACAGGAAACGATAGAGGAAACGATATATAATCACTTTACTAGGCACGCGAGATTAATGTTGAACGCACTGATATCGAGATTGACATATTTTTTAAAGAAAGTGCATAAATTTCGATTAATTATAGATATTTTTTCACTCACGTGTCACACATTGAGAATGAATTAATCAATTAGTTAAACAAAAATGCTTAGGGAAAAAAGACAGAATCCCAAATATTATACGCGATGATATTGTATGTTAATTATATGCGAACTGGAAGCACACAATTTTTGTAAAAAGCACAAAAATTATATGTATATATATATATATTGTACAATATTTTCTTATATTCGCCAAACTCTCTCTCTCTTTTTAATAAACATTTTATTCAAAAGTTGAGAGATAGTGCAATATTTTCCCTGGCTAATTTAATACTGACGAATACTTTTAATACGTTTTAATCTCGTTACTGAATTGAAACGTTGAAGTATATCCGGCATATATAACGTTGCTCTCACTATAGTATGCTATAAACACACACCGTGCCAATTCCAATGTCGAAAAAGTTTAAAAACTCACGTGGTTTACATCTCTTTTCAGTGCATGTTTCGTTTAAATGCATATAGCGAAACGTAGTAACAAAAAAAGCTGTTTCATCTGTACGTCAGTTGAAACAACATGGCGTAACAGCGAATTAACGACTCGATCGTGAAATGTTCGCAACGTGCTTCGATGCGACGTGCAGGTACACGCATTGTCGTACGCATTCAAAGAACGATATTACGCCCGACAGATGAGCGAATAACAATGCGTGTGTGTCGCGTTATCACTGACCAAAAAGATAGTGCATTTTCCCGAATTTTAATTAATAAAATAATTTGTGCATATTTATTATTAATCAAGAAAACAGAAAAAGAAAAAAAAAAGATTTATTCCTGGCAATATTCGAAGAAAAAATATAAAAGATAGATATCAAATTAGAAGGAACATTTATTAATCTTTATAAAAAAAATCTGAAACTATAAAGACATAAAGATATAAGATAACAGATCTAAAATATAATCTTTAAAATTACGTGTCGTAAAGGTAATAAAGAGCAAAAATTTTAGAGAAATGCGAAGATATCAAAATGTGAGACTTTTGCACATTAAAATTCGAGAATTCAACAATTGAAGTATTCTTATAAAATTTTTAATATATTGTTTCATGGTGTATACATATCCATTTTACATACTCTATATATATACTACATGTATTTCAAATTAGTACATTATGTATTATATCATTCTCCATTTCAAAGGAGATTGCATTTTCATGGTTTTAGTTTGGCTAAACGAAATGGCTTTGTCAACAATGACATACAAATAGAACAGGTGGGCTGAAGAGCGTAACAATGACGCAGATAATAGCGTCAATTAGCCGGTCACTTCGCTGCGAGGATTTACTAATGAAAAGGGCGAGGTTAACGGAAACGCAATTATTCATGGCGGCGGGTCATTGTATGAAGAACAAAGAAGCAAAAAGAGATAACTACAATAAAGATCGAAAAAAGCTTATTTTTCACGAGAAAAAAATAGATTTGGTCGAATTATAGATATAATTCGTCCTGATTCACATGTTTTGATGTTCTAAAACCGCAGAACATTGACGATAAAAAGTATTTTTCTATAATTAAAGCATACACATACACGCATTTGCGAATGTGATAAGCTAGTTAAGATATTGCTTTAAATAAATAGTTTTCAGATATTCTAGAATTTATTACTTCTAGATATTTCGAATATTCTAGATACTTATTATTTTTAGAATTTTTAAACTCTTCAACATATGATTTTTTTCAATATATAACTTTAGTTATTTTTAAAGTTAATTTTCAAGTTTAGATTTTATTAAAGTTTATTTATTTGAAATTAAACATAAAAAAAAGAATATGCTATAATCAATAGTTTTGCAGTTTAATTCCTGGAAATTCATACATTTTAAATCGTAAAGCTCGAAACTATATCGATGCCCTGATGTTTTTATTACAATATATAAAAGCTTGGAATATATTCTGAAAACGGAGAGGAAATATATACATATAAGAAATTTTGTTGAGACTATTGTATATATTTCTTATTTGTGTAGCGTCGGATGAAGGGAAAGTTTTACGTTTTGCATGGATTCTCTGATATCTCTGTTTCTTGCGTTACATGCGAAGACATGTGCGTTTATAGCCGTAGGTAACGAAATTTCTCAATCCTTCAATATCTTGCGCTGCAATTGTATCCAAGACGGAGCAATGTCTTTGAATCCCGAATGAAATGGCAACGTCAAGAGATACGTGACACTCAACACAATTTGTATCGAATCGCCCCGTTTTCTTTCCGAAGAATGGGAGAATGGTCGAGTACAAAATTCACAACACGATCTCTTTTATAGTGTCGATCCCGGCGGAGCCGTTCGTATTAAAAATGCATAATTCCCTTGCCGTTGTTTTTTTTTTTTTTGGGTTCATTCTCAAACGGAAGGCAAAAGTATCCTGCGCGCAAAAATGTCCGTCGATGTCAAGTGGCAACAATGATGCGGATAATAAACATTTTTACAGATCTCTCTCTCTCTCACTCTCTCGCTCTCTCTCTTCTCAATATGCGAAATCATAATATAAGAAAGACAAAAAGTGTTTATTGAGTTCAATTATTAATGAAATGGATTTCGCATTAAGATCTTTTCATAATTATTGATAACCGATAGATTCCTGTTTCTAAATTATTTTGTTTTACGATGTACGATTAAGTAATTTAATAATTATTAATCAGGATAATAACAAACAAAATATTACGATCCATTACAATAATATAGAGATTTCTCCGTTAATGAATAATTACTTATATATTTATAGAGGCAAACATATTTATTTCAATTATAACCAATAAGAGCATAATCTTGATTGACAAGGCAAAGTAATTAAATGTTTTTCAGAAAACTCTTAAAATTTACGCTTTTAGCACATACATTTTTGTGTACCTGAAATAATAATATTAATTCTAGTTCTTTTAATTCACCTTTTAATCCACATTTCTTTCTTTCACATCGCAATTAAATTCTTATTAGTATATATATATATATCTCGAACAATTACAAAAAGAAAGAAATTTTAATGGCTGCAGATTTGTGATGTAGCTTTTATAAAGCCATTAAAATTTCTTTCTTTTTGTAATTGTTCGAGAAAAAAATAGTTGAGATAAGTACTTCTTCTTATAATAATTATATCCAATATTATACAGAGTATCTTTAACAAATTACAGTAAATTAAAAAAAAAATAGGCGCATAATAATCTTTTAAAAACATTTTATTATTGATTACTGCAATATATTTATTACATAATTAAATAGATTAATTGTATACATTTTATTTGATTCATGAGTATTGATTAGTGTTGACACAATATATTTTAAAGGCGCTCGTACTATTGGTTATAATTTTATGTAATTGCAATCTCAATATCATTAAGTAATAATTATTATGGTAACTTTATATAAACGATTATTTTATCAGATTCGATATCAAAACTAATACACGATGAAAAAATTTTGTCCATTATTATCGGTTAAAGGATATAGATATTTGCCCGAGGTAACATAAAAAAATGAAAAATTTCTCTGAAATATTCTCGATATGCGGTTCGCGGTAAAAATGGAAAACAGTCGAATGAAATTCAGAGGATGGGCTTTCCGTGAAATCGGATAAGATTGATTCAAGCCGGCGGATTTTTGCAAGGAGAATCAGAAATCGGCTTAAACCCTGATACCTAGCTCGTTTCGATGAAGAGTGCAAAGTGTGGTACGTGCTTTGCGAGAGAGGCGACCTAAGTATCCTGAAAGGATTCCGAGGATCACGAGATCCGATACATTTTCGGAATTTTATGAAACGACAACAGAGTTTTCGGTTGGCGCTCGAGAAAATTCTATCGGAAAATATATCCCGACCAAAAAAAAAAAGAAAAAAAAAATAATGCATTCATATTATTTTTATCAGAATACAATTCTATTAATATTTAAAGCGTTTGACTAAAATATTTTCACAAGTTCTTTTTATCATAATAAAATAACGAGAAGATAAAATCTTAAATTAGATGTTAAAGAAATTTATTTTCCGAATTAAATTGTAATCAAATTCTCTCGCTTGAATTTTTCGGTACGCGACGTTGGATTACTCGATTATGTGTAATTTCAAATATCTGTTAGATCGGTTACAAATACCGAGTAATCTTCCGACACGAAGCGAACTCAGTGGTCTTTGAATCATGACCCGCCTCAAAAGCTTCCACAAACTGATAGAGGATTTTGAAACGTGACTTGATTCCGCATCGTAGTCCCAGGATGCAATCATCGTTTGATCGTAGGCGGACGGATTGGGAAAGATTACGAGAGGAATGAACGAAGGATAGCGATCGGGGAAGGAGTTTTAGTCGGGATTGGGGGTGTAGGCCAACAATCACGAACGATTGAATCGGCCTCGTGAGAGATAGCAACGAGTGGATCATCTTCTTGCACGATATCATCTCCTTGTTTTTTCTCATGCCCTATGTAAACGAACAGGAAGAATCAGACTTATACAAGCAGTAACTCGTCGTAATCGCTTTCTTCAATTGCAAGATGGTGATTTTTCCGACGGAAGTAGCTTCTCCAGCCATCCAGCATATTTTACGACCGTCAAAATCGTTCGCGGATGCAGTAAATGTTTATGTACGGATTTACGAGGAACACCCTGTCTTAGAGAATACATAAAATTACGGCGCTATCGTGACTAGAACTATTTACATAATGACCGACGCTTGTGTGTGTTGGTGTACATATATGCTAAAAAATATAAATTTGCCGGACTAGTAATTCACTATCCGTTCGTCCATTCTGCAAACCACCGTCTTTCGTCGACAACGTGCCTCCTTTCATATACAAGGCTAGTAAAGTTGTGCAAATAAATAAACAAACATTGTTTAGTATGCAAGGGATTATAAAAAAAGTCATACACATATATTTTTTAATATACTTTAAATAATAAAATTATATTTGCATATAATCGTCAAAAGTCTGACCCTTTGCGAATTCTATTGCCGAGAAATAAAAATTAAAAAGCAAATCCATTTATATATATATATCAAATATAGCATTAAGATTGCATTAAATAATTAACGTTTTATTATTTGCAAAAAATCTTAGTTGCAAAATTAATATTTGCTATCAAATTTTGTGTAGTTTATCTCGGAAAAAAAGCCGATATTAAAGAATTCATAATCAATTGAAAAATCGGCGAGTGTGTGTGTAGATAATGAAAAAGCTGAAAAAAAACATGGAATTATCTTCTAACAAATATAAATAAATGTTTAATAATAATAAATAAATAAAAGGAAATAATGTAAATTCTTTATTTTTGCTGATTATCATTAATTGACCATTGTAACTAAAATCATTGTTTCCCCGGGGGAATAAAAGCTTTTATTCGATAAAAAAAGGAATCGCTCAGATAAAAGTATTGCTTATTACGATGGTAGAAAATTCGTAGAAATGAGATAACTTGCTGTTGTGGAATATCTCGATATCACACGGTATTCTTACACTCGTGTATATAATATGGCGCAGTATCGTTCCATCTGTATAATTTTATCAATAAACACTATTTTTTAACACAATCCGTAATCTAGCTTACCGTGGCTAGCTTATCTATTCGCATGACACTGGGTGCACCAAATTTGCATGCATTGCGGGTACCATTGTATAACGCGCTGTAACGTCCATTATCTTGGGCGAGTTGTAGCACGTGCCGTTCTGCTTTAATATACTCCCAAATGCAGTATATCGGTGCAAGATAGAAAGATACACATATCTAACATCTGCAAGCTACGTGCCCCACCATTCACGCAATTGTGTAATATTTGAGATGCTGCTTTTTCTAAAAACTTTTTTCCGTAATTAGTAAAACAAAAAAAAAGATGCAGATTTAAATATAACTCTTTTCTTATTTATGTTGTTAAATATTGTTTGATTTTTTCCAAATAGTGATTTAAATTGGTTACACACTTAAAATTTACTTTTAAATAATAATAAAAATTTTGGAGAAACGTGTAACTCTCTCTCTCTCTCTCTAGGCAGCCTTATATGTATATAAAAATATCACAAAACATTTTGACAGATGTATAATAATGAATTTAGTCAATTTTTTTTCACACTCAAATATTTAAAAATTTTATTCAAGATTGCTTCATTTTACAGAAGAGGAAAGAAAAATTGTAGAAAGAGAACATTAAAACAAATGACGATTTTTCGTGAGTATGAGAGAATGATCTAGATTGAAATGGATACAATTCTATAGAAATAGAAAACTCTTTGCTTCTGGTTTGTTATATCTGTTGTTTTACGAGCCTGGAGAACGATTTTATTTATGTATTAATTCATCACTGAAACAGCCATTGCAAAAGCGCGGCCACCTGCGACTCACACAATATCCTCTTGCCGTTTTTATCTTTTAAGTATTTATGATAAAAAGCCGTAATATACAATGGAATTGGAATCGAAGATCAACAGCATCCTCGACGACGGAGAATTTTCCAAATCCATATCTATTATTGATGCAGCAATTTTAGATAACGTTTGCACATGCAGCGCAATAAAAGATAAAAAATTTATCTTATCGAGATGATACTGCGTGTGGAATAACTATGTATTGTATATTGGAGGCAGTTTTCACATTGTACAATATAGAAGCGTTTTTAACGCAAATTGTATTGCAAAACTTGAATCTAAATAGCCGTGGAAAAATGAATCCATAGACATATCGATTTTAAGACAATTTCCAATGATAGGCTGTTGCAAAAATGAGGAATAAAAGAAATTCTATTTGCTGCTATATAAATCGATGAAATTAAAGCGCAGTGAAATATCAATTTACAATGTAGCAATAAATGTATTTTCTTGTTTTCTATTTTTTATGTCGGGTAATAGGGATATCAATTGTTTCGTGAACAGATGTTTCTTTTTTTCGCAATATTATTTAAATATATCCATCACACACAGCTTACTTTAGAAAGTATTGCGATTCGGATAAAATAATTCTCTGAATCGTGCAACAAAATTTACGTTTATTATAGATATTGTTGTTTCTCGCGTTGATACGCTAACGGTAACTTTATGTAATAATTAATATTATTGGAAGAAACGGCAGATGATTAATTTGGTGGATCTTACGACTTAACGTTTCAAACTCGCGCAAACTTGCAAGCGCAAAGTTGCAGAGTAAACTTTCTTGCACGCTAAGATGTCTCAGATTTCTCGTAAATCTTGCCTATATATGGTGAAAATTTATTATCTGTTTCTAGACGGCTGTTTCGATAAAAGTTATTATTGTATCGATAATGTTTTAAAGCCGATAATGCATTATCTAATTGTAAGTTTAATATCTGCAAAATGCCATTGATTATATACATATTTCTATTTTCTAAGAGAAACACTGTTTTGAAAAAAACAGATATTTATCATGTAAAGTAAAACTCCATTTCTTAATTCATTGTCAACGTATCAAAGATGATTACTCGAACGTTAATTACACGGAAAATTAACTGCATCATTAGAGCCATCAGCGAAGGAAGATTTCCCGAACGCACTTAAGGATCCGGATAACGGACAAGAGGAAGATCAAGGAGGTTGTAACGGGAAGTAGGATAATGGATTAAATGCATTAATATTGCACCGACATGTACGCGCACATGTAGTTGCTGCTTAATTCGAGTTTAAGACTTTTAAAGATTTGTTATGCAATATTTAAGATGATTAAGCGTGTGAAATTATTGTAAGTTTAACAAATCTATATCTTACAAGAATTTTCTTTTTCTAACGCGAAACATTTTTATTTAAATTTATGTGAGGACCTTGCTGAGAAAATAAGAAGATACAAAAATATCTGTTTGCGAGAAGAAATGTAGTTGCAAGGATAAATAATGATAATTAATTGTTGCGTCAGCGTATCTAATATGTATACATATCATTTTATCGATGCACTTAATCAATATAAAGAACTGGTTATCAATGCAATTGCCTTTCAATGCTACAAATATAATTCCGATTAATACATAGATTATTTCTAAAATTATAAATTAATTAAATAATTCTTTTTCTCTTTTATGTATGTTATAATTATAAATATGATTTAAAATTATTGGAATATAATTAATTCTAGCCATCTAAATTTGAATAAAAATTAATAATTAAGTTTATTAAAATAAATTGAACTGAAAAAAGTCTCTCTCTTTCTCACTTAAGTTACAATTTATAATTTATATTTAATATTTTAAACCTTAAGCAAAGAACGTTTTCAATAAATGAATTTCTACCATAACATATACATACAAAACAGGTTGTTATAATATTTTCAGTTTTCAGACATTATACAGAAAAAGACGCGTATATGTATGCTGCATTCATACATAATATTGCTGTACAAATTGATAACGATATATAAATATAAATGTGACATTTATTGTCTAGCTGGACCACGAGAAATGATATACGAGATTGAAATTAAAGAAGGAAATTTTTTCCCGTTGGTGATTCTTATCCCAGAGGCCGGAGGTTTCGCTATTCTTAGAAATTCTTAAGCTTAAGAAGCTTAACCGTTTTGATCAAGGTTCCGCGCGTACACGAAGAGGACACGCGCGCGCCTCGGGGATTGAAGTGAGGAAGAAAGACCGTTGTTAGATCTGTTGTAGACCGCACAAGAAAATGTAATTTCACCTATTAAGTACCAACAAGATTGTTTGACCCCGGCCTTCTAACCACCCGTAGATTTTCCGCCGTAAACACAGAAAGCGATTTAGCAGCGGGCTTTTCCACGCTTCGTCGTGATTTCAACCGAGAACTTCTGTGTATTTTCTTTACTATCCGTTCTTACCGTAATTTTCTATTTCTACCGTATAAAGCCTGAGCAGAATTACGCGCAACCGAGCAAAAATATTTGGCGATATGTTCCGATTTAAGTCACATAATATCTCAATAAAATCGCTTATTGTTTTTTATTATGCATTGGATATGTGAGCAGTTTTGCCAACGTTTACTGATCATTTTCCTTATACTCATAAAAAAATTCTTGGTCTAGAATTTTTTAAACACGCTGTTTTATAAAACAAAAAAAAATCATTTTCTTGTGAAAAAAATCAGATCGAAGTTTGTCAAAGAATCTCTAAAAAATTTTGCGCCATGTTCTAATTAATGCTTCTTAATTAATGTTTGCGAAGCAAAAATTACAGAACACTGTGTACTGATGCGATAATGTAAAGAAAATATAAACTGGTTACTACTACGGTAAATATCTCGCGCGCACCAAATGAACATGAGTAATAAATAAGGATCTTCGTTTATCTTATACCTATCCTCATCTTCCACCCAACGTTCTCCATTTGTAGAACGATAGTCATGTTAAACTTTACGATGATGTTTCTGGCCGTACTAGTATGCGTTACAGTGTATATTTACAGTGAAACGAGCGCATTCGTATACGAATATTTATGACGACGGCTTGGCGATTCCCATATTTTTTCTCCGTATTATGGGATCCGCTGTTTCTACATTTCTAGACATTTCCACTACTCTAATGACGCGTGTAATGGTTTAAGCGTATGATACCGATCGTATAAAGGGAAATTTATTGCGTGATATGAAAAAATGTTTTAGAATAGAATTTCTAAAATAGAATTGTATTTTTTTTTTTTATAAAGATGAAAGTCTCTCTCTCTCTTTCTCTCTCTTTTTATCTTTCTCTCTGCGATAAAGATATTTAAGAATCTAATGATTAAAAAATCGTAATCCTAATTTAAAGATTTAATTCTATTATAAATTCAAAATTTTAAATTATCGATAAATATTTAATATTGATAACTAATATTAATGATAAATAGAAATTGTTTAACAATGTCTATTTGTACATAGTGCAATCTAAAAGATAATTATCCTCTATCTATAAACGAGGCAATTAATTATAAAAATGAAAAATATTTAATAAATAGTAGAAATGCAATAAGCTAAGATCTTTAATATTCTCGTAGCAGCCAAACGAGAATAGTGACCAACGAGAGAAATGTGACAGGTAAAGCATGCGGAGGAATTGTTCATTTGCACGAGTGCGTTCGCACCACGCCGTTATTGCAGCGCACTGTACGAGACGATAACAGGTAGACAGATAGAAATATATGCTTATATACATACATATAGTTACGTGGTGGCGAGTAAACTGGCCGTGCACTCGTAAAATGCGGCGATCGCACGACCGTCATAAAGATTTCCCATCGTTAGTGGGACGTACGCCGGTGCGGGGCGGTAGAAGTTTCGGGGGCTAATAGTGGGGTTGAAAAATGTACCCCGTTGATGGCGGTGCGATAGTCTCGTCTGCCCATCTCACCCTTTACATCCCGTAACCAAGCCGCGTACGTAAAGGGATCGGTATTTATGGTACGGCTACATTGATTCGCGTTAAGCCGCCGATACATGACCTTCCGCAGCCAAGTATTCATCGCTACGCGACCGCCAATGGATTTTCTATGCCGATCATTTAGTGTGTAACAGGTTCGCTGTGAACCGTATAAAGATTTTATTGGCGCAATTGAACATATATTATATATGACGCAAAAAGATTTGTTAAACTTTGCATTTCTAATTGTAAGCGCGATGAAGCACCAGCAAAATTCATTCTGTTGATATAATCTTACTTCTTATCTTTATTTATATAAATAGAAAAAGTGATGTAGAATCATATACCATATATATATATATATACAAAGAGAGAGAGAGAGAGAGAGAGAGAGAGAGAGAGAGAGGGGGAGGGGCTACATGTAATTAATTTGAATATATACAATAAAAGTAGTGTAATTAAAACGTTTGAAACCGTCGAAGAAAACGTCGTGGAAATAAATTATGCAAACCTAGATTGTGTTAAAAAGAAAAGCTTCTTATCTTTGCTAAATGAAAATCTGGCGAAACGAGAGTGCTTTCCTGAGATAATTGAAACATCTCTTACAAGTTGTAAAGGATCGTCACGAGTCCTTTGCAAATGCCGTCATAGTAAGAGTAATATTCCCAACAGCTGCAATGGCTGTTGGGCGAGATCGTGATGTCTTAATAATCGGAAGTAAGAGAGTGTCAGATCCGGGAGATGTAACTTTGCGGTAATTAGTCGTCTTTGTGAAACCCACCATCGTAGATGAAGATAATTTGACGACAACTCTCCGCTCTAATTAATAGTAATATCTAGAAACGGGGTAGAGTATATAGGAAGTAATGTATATAGAGTTTCGGGTGTGCAAGCTGAATTGGATCGTAGTATTACATACTTGCATCCGCTCACAGATTTCTGCGAATTATGGCAAAATTTAAAATAAGTTATAATCGAATTAACTATCCGCTCATCGATGACATATGTATATTCATATTGTCACGAGTGTCTCCTCTCTAATATTCATTTTCATGTCAAACCCTATCGAAATCTGGGAAATATCTGAAAATATTTTTGAACATTTTTTCGTTAGCTTCATCAATTTGTATAGCAAATTTTGTCTGTTCCAACATAGTTTATATATTAGCTAAGATTTAAATGCTAAATCGTGTTTAGCGTCACATACCATATAGCTTCATTGATGAATAATAATTTTACAAATGTCTACAAGGACAATATGGCTTCGGGAAGTGCTTGGAAGAGTATTTAACGCCATAACATTGACTAAACATATATATATAAGCTTTTTACTATAACAAATATTTTACGGATTGGATCTCATATTATATATTTGTGTAAATGTGTGTGAATATAATCAATTTTTAAATATTTATAATAAATTCTTCACAATTTTCAAAACTAAATGATAATATGCTACTTACATTACTTTCGCTTACATTTAGTTCGCGGTTCTCTTTACGAAATTTCCCATTTCTTTTATTAATATTTTTTTTTAAATATTAAGACAACTATTGTAAAAAAATATTAAAATTGGTATATGATAATGTACATCTGCTTATATATCTGCTTATTAACATAAGATTAAAAAAAAATTATTTATTATCAGTGCTAAATTGATTGCAGTTACTTTAAATTTAATATTAATCTAGTTAATATTAATCTAGTCGCCAAAGCATCAGAGAGATTTAGATCAATCGCAGCATCCCGGCTCTCTTGAATTTCCCACACGTCCCTGAAGTGCCGCGAATTAATTTTTAAGAACAATATTACGTTGCATAGAGAAGTACATTGTAACTGAAAGGAACGCTCTATCCATCGAAACCAGCTGCGACACTTATCTCTGGATATTTCTAGAACCGCAATCCGCATAGTCTTACGCGTTTTTAGGTGACGAGAATCTCAATAATATATCAAATTCAAATTTAAATGAAACAATAAAAGATTAATAACAATATACGCAAGAAAGGTAGAAGACAATGACGCAAATTGGGTATATACAAACTTCTTCGTATCTGTTCTACGTCTCTCAAGATTCGCGTCTTGTTTGTATTTGCGTCTCTCTAATCTGGTCTGTGCTACGTCTGGCACACGTACACGTATCATAGACAGAGTACGTTAGGTGAAGCAGGAAGTGTAATATGCGCACCCTGTGTTTCCTCTCGGTATTCCCTAAACTCTAGAAGCCCTCTGCGAGCCCTCTCATCTCTTCGCCTACCTCTTATCCTGATTCCTTCTCTCTCTCTCTCCCTCTTCTCCGGTGGTCTCGCTGTTTCCCATCCCTAGATTCTCCTGAAAGCTCATGAATTTCTAACACACCGCCACCCTGCTCGCTTCGCGTCGCGTTAACTCGACTACCACGTTTGTCTACGCAAACACTCGCATATTTACGCGAAGGGATACACATAATTAGATACGTAACTGCGGGTCCAGACCGGCGAGTTAGCTCACACTGGTAGAACTCGCGCATCCCTATGCTCTGTGCTCGCTCTACATCGAGATGACCGAGCATCTGCGAAAGAATTTGTTTCCATCTCCGCGTGAATGTTATGAAAATTTGTCAATAGGTAAAATAAAAACAGCTTACGATATTGCGACTATATTGAGCTAAAAAATTTTTTTTACAAAAAATTAAAAAGCAGACAAAGTATATAAAAAATAAGGGAAAAAGTATATAAAAAGGGAGGAGAATTTGCGTATGTAACAATAAAAAATTTTTAATATTCCAATTATACAGATACAAATTTTGCAGCATGAATGAAAAGTTTCGATATTACATAATTTTATCTTTCAATTACAATGGTTATGTATAGTTATGTCATTTATATATAGTTCTCAACAATTTGAAGAAATAAACAAATATTTTTTGTTACTATTTATTACTGCTTAAATTTGATAATTATTTTAATCGATTAGTCAGAATGTCAAGTAGTTTCTTCAATTTTCCATCATTGTTAAAGCAAACTTTTTCCAATTAACAACAATATCTCAAATTATAGTATTTTTTTTTTAAATAAATTAAAACATTAAAATAATACAAGTTAACAATTTTAAGAAATTAGGCTCTCTCTCACAAATTTCAAATAATCGCGGGCTAGTAAGAGCCAGAACGCGGATGGTTAATGCGTCAACTTCATAGAAAAATAAGTTTTCTATGAAACTGAACGTAAATTAATAAATTAAAAACAAACCAAAAATAACTTATTTCTTACAATGTATTGTATTATATTAAGCATATACAATATTTTGTATTTGTCTTATGATAAATGATTGGCGGGTGACGAGCGCGATTAAATGCAATTTTTCATAAATATGCGGACAAAGTAATAAATAAACAAAAATTAATTAGAATAATATAAGAAATGATTTACTATATTTTATGTACATCCGCTATTTGCGCTTCAAACCAGTCTATCTATTTTTTCAGTCTATTATTTTGTTCGTTAATGTAAGAAATTTATTTTAATTTTGCTGAGAGAAAAGGAGAGATCCTCTGGCGACACGGATATTTATAATCTGTACTGTTGCATGTCATAGTTTTTAATTCGTCCGTAGTTCACCAGTGATTTATTTATTTGTGACACGTATCGGTGACAGTTAGCAGCTGCGGCCGTGAATTACGAGGGCGGTCAGAGATTTAAATGAAAATTGACGATGATAGATTGCCGAGTTTCATAAAATAAAAAATATCTTCGAATTTCTCCATCTCGTACATTATTCTTTTTTCTATCGTGTTTCTTTCTTCAAAATTAAATTGTTTTTATAGCAACGTCAATTTATATTGTATATTTACGGTAAGAGTAAGTAAATTAATTAATTTTCAATTTTGCATCATTGTCTAGTTCTAGTTCTTTATTTTAGCTTATCCTAAATATAAGCAAAAATGTAAATTAAACTAATTATTGGGTTTTATAATTTCTTAATTTCTTAATACATTTGCAAATTTACAATCGATCATTTTCGGAAACTTAAGAGAAAAGGGGTTCACTTTGCATCGCGTCTATCGAAGAATTCAGCAACTGTGTATATATACAATATGCCATAAAGTTTCTATCAAGTATCCGGCGTTTAACGATGAGTTTTCGTCGGTGTTCTCGTACTCGTGGTGGTTTGGAGACGGTAGCACTGCGGTTGGGATAAGGGCATAAATTCGCACCCACCACGCGGCATATATCGTCGCGTACTTTATGCTCACCCCCGATCACTATATCTTTGCGTCTGGCGTGAGGAAGGAGGCATCGTAAGGATCGTGAGGAAACGTAGAGAGCATTTCAATTGGTTACTTCGATGCGCTTTCGCAGAAAAGAACGCGCCTCTCTCGTCTCTTTCGCCCGTTAAAATTTGCAATTCCCATGCGTGTAACACCGAAACTGAGGCGCGTGTTCATATATTTCTACTTCCGCTAGATATCTCCCTTTGAATTTAACTGAAAGAAAAAAATACGGCTAAAGCCGCGTACACTATGGGAGGAAGAATAACGTGGCCGATAACGCCGCCACGATGGATTCTCGAAGGAGCAGTTTACGAACTTGTACATGTTGCGAGAAGTAAACTCGAAGAGGGCTTATCATGGAGCCGGATAAGGACAAGGCGAATAAGAAAAGTAAAAGCGCAAACTTGACACGCGGATTTGACTTTGCGTTTGCTCAGCGTGCGATCTGCTCGTGTATAAAAGAAATTATTCGGAACTTTGTACGCACAAGATTCGATAAATAACGGGCTGATAAAAGCCGTACGCGAGATCAGGAACGCGAAGTAACGATAATAAAGAAATTAAAAATAATTAAATGATTAAATTTTATAGACGTTTTCATCTTACTTCGGGCCATCTTGAAGAAATACATTGTAATACAAATTAATATACAAAAAATAAATAAGATATATATATTGCATAAAAAGTGAATGTAACGACACAATAAAATAAACAACACGTTAAAAAATAGGAGAAAAGAAATAAATGTCGTAATGTTCAAGCATACATCATTTCTATATTCAAACGCAAGTCCTCCAAATAAGGAGCTTCCTATCGATTCCAGCCGTTAGAAAGAATGCAGCATTTGATTATATGCAAGATTGCACGGCTTGCGCACGGCCCGTTATTTATCCATTCTATTTATAAGACTCAGAGCCTTTACGATTTTCATTTTTATGCAAGAAATAACACGTGTGAATATATTTATATTTACAATAAAAATTCTGAAACGATAAAAATTAGTCATATTTTATATAAAAACACAGATTGATCTGTAACTATTTATAAAAAAAATATTGCAAGTAATAATTTATCGCTTTGTACTTGAGGAATAGAAAAATTATTAGAAATATCGCAAACAACCATGAAATTATTCATTTAATGTATGTGTGTGGAAATCACAAGAGAGAGAATTTATAGAATTCTATAAAAATATAGATGAATAAAATTTAAAAAGTTTAACGATAATCAAATTTTAATCGTAATTGCCCTCAAGAAATATATGATTAATTATTTGCCATTTTACGCGCGCAACAGATAAGAAGAGTCTTCCGGCTATTTCGTTCAAATGTACCAGTAAACGTCAGAACTCAAAGTGCATCCTCGTGATTTTCCTTTCACCGGTAATCCCCGATCGAACTCGTCGCTTCGTCGGGACAGAGCAAGAGGGGGTTTCTCCTTGAATGGAGAATTTCCTTTTGCATAGAGTTGTGAATCGTCCAGTGCGCTGCGAAAGCTCGGATAACGTGTGCTTTCCTGAGAAGTTTTTTTCTTCTTCATCACTGTCATCTCATTGTCGCGTATTCCGCCGATCTTTTCAAATTCGTTTTCAAGGCGGATCGAGCGTCGATAATAGCAAAAGGGGGGTGTTGGCTTATTTGTCTGCTCAACCTGGCGTAACGAAATTGTTACACTGTGGACCTCACATCGTTAACGTAATTGTACCAATCGTACGTGTAACAATCTGACGATGTGTTTAGTTGGTGAATCCATATGAAAAGTGAGCGTTCAATCGTAGCCAGTGTATATCGGTTGATCGATCGCGGTGGATCGTAGCTGGACCGTCAATCGATTTCGAGTATACATAAATCGAGATTTTATTTTTTCAATTTATTTACAAAAGTACGATGGAGG
Organism: Polyergus mexicanus; assembly: GCF_030449975.1. Taxonomy (NCBI): domain Eukaryota; kingdom Metazoa; phylum Arthropoda; class Insecta; order Hymenoptera; family Formicidae; genus Polyergus; species Polyergus mexicanus. The sequence goes on along the minus strand of NW_027223339.1, from coordinate 5,093,715 downwards.
AAGACGCGAGAGAGAAAGAACATGGAACGCGAGAAGGTGAAACGAATAAAATGAAAAGAAGGATGATTAAGAGGATATCGGAGTGCGTCAGACCAAAGATTTGGTGCCCGCAAGAGGATTATTACTTGCCCGAGAATGGTATTTCCGTGTCTATCGAGTCTGCCTTTCCAAATCCGATCAACGAAAAGAGCAAAATTGCGATTTATCACAGCACCGAAGTGGCACGCGAAGATGGATCCTTGGAAACAATCGTAATCGACGCGAAATGTCACAGGTACACTAATTAATAATTCATAAAGAAAAATAAACAGATATATAAATAGGTATTTCCAAGATTAATATTCGAATTATATTCTCTTATTTGGAATGTAGATAAATCTTAATGGCAAAAAAAATATAAACAAGATATTAAAATAAGATAAGATAAAATAAGATAAGATCAGTGTACATTAAATAACGTATCTTAAGATCATATATCAGTATTATCGTTTTTAACAATATTTAAAAAACACAGACGGAAGTAAAGCTCACAATAAATATAACGATAATTTTGTAGATTTTATCAAAACACAGAATATATAGAGAAAAATAATTCAGCAGTCGAGCCGTCTATCTACACGTATATAAAACTCTTCCAAAAGAATGCGTTCATTAAATACAAAATTACTCATTGTCAGAATTATTTAGAATTTTAATTTAATATAAGTTTTCACACGTAAAAGATTTTATGCGAAATTACATAACTTTTTTTGTTACCACGTAATAAAAAACTGTCATAAATAAATGTTAATAAATAATTATTTTACGGAATTTTTAAAAAGTTCCTATATATAAATTAACAGTTACCATATATTTCATTGTAATAAATATTTTACCGGACATTGAGATTATGTCGACACGATATAGATAGTTTCCTATTTGTTGCAAATACGTTGTAATTTCCGATAGATTAATTGACAGAAGCGTATTTGGATTCACCATCGTTTCATGTCGCTTTATAGCAAGCCATCGATTAGCGAATTTGATCGGCCGGAAATATTGAATAATTTGGTGCTAAGCTGTTATTCTGCTTGATCAATTAATTAATTAATCGCGCAGTAGAAGCAATATGATTCACAGTACGCGGTTTATATTCGCATAAGCTAAGCTATTACGTAATATAAAAAGATATTTATACTTAATTCTTGATATTTGTAATTTTTTAATTTTTTACATCGTCTTTTCATTATATCTATGTAAATATTCTGCTTGTTTAAGCAAAAGATAAAGAATTATTATTTAGAGAGAGAGAGAGAGAGAATTTATATTGTTAATATGTTTAAGAAAAACATTTTTATATCATCTTAAAATTTTTACTACTTTTGGGCTTTTATGTCCATGATTTGCATTTTGCAATAAATATTCCTTTATTTACACAGATCTATAAATTGAGATAACAATAATAATTAAAATAGAATAAAAGAAGCTCAAACAAAAAGAACTTAGCATTTATTCTTATGATTTAGATAACTGAAAAATTTTATTTTTATTTGAAAATAAGATCTTATTATATCTAATTTTAATCATTATGCGTGCATGCTTTGCTATGTAAATTCCAAATTTTTATGCATAAAACAGCGTACGTTTATTATTTAAGCAGGAAAATATAATTAATTCTTATAGCTTTTGTAGAAAAAAAAACTTCTTGTTTTTATATAAGTAAATATAACAAAAAAATAAATTGTGAATCAATAGAAACTTTTTTTCTAATGTTAATATTAATTTACTTTATATATATACATACTAAAAAAATTTATAATATATTTTGACAAAGATTGTAAATGCGATATTGTAGTGTTATATATAAATGAATATTATTAATTACATTAACGAAGAAATTACGGTATTAAAAAAAAAAATAACAATATCCGCGTCACAAATAGAAATAATCTGTATTGAAGATTTAAAAGCTGAAAATTTCTAAATAACAGTTATCGTTTTTTTCATTAAGTTAAAAAGATTGAAACAAATGTAACAATTACATTGATAGCTCAACCGATTCGTATAAGAATATAACGTGCGACTCTAATGAAACTGCATGCTGGAAAAGGAACGCCGGGATAAAACGTGTCGGTACCCGGATCTCGTTCTGAACGTTGTTCGTGTACCATACATTTTCGTGGAGAATTTCTCGCTCGGTATTCTTCAACGCATGCACGCGCGTGCCATTTGTTCGGATCAGTGTCTTCGCAGAAGAGATGCAGCACGGATGCGAAGTCAAGAGAAGACTGCAGTTACGAGCCACAACTGCGACGACGACCCTCATATATTCTTTCAGCGCGTGTCGTCCAGACGCGATGGCGGTTAGAGAGCGAGAGAAAGATAGTCACGCCTGGTCCTCTCAGGAAATATATACCCTATATCGTCCCGATACCTTTGATCGCCAAATCGATTGTATTCCGAATGATTTTGCTCATATCCTCACTAACAAATGTATGATTTTCCAAACGCATTTCGCTTGAACATGAATCATAAAGAATTTTAAGTTCGTATTAAGTTTCTTTTGATATTAAACAATTTGTATGTATAATTATTTTACTTTACAGAGAAATAATTTTCTTAAAATCCAACCTTTAATTTAGCATAGTTATGGCTATTTTTTTTATAGATCGTACATTGTGATATTTTGCAATATAATTTCTCTTTCTCTCTCTCTCTCTCTCTCTGCCTCTCTCGCGTTTTGTTGGAGTTTTTCAAAGTTCCTATTACAAAATATATATCACCAATCATCGATTAGGAGTAAAGATGTGAAATTTTCATCAAAAGGAGAATAAATTCAGATTTATTTAAGTTGAAATGTCAAAAGAAGCCAAATCGGTAGCGACATTTTTTGTGAAATATATAAACTTGCATCTTTTTAACTTTGAAAAAGCGTCGCAACGGCGATTCTTGGTGACAAAGTTCTTTCCATTTGGACAAAAATAAATTGGAAGATGAATTCACTTTTCTGAAATTCCCTACTCGCCACCACCCCCGCATAACAGCAAAGAGAGCAAAAGATATCATGTGATTCCTGCCTCAGAAGCTGGACGAGCGAAAGAGAGTTTACATTGATCAGCAAATCCCATCGGTTTCGCCATTAAATATTTATCTCGAACAGGAAGCTCGGGTAAAACCGTTACGCTCATGGCTTTGCGTCACGTTGCAAATGACTGTGATCGTACAGAGGAAGCGCAATTGGTTTTTCATGCGATTGATAGTTTATGTAAAAATATTTTGCAAACCTTTTACCGCAATAAATTTTTATGTTCTTTATTTTTACTAATTCAATTTTGTGTGCGTAAGTTATATGGATATGTTGTAATGAATTAAAAGAGTAATCGCTTGAAACATTTGAAAACATAATTTGACCTCCGTAGAAAGAGAGCGTATTTTTATATTTTTATTAAAAATGTTATATTATTTACTAAATATTATATTATATGTAAAAGTATATATATTTTTATTTAAAAATATAAAGCATTAATTAAGACTTCTAATATAATACGAAATTTAATATATTATTAAATTATATTGAAATATATAAGACTTAAAGTGGGATTGTGATATAATCGACCGACATAAAATTATATTAAATATCACTTGAAAGTATTTTTAACCTTTATCAATATTTATGCATTTTTGCAAGACACATGCATCATAAAACTCTGTCGCATACCGACATTATGATAAGTAAATGAATAAATAGACAATAATATACAATTATATAAAAAATATAATGAATATGCATAAACTATTATATATTGCAAAAGAAAATTTTATGATGAAAGATTTACAAATATAAAGATAAGACTTACGCGCCATAAAATTAGAGTAATTATAAAAAAAAAAAAGAATGTTCGGCTAATTTGCATTACATGTCAAACAGTAGTTTTAATTAAAGATAAAAAAAAGAAGAATATTTTGAGATATTTTTTTTAACAAAGTCAGTTATTTTTAATAAAAATCTCTTATCGACATATTACGATTATATATATGTTTTGAAAAAAGAGAAGGCATTTTAAAAAGTAATGTACATACAATAGAAGCTATGTGTTTTACTGCATATATATTTGTTAAATTGTTATCGCAAATTACTTAAATTAGACACATGTATTGTGTGATATGTTGATAATAAATTTTTATTAAAGATGTTATTTTATCGAGAAAAATTATCATCGTGAAACATACAAAGCTATTACCACCAAAAAAAAGCAATCCACGTATGAATAACTAGTAGCCATTACGCTGTGTCACATAATATTAATATAAATTTATTACCGATATGAATACAGTATATAAAAACTAATGTTAGCACAATGTGATAGATTTAGTAACGCTAAAGACTAATTCTTTTTATTTTACTTTATTTGTCTCACTTTTCGGCAACTCCAATTATCTGATCCACGTCTTCAATGTTCAAAGAAAGTTCGGGTGCGAATGATTATTGATTCACTCTCAAGACGACAAGCGCTCGGATTTGTCAAGTTTGCGCGAAATCGAATCGGCCGTTACAGCGGTATCTAAAGCGGAGCTTTTGCGTAGATTTAGACGGGTCCGCAATTCAGGACGTAGGTGAGCCCCGGGCCGAGGATGCCGATGTATTTACATAATTGTGCGTACAAATTCCGAACTTGGTCTGAGAAGGATTTACCGCACATGACGCTACCGTCGCGGCGCCGGCGAGCGTGAAGTCTAGCGGAGAGAGAAAATCGTATCCAATGAATTATTTATATGCGAATGTGCGTCCTTTTAAAAGCCGTCGTAATTCCCTCGCAATGTCGGTTTGCTTGGCTGTATCAGGCGGGGAAGTATAAGTAACAACGACTTATGAACAAAATCTATTAATTTTGAAGAGAGACGAATAATTTGACATAACTTGAAAAGTGACAATGATACGCATTTTGAATGCAAAAATAGTTATCGATAATCATAATGTAATACCGCGACACAGGATATTGAAATTGTCTAAAGGCAATCTGACAGACAGATTTACATATATCTTTGATAAGAAGTTAAAATATTAAGAAAGCATTAATCGAATTAGAAAGATTAATGATTCACATAATCGCTTGTTCTCTTTAAGTATGCAATATATTTTTTATTAATAAACTTTAATAATTATTTATTGTATTTCTAAACGTAAAATAGAACACATACAGGAAGAGATAGAATAAGAGAAAATACATTATAGAAACTATGTCACGAATGATAGCAACAATCTAATTTTCATGTACATTATAATGCGTGAATTTCTATAAACTACATAAAAAAATATAAAAATTCAAGATTATTTTTTATGACATCATTAATCTAATTATAGGAACTTTAAAAAGATATTTAACATTATATACAATATAATCTTTCTAATTCTATAGAATTAAATATTTATTATTATTTAAACATATTATTAAATACATTATCCTGAATTTCGAGAGTATGTCGTTACAAACAGATAATTTTTTGTCAAAAAAACAAATGAATAATATGTAAACATAATATAATAAATACTTTAATTAATGCCGTGAAATTTTCAAGGAAAAGTATTTAAACATAAAATTAAAACGCGTGCGTGTCTTATATTTAATTATATATTAAATTTTTAAGCCGATTAAGAACAATTAGCTTTCTTATTTCTGATTATCCGGCACATAGATTATCTGTAATCTGCTTATTGCGTTAATAATTAAAGTGGAAAAGCATCTCATCGATTTCTTGCCAGATAGCATTTTTGTGTAAAATATTCTCGAGAAACTAACAGATACATTGATGTGATTAGCGAATTCTTCGTGCAATTTTTGTTTAACGACACTCGTTCTAAATTATTGAAAATATTTTCGGTCAGACATTTCGATTAAAAGCGTGAAATGATTACGTGTATCATTTCTAAGCAACAAGCGTGGAAGAGAAGGTCGCACCAGCGACATTTATCTTCATTAAAATCCACCCTTCGCAATATCAGTACGATACCGCATGTTCGCACGAGGTCTTTTTTGCGGTCACGAATGAATTCTGATCAAACGTATACCTTATATTGCGAGGGTACGTTTCACTTGTCAAACAAATCACAAGAAACAACCGCGGGGCGTGCCTACTTCGAAAGATTTACAAAATGCACGTAAAATATATCATGACCTTCAATGCAACCGCCCACACGAGGTTTTCCGTGATGCCCATTAATCTTTCCAATACTGCATTTAATTCAGAGCTTGATGAGAAATATTTTAACTAATTATTTAAAATATATTTATCTACAATATATTGTGTTTACACACAGATGCATTAAATATTTGGCACAAAATTTTATTTATTATAACTGAAATTTGAAAAATAAAATATGTGCGTATATATCATATATTTTTATCATAATCATAAAATAATCATGATAAAAATATTGAACACCCATAAACACTTCGAAATTAATTACGCAAAAATGTATGTAATATTCATTGAATCTATCTCGTCTCGTATAATTTACGGTTAATACTCGTTAGACTATTGAGCCTTGAAGATGTACTATTACAATAGAATAAAATACAAAATAAATGTGTAATCATTTCATTAGATTATATTACGTATATAAAGTTTTAAGAGAAAAACTCTCGACAGTTTATTAGAAATTTTTCTCGCAAATCTGAGCTCACGCGAATGCATTCTTTTGACCATTTTCTTATTCGTTAAACTTATAGTAATACGATATATTAAACACAAATTTATTCAGTCATTTGAAACTAAGAAACTAATTTAAAAATTTAATTACAAATGCATTGGCTTAGAAATATTAATACAAGGGAACGGCAAAAGTAATATATCGCAACATGTAATAAATAACGAACATATTTCATTGATAAAGACGATTTCCCGTTAATTCCTTTTTCTTTCCGTGTAATGCATAAAACACGGAATATATTATCATTTATGAATTTTTAACGGAATATGGTAGCGCTATGGCTGAAGATAATTCAACGCGCTCATACATTATTCTACAGCCATGACATATAGTCCGTATATATGAGGATACTCTAAACAAATTACTTTAGCGACTTTTAAGAATAAAAAATTATTATACAAAATGGCTGCGCGAGATTACGTATAATGATGAAGAAATTTTGAACTGTATAATTATCTCGAAAGTTCACAGTGCACTGTGAATTTATTTATATCGGTAACAACCACCTTTCATGGATTCAAACACCTATAGATTTTGAAAATTTTATTAAATAAAGAAAATATGATAATTATGTTTAATTAATATTAGTTTATAAAATTTCACGTACATATACATAATATTGTAGAAATGTAATAATGTAATAAAGTACAAAAAAACACGTTAAAATGTGTTTATATAGAAAAATTCAAGGTATATCTTTTCTCTTGGATTGATTATTGAGTAGGCGAACTGCAGAAAAAAACGAAACAATTTGAAATGCGAAAGAAGAAGTTGTTACTTCCGCCGGCAGGCACGCGAAGTAGCAGAAGACTTGTTAATAGTGTGTTACGTGAACATGTTACGTAACATATGACATGTGATTTTCGTAAATGTTACTGGGTCTTTTATTTCCTTCTAGAGTCCAAAATTGAAGTTTAGACAATCTATAACGTGTGACAAAATTTAGGATATTCTATTTACAATTGTATAGAACCTGCAAAGTAGACAAGTATAATTTTATACGAGTGCGAAGAGGTCGCAATTTTATTTGAATTAAAAATTAAATTAAAAATTAAATATAATTTATATAATAAGTAACAACTATTAATATAAATGTTTTATAGCTTATCTAGATATTGTTTTTATGAATAATAATTCATATAAGATTTTTATTGTTCAGGAGGAAGTAAAGATTTTTTTATTGAACTAAAGTCGCTTTATACTTATGCTATTGGTTCTTTTATTCGCGCGTGTATGTTTTATATATTTTTTAAAATATACTAATATAAACTTAAAAATATTTAATAATTACAAATATTTATTGATCATATGTATATATATATATTGTTTTAAATTAAAAAGAAATATAGTTTGGAAGTAATAAATAATATAAAAAAAACATGGAAAAAAGTCTCCGCAGTACTATATCTTTTACACTTTAAGAAGGCGAGAAAGAAGCACGTTATCGTCATTTATATCTCCCTGTTATATCTACATAAATATTAAATTCTAAGAGACACGTGTGCACCCGTATCTACAAGACAGCGAACAAAATTGCGTATTAATATTAAATTTCCACGAAACTTTGCAGCGAAACGACGTCGCGGCCGATCGCTCGGTTAGATACTGCAACGTTTCGTCATAACTATTTAAATTCTTGCATTTTTCTCTTGACACAACGGTTTTATTTGCAAAATAAAAATTTGACAATGATTCAAAATAAATATTCACATGAAAAACATTCAGGTAAAAGACATTCACCCAATTCAAATTTTTAAAAATGCATTAATGTCAATTGTATGCAAAATAGAGTTACAAAGAAATACATTACATATATTAGAGATGATTTTAAAATATTGTATCTGAATTATCTAAGTAGAAGAAAGATGTTTTCTATAAAATATGTAATTATATATATATATATATATATATATATATTTGCTATAATAAAATAATATATTACAGTCATATGTTCGGATAATCAAGAAAGATATCATTAAGAAAAAAAATCATTTTTACTATTACAAAGTTATTTAAAAAATCTAAAAAATCTAAAATAGAACATTAAAATATTTTGTATAAAATAGTTGAATTGGTGTTAATGCAAATTGAAATTAAAATATTCAATACTGTAAAACAATAAAACACAGCACTATATAAGCACAATAATAAAATTACATACTTCGAAATAATACTAATCTCATCATGTGCAGATAATAAAATATTAATTGTTCGCAATATTTATTAAAGAGTTCTTGAACATATTACTAGACAAATATAAACTATATATGCATATAAATTGAATAATCAATTGATAATTCGAATGATATGATTGTCTACGTATTCCATATTTTGTGAAATCATAATTATGCTCTTGAAGATAAGGTACCTCTCTAGTATAATATATGTAATGGTGTTGCGCTTTCACTAAAATTTCATTTTAAACGAACTTCAGTTGATATGGCGTACTAGCACGCCTCTCGTGTCCTGTAAGGAAGATCCTGTGGGCGAATTTATCGAAGAGCGCCCACGGGGAAAGCATCGTAACATGTTGCACGTTGTACCTTAAACCGGTTGTGCACCTGTTTCTCTTGGGTGAAAATCCCACGAGTGGATCGTAATAACAAGTAAAAAAAATATTGTCTTACTATCGTTTATGTAAATATTATAATTCTAAGCGCATCGCGTATCTTCTTCACCTGATCGTCTTATCTGAAATATTGCACATTCCTTATCCAGCCTTGTATTTTCGTTAAATTGCGAAACTTTTCTCTACATCGACAAGGATTCGTTACGAATATAATTTCTTGACACGTGAGATAAAATACATTTCGCGTTTGCACGCATCTAAATATTATAATATAATACCACCGTCTATGTTCCAGCTATGTATGTATAGCTTTAAAACCAGTCTTCTATGTGACGATTCGTCATAGCGGTTGACAGACTAAATACCCATCCCCGACGAATTTTTTTCTACAAAGGATCGCTTTCTTCTGTCGTGAAGGGACAACATACCGGGGGGGAAAAATATATAGACGGGAAAAATATGTCTGCTACGTTCCGCGCGCATTATAAAGCACCTTTTGCGGACATATACGGGGCAGCGGTAAGTCCGACGAAAATACCCACGGGGGTGACGTGTGGTAACTATATATATGTATGTATGTATAACCGAGCGACGGGCTAGTGAAAGTATATATAAATATACATTTTCATGATGAATATACTCGGAGAAATATATATCATCCGGTGAAGAGAGAGGATTCCGAAGGTGGAGGTCGTGAGATAAGGAAGGGTAGTTTAAGACGAGCGTTCAGGTGCGATGCATCACATCGGTGAGGTTCGTAAAGGGATATCGTCGGAAGATACGTCAGATCCCTCCGAATATTTCGCACCCTCCATCCTTCTCTTTCTTGGCTTAGTTTGATGTGTCAGGAGTAATTGTTATATGTTTTCGTCAAAATCAGCGCATGTGTCAATCATCGCTATAGGAGAGATAATTTTATAAAATAAAATTCAATCCGCGCTACTAAATTATTATAAAATGAAGAATACATACTCGTGTCTTGGCATAATGTGTAATGTTAATCTTTTCATCGCGGTTTCTTGTCGAATTTTCTTGAGATCTAGATACTTTTTATGTACAGTGTGTCAGAAATATTTACTTAATACACATTAAATCTCTAAAATATTTACACGAAATCAAAAGTTTTTAAAGTAAAAATATTCGTGAAGAACGTAAAAGTCGAAGATTGAATAACAAAAATCTTGCATTATTCAGAATTGAATTCATAGAAATCAAGTTATATATAACAATGTTTTTTTTTCCTACAAACTATAAAACTGCGACAAAATATGGTATTTCAAATGTCGGCTAAATTTTTATCGAGAACAGCTATTATTGTCAATGACGGATATAGAGAATCGATTCAATGCAGAAATAAAAAAAAGAGAAATGTCACAGAATAATTTTTAAGAAGCCTATTATTTTTATATTTATTAATTATAATTTTTCAATGGTAATATCAATGATAATAGAACCAGGTAATAGCATCGTTTCTTTAAATTATCGCGAGTCGTGAAAAAATCCTTTTAACCCCGAACATAAATAAGATCCGCCATAATAATCCACGAAGCGGACTATCCAGCCGTCCGAGATGGATGTAATGGAAAAGGTCTTCGTTTATTCCGTGGTGTCGTCAAGAGGAGTCGAGGGAAAGAGATAATAGAGAGATTCGCGATTTTAAATCCCTCTCTCTTCTCGGCGCACGTTCCGCAATTCCGGAGCACCGATTCCATCCATGAAGATCTCATCGTAGTTTCCATCCGCCTCTCATTTAATCTCTTTCTCGCTCGACTCCGAGTGAAATCCATAAAATGTAGCGCCTCTTAAACTCTCTCGAGAGCTCTTCCGGTTCTTTGTCCTATTCTTCTGCTACTCAACGCGGTTCGATTACGAGAGACAGCTCTCCAATTCTTGCGGACTAATTTGAACAACGGAGTAAACGAGAGCCAATCGGAAATTCTAGATGAGGATAGAGGGTGTAGAGAATGATACCGTAGAATTGAATTTTTGGAAATCTATTTAACGTTGCGAAATAATTGCAAAGTATCAAAGAAATAATTCACGTATACACTGAATATATTTCTAAATATGTTGAAAGATATATTTTTATTTTTGTTTGTTATCGTCGCTTAAATATTATTCAAATTTTTTTATAAATGCAACATCAATATGCTGAAGAAATACGTGCAACTGACCATATATCCGCATTAAATTTTAATCTTCTTGCAAAATTCTTGCGCTATTTGTTTTTACCATAAATATTAACATCATATTATTTTGGATCAAGTGCATAGATGTATTCGCAATTGGTAGCTTGTATTCAATCGTTTACGGGTATATTGATCTCAATTCCTTTTTAAAATATTCAAAATATTTGATTGTAACAAAAATTCATATCGATACCATCAACTCAAACATAAACACGCACTTAAATTATACCAACGCTAGATATTTCGGTTTTCTGTCATGTCGGTGATAGAATCGCTAGTCCTTGCGTTAAGCATTCACCTTCACTTGAGGAATCATATCTCGAAATTCACCCGATAATCGACCGGCCGAGTAAGCCAAACTCAGTTTTGCGCTCCGCGTGCGCAGCAGGAATCCTGAATACGAGTGACAGGGCGGGTGTGCTTTCTTATGACCAGATGTCGGCAGTCTGTCCGTAACCGGTTCGATCCGGTATATACTGCGCATAAAGCAACGCGCATTCCCATTGACCAGTCCGTAGTTGGAGCCGTGTACTTGGGCCAATAGTAACCGTACGACATCGTTGAGATACCGTGCGCTTCTTAAAACGTCAGTCTTGTCGTGGTGCTCCATCTTCGCGCGTCTTGTAACGTCACGTCGAAAGGTCGGCGCGTATCGAGCAGACAATCCGCGCGGGTCGATTGTCAAATCGCGTAAGAATTACGCGCGTTCCCTGTAAAACGGGACAATCTCACGGGTGATTGTAAGGCGCGTCGAGGTACTCGTGGTGAACGCGTTTAAAGGCCGCGCGAAAGCTGCGACTCTTGTTCGGCACTCGGATCCCGCAGCGGAACTCGCGTAAGAAGAGGTGAGTTCCAGTGAGAGAATCTTCCCTCTTCACGCGCCTACGTCCTCTCCTGGCTCTTCGTCTCCCTCTTCATCTGCCATCCCCTTCGGAAAGATCTCCATCACTTCGACCTATCGATCAGAGCTACGTCCGTGCGTAATTCGTCTGTGCGCGCACGCGAAATCGCCTTGATAATCACGCGTCTTATCACGCGCATCGATGTCCCGCGCTCGCACGCGGATCTCATCGTCATCGTCGTCCGTTGACAGAAGCTAAGACCGTCGATCGGTGACGTCGCGATAACTCGGTTGAGTCATGGTTGGCGCTGCAACCACGAAGGTCGAACCTGGCACGCTAAATCGATCGCGCGTGAACGACGTCGCGCGAACGATCTCGCGTTAACGTCGCCTCCTAGGCGGGTTGGTCCCATCGGGGCGCGAAGTGCTCGCAACTGGTCGGGAAATGGGGTTACGCGATCGATCGTTCCTAGAAAAACTAGACGGAATAATACGTGGTCGATGACAGTCCTCGATCGAGCATAACTAGCTGGCGCGCTGTTACATACCTATATAGAGGGATTAACCCTCTTTCCGTCTTCTATCAACTCACCTCATACTTTGGAAAATTTAAGTATTGGATGCTATTTTATATAGTCCAGAAAAAGAAATCATCTGAGTGATGCATGTGAATAAGATCACTTCCTGTTCCTAAACTTTCTGGGAACTCGGTATCTATAGTTACGGTATTTACGTAACGACTTTCATGAATCACTCGTTGATAACTTCTTAATATTTGTAAATGCTTAACATGTTAAATGCTTAAAATATTCCTGAAATTCCAATCGAATATTAAAAAGAAATTAAAATTGCTTCACATCAAGAAGCCATAATAATTCTTTCTTAATTTTCTCAAAAGAACTTTTACATCTTTTCTTAAAAGAGAGAAGTAAACGAAAAGCGTCCAGCAATATTATTTCATCGCAGGCGTAACAGCTCGCAGCTGCTTCGATGACGCTCGAAGCGTACTGGATCGATGCTACGTGTGAATCGTAGGATGGAAAAGAGTCGCTGGATACAAAAATAAACTGTCAGACGCAATAAGATTTCTCATCTTATTGGCAATCTAGTCTTTACTTTCAAAGCTACGTGTTAAATTCAGCTTTGACCGTTACGCGCCTGTATATTAACTTTAATGGAAAATATTACGTGCTAAAGTGGAGCATAAAGTATAGAAACTCTTCTTCTTAAGAACGCGTGCACGTTATAAAGCTTTACCTTACCGTTTCAAGCCACATTAAAGCATATTAATGAAGCGTGAATAGATCAACGATTCAATGATTTTCATTTATCATTTTATATAAACGTACGTTTTTCATATACACACGGAACAAAATTAAATTAACAAGTCTAACGTGATAATCTCTGAAAGATGGAATAATCGAAAATTTTATACCTAAAAAAAATGCTTTCTTTATATAATTACTATAACAAATATCTGTAAAATTGATTCGACAAATTAAATGGTATTGGAAAAATTTATTAGACAAAATTTTCAATTATTACATACATACATTTTAACAGTTATATACATATATAAAACACTCTTTAATTGTCTGATATTTCTAATACATTTTTATATAACAAATATATATATTTTTTTTTATACGTTTTTTCTTTATGAATTTTATATCTGATATTAATGACGTGTTGCCAACGATCGATCGTGCATAATCGTCGTGATATTTTTAATCGCTTGAATCAGTCGCGTGGATCAATAATAGAGATGTCGAAAAGAAATATCGGAGATAATAAATAAATATTTTCTATTCTTTATTATATCGATGCTAAAATTTTCTTAATGAAATAAATTGATCGGATGATTCGAGTCGATGTCAAGTCGGGGCAGTGTCGGACGAAAAATTAGATGTCGAGAAACGGGGTTAACCCCGACGTTACACGCGAGTATCTATGCGAAAAATCAATACACGACTCTCCTGGGACCCGCTTTACAAGACGCGCGCGAAAGTCCATCAGTGAATTGGTGATCATTCCGTGAATCCCAACAGTGACACGCATACATATTTTGCCCGGAAAGATCCCGGCCAGATCGATTTCCCGTTTGCTAACGCGAGGCCGTAAACAAGTCGAGCTCGCAGCTGATCCAGTTGCATTCGGCGCCATCGATATTTCAAAAGCTTGGCTTTAAAATGATACGCTGCTCGACTTAAAATGAGATAAATTCAAATAGAAGATACTCCCCCAACAGCGTATCTATATCGTATTTCTGTCATATTTCTCGCGGATGATATCGCCTTCTAAAAAAATTGAGGACTTATTTATTTTGCATATTGTGCGTTATCCAAATTTTCAAAAGTTTCTACGGATCCCGTTCTATTTGACGTACAATCGTGAAAGAATTTTTTTAAGTAACAAAATTTGCGATATTTTTAATTGTAAAATTATTGTCTAGGTATGAAAATTCTTTGCGGTGCTTTGCTTTAATGCTAATCGCGCAATAATCATTCGTGGCGCTCATTAATAATGATGATAACGATAATCTCGTAATACATTAAGAAACTATTTTTTTTAACTAGCGGAAATCATAATTGGCAGGAAGAAGTAATATCAGATTAATGTTATATTTATATACAATATTATTTTTCTTTCCCGAAAAGATTTTTCTTTTAAAAATAAATTACGATTTTATTTTTACAATTAATAGTTTAAAGTTTCATGTCTATTCCAAAGCTTTTGAAAGTAATTTCCTATAAGAAAACCTTTAAATATAAAGCCAGCGTAAACTAGTTTCTTTTTCGGATTACGATTCATCGAACGTCATATAGATTAACGGCTACACCCAATAGGCTACACCCATATTGAGAGATATACGTGCGTGTAATAAATTAAACCTCTCTATGTGCTTATCAATTATTATCAATGATGTCAACAAAAGAACTGGAGAGGAAAGGATAAATGCGTATCTCTTATTTTGATCGATAGATCGACGAAGTGATGTTAATCGCAGACAAAGTCATATTAACCCAGTACAACGACCCTTTTTTGCATGTATCTGTCTGTTTCTCTCACAAATTTACGTCACGTTTCACGTCAGTCTCGCAATTAGCGATTGATATAGTTCGAAGAACCTATCGAATTATTTTGTTGACTTTTACTCGATTCGCACGCGCTTGATTAACTGTTAAAGACAGTTGATTGAAAGTAAACACGACAATGTTGATATTGTTTCTCACGTTCGCACGTTTCCATATGTTTATAAATATGTTTCACGAAGATGCATAATTAAATAGTTTAATTGGCATGTCGCCATGCATGATTTTCTCGATATACAACGAAATCGATGGATTTTGTGCATGTCGACCATCATACCATGTGACACGCATCTTCATTTCTTACATTTTAGCGAGGACGATTCTGCGAGGCATCGGCAATAACGTTTTCGATCAAAATCGTACAGTAAGATAAGTCTAATTATAAAACAGCAGACGCGCCTTAAAACTTCCACGTGTTCTGCCTGTATATTTTTCGGTTGATTTATTTCTTTACACACAAATTATAATATAACTTAAAAATATAATTACATAAATATTTAATCGAATATCATTAATGATAAAAGTTATTGATTTTTTTTTTTTTTTTTTTTTAATTAAAGATCTTTTTTTTTTAATGTAAATTAATTTAATAATTTTTATATTCGTGTGTAGCTATTGTTAAAAATACATTTCAAAATACACGTCAAATTAATTTATATTACAATTGTTAATTAATATACATGTTCACTATCCCGTATATGTTATGTGAACAATAAGATATAAATGCAATTGTAAAATGTAAATTAAAACTGCATTGACTTGGCAAATGTTGCAAAAATGAACGACAACTAGACTTACGGAAACAGCTTGCTCGTTTGTTTAATGAAAGCGTTATAACTTTTCCTTTATACTTGCACAAATCCGGATTCCGAATACATTTCAATTGGGGCATGACTGCAACTGTTTACATTAGAGATTATATTAAATGCACGATGGGAAGAGAGGTTATATGCAGATAGTTACAATATGAGAAAGTATTTAATCAACTCATGCAACTGTGCTATTATTTTTATTTATTTCATTCATGTAGTAATTGACTTCTTCACACGATTTTATATACAATTATCGTGCAAATTTTTTTTGTGATAATAACATATATAATTGTGTGAAAAAAGGCGAGAAAAAGAATAAATAGAAAAATTCAACTAATATACAATATAATTAAAAAAATGATGCAAACGATAATAACATTGAGTGCTTTTCTTGAAATACAAAATCATGCAACTTCTATAATCGCTCGCTTCGGTGCCTAATAAAATTTTATTTCAGTTGTTTATAGTTAATAGAATCGATAATATTATTATAGTATGTTATTAAAGTATCATATGTGTATGATAAATATGTTCTACTTCAATAATAAGTAAATGTAAATGTTATACAAAACTCTAAAGTTTAATTAATTACAATCTAGATAGAGTTTGCTAAGAAATATATTATCAAAATATATGCGATTATTCACACAAATCTGCAATTTTCTATGTGATATTAATTAGAAACAAAATTGTGTATCTGTTACTAAACAACATCCAACTTTATTTGTCTATTATTTTTGACTCTGCAAAATTTGTCAGGAAGAATTTTCATCGGAAAAACTTTTATTATTTCTTACGAATAACAAACACTGATCTTGATATAAGTTGCTGATAGAAATGAAAATAAGACAAACACGATATTATTTTCGCCTATAGAATCTAATTATCAATTGCGCTTTGATTAGCTCTTATTATTGCTCATAATCAAGGATTAAAAAATTGATTTAATAATTCACGATTATTGATGCAATTATATTTAATATTTATTTTCCTCAAGAAAATCAACATATATATATATATATATATATATATATATATATATATATACAATATATCAAATACAGTCGAACGACTGCTGATGCCTCGAATCGCGCTGCGGTCGGCCGTCACAGGATCTCCTTATCTTTGTTTTTTTTCTTTCTTTTGTTCGTTTGCCGTGCGTTTGCCTTTTTGACGTGCGATATTGGCATATCGGCTTCGGGTACGTCTATCATCATCATCAGCAGCAGCAGCAGCAGCGGCAGCAACGCTACAGCTCCAGGCGCCTTCGAGGCGATTCTTCGCCGAGAGGGCAACTGCCTAGACGAAAATCATCGTCCTCGACCAGCACGACGATCAACTAGGTCGTGTCGTGTCGGGTGAGGAACGACATCGCGAACGAGACAGGACGACGAGAGGTCACGCCATGCCGGCAGGTATTGGCGCTTCGTACAGGTCGTTAGGCGACCTGGGCGAAGATGTTTACAAAAGCACAACCATCGTCGACCAGACACAGACTACTGGCCAGAGCATGCTCGAATCTGTGAAGAAGGCTTTTAGCTTCGCCTCGCCAAAGGTTGAGATCCGGAAGAAGGACCCGTTGATCGAGGACCGTCGCGAAAGCATCTCGATTGTCTCAAGGTAATGTCTCAAGCGACATTGTCCGGAAATATGGGGGAGAAATCGGTCAGCAGGTAGGAATACGGTCGCGGGATATATCGTGTCGCTGTTCTTCGATCTCGAATCTAGTTGCTCTTTCGAACGCTGATAATTTATTACGAATTTAACGTATTTAAAAACACCAAAAAATCATGACATTTTTGCTTATATTATATTGTTTCTTACATATCTGCATAAAAAAAAATGTGTTATAAATATAATTTTCTTTATTAATATAATTTATATAATTAAAACATGATGTTGACAGTTTTTAGTTCTTCAAGTAAGATATATGCAATATATATTTTTAAAATTTTATATTTATTTTTCACAAAATGGCAATTGACTTGTAAATTTGGCTTAAATTATTTTATCGTTTTATCCACTTTAATACAATGAAAGTTTCAACTTGATATTGTATTATATTGTGCGCGATTTAATTTTGCAGTGTTTATTAATTGTATCAGAAAATTATTTGCGATAGTTAATAATATACGTTCAACAAAATAAAATATAATTTATTTATAAATAATAAAAAATAAAATTTAAAAAAAGAGAGAGAAACACACTTTAGAAAAACATACTGCTTACGAAATATGTTTATTAGGTTAATATTTTTTCTGCAATAGCTCTAAAAAGATTACAATGGTAATCAATAATTTCTGACTTAGCATACTTTTATGAGAAATTATGCAAATTGTGCATTACAGTTAGAGCTTAATTAACTTGATTTTCATAAAAAGATCGCATTATCTGCGAAGAGATTACACATATTCTTACGTCCAACTTACTTTATTAGGTTATTTTTAATCGCAAAAAAAGTCTGAAATTTTGCAAATTAAAGAGATACATTATAATTTGTTCCCGAACAATCGTCTCGAATAATATAGGAAAAGTGCTATTTTATCTCGTTTATATTAACTCAATATATATTAAGGATATTGAGTTTAAAAGCGCGAATACATCATCAACAATAGAATAAGTGATGCAAGTTGTTAAGGAGTTTGTGGGCAACAAGCATTTCGAGATCGAAAACATATCGAGGCATGGTTACAGTGCTTTTGTTGTTAGCTACTATGGCGAGCAGGTTTCATGAAATCAATTGTAACACTATCGATGCAGTTTTCACAACTTTCGTTGCATGTTTATAGGCTGGTTGAAAGTATCTCTATTGTAATATGTTGAATTTTCTATTAAAGAAAAAAACATATAATGAATAAAATATTACTGTGCATATAGAATATTATATAAAATAACATATTTTTATATTCTCTTTAGTAGGCATAATAATGTTATATAATACGAGTACATGGGTTATAATAAAAGTAAGAATGGCATATACGATGATACTAAAGTCTTAGTAAGACTAAAAGAAATTCTCTTCGATATGCAAAATTGTAGATTTATGAATTTGAAGGTAGAATGATGACTTGAAAATATATTAATTGAATATGATAATATCGTCCGCAAATACGCAAAATAAAGCTTTCTCGAATCGTTACACGCATAAAAACAAGAATCATACGATTCGCATTATTCCAGCAAATTCTCTTGATTTTTCACTTCCATTTTCGAGATTCTGTTCTTTTCAAAACAAATTACATAACAAATATATATGTAATAAAAATAATATTTAGAAAAACTTCTCTCTTATAATAATAATACTCTTTTATATTTTTAGAATCTATTTTTCAAAAAATTTTATTTTAATATATGAAACTTTATGTCATGTACATAATTTAATACAATATAAATTGCCTTTTCAAGTTTTATACATTTTGACATTTAGACACGCGTATTTAATGCAATCGTATTCGTTTCTCTCAATTAAATATTTGAAAGCATCATATGTGTATACGTTATATATATATATATATTTTGAAAATAGCCGTCTTTAGCAACGAAAGCGTTAACAGTGTCGAAATAAAATAGATGGAAATATTTTTATGCAAAAAGTAAAAAAATCTCGCCAATGCCATATAATTACACTAATGCTTGCAATTTAATCATCTTTAATATTACTAACGATTGTTTATTTTAATGCTGCCTAAAAGTACTTACCGTCCATTTGTCAAAACTAACATTTTTTTTTTTTTTTTCAAAAACCAACTTTAACACATAAAATTTGACATAAGCGAAAGGATTTTCCGCAATTTTGCGCGCATGAAATTGCTCGGCAGCTTTAGTAACCTTTGCTGTTATTAAATACGGTTTGTTTTCTCCACGGAAATCAATAATTACGCGAGCTGTTTGCACATATACATATGATACACTAATAAAAGGAGTGAAAAATTCTCAAACATATTTCACTGAATTATTCGATTGGGATATAGAGGGGAGATTCGTAGAGATCAAAATTAACTGATCGTGATTATCCGAATAAAAAAAATTAGAGATATTGATTTTGTAAAATGTTTTGTAGGATACTTTGTTTTTGAAAATATTTAAATTCGTCTCGTATAAACTGAATCGGTTATAAAGCCAACATCTCGTTTTAGATTAGTAGATTAGTAAATACGGACTAACATCAGGATCAGACGTTAAAGGCACTGCTATTGATCAGTTCGTGCTGAAGGCAAGCGAACCAAAGGTAAGTCGTGGCACCTGGAAAAGTTTCTTTTCTTTTTTTTTCCACACGCTTGAAGCCTCGCGCGCACGCATCGATAACGCTTGCTTCTCGCATCCCCTTGTCTAAGCGTGACTGCAATCATCATTATCATCGCCGCTCGGTTTATCGTTGTTACTATCATCGTTATTATCATCATCTCTGTTGCATACATGCGATCGGCCGTCTTCCTTTGTCCTTGCAACGCTCGAGTTGCGACCGTTCGCGTCGCTTGACGACGCGCGACGGAAACGCGTGCGTGGCGGAATCGGCTTCTCGAGTCAAGTGACCAAGGGCGATTAAATGCGTGCAATCGAGGGATCCGAGTATCATTTGAGTTTTTTTTTTAAGTAATAGAATATATGAAGCTTTAGAGCTCGTATTCTCGTCGTACGTTTGTCTCATAATTCTTTAATTTCAATGTACACTTATATTTTGTTTAAAAATCTCGCACGAGATGTTATATAAGTAAATTTATACTTACTATAAAATGTATTTACTAAAATTATTTATGAGAATTCAAAAATAATACAAGGATTAAAATATCTCGTATACAATATTGAATGTTTTAATTCTTAAAAAGTTTGATATTTTCAATTAATACGACAGATGATGCGATTTTATTATATAGTCGTTAAAATTGAAGTATTACATTTTTTATTTTAACCCGAAGTTTAATCCGATTTCCTTTAGAGAATTATTTATTCAAGTCAATATCTGAATACGATATTCCGGCTCTTAATTTAACTAGCCGTAAAAAATGGGGATCTTTGTGGTAATTTTACATTCAAATGAATCGTGCGCTAAATGCCGGAAATTATGAAGTTGTATAGAGAAGCCGATTCTTAAAGCGAGCAACGTAAAATGCTAGCAAAAGCAAATTTACGCTAATATGACACTGCTATTTGTTTATGGCGCAAATTGCTTTTACGATGTTACGAATTGTCTGTGTGTTGTAACGGGATAAAGGCACGACATATTCCGGTATAGGGCCGGGCCCTATGATTATTCGCCGCCATTTTGTTTTAGGGAGAGAAACAAGATGCCGACAGCAGCCACTGCCGAGGAATCTGCTCTATTGGGGTAAGTTATGGAATAAGAGGGAAGAGAACTTTTAGAGAGACCATCGCGTAATCGGTACTGTTTCCTATCTTTCATGTATCGCATTAAATCGTAGTTGCAATTTATGCTGATGCGTAGACACGTAGTAGGAGTGCGATATAGTTGATATTAACCAAGCCTACGCATTGAGAATGTAGCCACTTTTATATTATTCATTTATACATTCATCTACTCTGAATCGCTTCATCCCAATAGCATAAAAATTCGACTCGTTTGATGCGGAACAGCTATTAGGAGTGAGTAAAATTGCAAATTTATTCTTATATATTAAAATTTCGTCTCAAGTTACAAATTTGATCAATACGATTTCATTATGACAAACGAAACAAACGAGCCTTGATATAGAAATATTGATTTGATTATTCCATCATTAATATTTGCCATATAACGAGAATAGACAAAAATAATATCTGCCGATCTCATTTGTAAAAAGATTAGAATAGATTTCTCTAGATTAGAATATATATTAGAATACACAAAATATTAGAATATGTTTGAAAATATGAAAATGAGCAGGAATGAGATGTTTATCGTCGTATTCATAGAGTTTTTCAATTGACATGGTCGATTGACATTGACCTTAATGCGTTCATAGCGCCGAGTGACCAGATCATAACTCGCAATTGTGTTATTAAAATTTATTATGCGCTACTTAGCGGTACAACTGCGTAATAACCCGTAATGGTTATCAGCGAGCGAATTATGGATGCTACGAGATATATAATTGATTGAGGATACAGGAACAATTATAAAAGCGTTGCAACTGAAGATGTACATTGTTCTAAATTTTGCCGCGGTAATTGCGCTGTACATTTTGACAATATTGTTCTTTTATATACAATATTGATTAAATAGCGTCACTTAATGAGTGACCCAGCTGCTATTTAGAGCTGTGACCCAAATTCGAAGGGCTTATGAAACTTAATTGTTTAAGACTGTTTAACGGAAGTTGTAAAACTTTCGACATATTTGAGCTGTTTAATAGAGCTACTTTATGATTCTTACAAACTCGCGTCGCGTTGTTAGTGCCACTTTCTAATTTAAATGTAAATGTAAAGTTAAAGTCACAAATTTTGCTTTAAGATTATCAAGTTTTTCTTCAAACTATGAATTATATATACTTATCTTACTACGAATTTTTAAAAAATTCGACACGAAATTGTTGCTTTACAAATATATTTTAAAAGAAAAATTTTCCCTTTCATTAATCTTTTATTTTTATTTTTACTAATTTGATCAAATTAATGGAAAATTAGCGCATTCAATGCCATCTCGTGTAATTGTTAAGAATCTATATTATTTAAATACAGATAATTTTATATATTTTTACTACATAAATATAACATCGGTCGTCATTTGAATTTTCTTCAATAGAATACCGTAACAATAAATAACAAATTTATATCGTCAATAGAAAATGTGCGACCAATATCCTCCCCTTTTCTTCAGGCGATTTTCAAATTAATATTGTAATAAAATTAAAAAAAAAAAAAAAGCTTCCTCTATAAGGAAGCAATAATTATAAGTAGATTACAAATGTATAAGTTTCAGAGTATAGCCTTTTACCATTCCAAAGGAATTGGATTCCAAAGATTTCAAGTCCGATAGATGACACAACATAAACGATAAAAAATTAAATTTTTAGAAAAAATACATTTTTATTATAATTTTTGTTGATGTCAAGTATTATATCACACAAGCTTTCATTGGTGATGACGAAATCATAGTTGTTGCCGTATGACACAAAACTTTTGGAATTTATTTTCTTTGATAAAGGCTATTCTGAAACTTATATATTTGTAATCTATTCATAATTATCGTTTATCATATTGAAAAATATCGCTAATGGCAATTTGACTGCATTCTTTGTCTAAAAGGATACAAAACAGTTAATGATACGTTGGTGATTCGGTGATGCTTCTGCCCTCGTATAATGCTTTAAATAATTTAATATAGGCGACGCAGAGTCGACTAGGCACAAAACTTCATAAGAAATTAAAATTTCAGCTAACGCGTTCCATTCTTATGACTTGTATTTCTACACGTTAGCACGTAATCATGCACTTTTTCGTAACATTAATTTTTTAGACATAATATAATGGAATTATAATTCAAAAAAATATATTTACGAATTGTTACAAGATGATTCGCATCTTAAGGAAACTAATATAAAAATATTGTGTAATAAACTTAACGATGTAACGTATCTCTCACTCATTATCTCTGGTTAATTATCCTATCTTTGTTTAGATAAGCTACACTTTCTTATACTCTCTTTTTTCTTTAAATTTATTTTAATGTAAATTTAATTGTGAGCAAATTTTGGACACGTGTATTACTTCTTTAAAATTATATAAAGATTTTATATTATTAGAAAATAAAAAGAGCGATCGTAATATTGTAGATAACAATCATAATTATGACGTTTAAATTTATAAGGAATGTTATTCGTTGAAAATCTCTTAATGTGCTAAACAAGCAAATATGGAAGGGACTTTAATAGAATGTAACATTTCACGTAATAGCGAGCTTAGGAGCTTACTAAGGTTGAGGATGTAATTTCACTACGTCACTCTTCGTTCGTACCATCTTTGGACAAAGATGTTCTACTTGTTAGGATAAAGGACGAGGCCATACGTCGCTCTTGACTAAGTTCTCACACCGGAGTAATTAACGTTGACATTAGAATTAATTAGGAACCATTAAGACCTCTTTCATATAAACCTCTTATTGTCACGATGTCTTGTAATGTCTTGTAATCGCTTCAAAAACAGCTTTTCCAACAATGTTTCTTTTTCATCCAATAATATAATATTCTATATTAATATAATATTTTATATTAAAAATCTGATCTCTCTCTTATTATAAATCTATTATTATTTTAAAGGAAAATTAATTCGACTTATGTATTTATTAATCGATTTAAAAAAATTGTGCCTGAAGAAATTAAATGTTTGAATACAGTCTCAGCTCTGTGGGCATTTTCTACACTTTACATTATCTCTGTCATATTCTAATCTTAATCTATTTATTTCTTAAACTTATTAATCTTAACAGATGTTATATAGTCGTTTTAAATCATTTATAATGTGGATACTGATACTAGTTATAATGTTCACATGAACTAGATATATGATTAAAAATTATATTTCAATAGAAACAGATTTATAAGGATTGTCATAAACCTAATCAATTAAACGAAATTTATTTCGCACATATTCTATTCGATACGCGCAAGTTATTGTTTGTATGTAGTTTGTAGTTAATGATCTGTCTTATGCAGATAAAAGATGAAATTTTGCTTGAAACAGTCCGCTACTCTTTGCGTCATGGAGAAGGCGAATATATCGATCGAAATGCAACTTGAGCCAGTAACGCAAATTCTTTGTCGACTGAAAGAGAACTTAATCATTTGTTAATTGTCATCTTTTCCCCGCGTGACGTTAATTTTGTCTCTTTCTTTTTGCTAGAAATTAATCTTTACTTATCTCGATTCAACATCTTTGCCGTTTGTTACGTAAAGCAATGATAAATTACTCTGATAAGAGGTCGAAACGTAACGCTTCTATATGACGCGACAGTCGTGTATGTCAGTGTTTGCTCTACTTTCGCTAGGAATTCGTTTAACGTAACTTGGCATTGCGCCAGTCCCACTTTGATCGGATGGCACCGACTTTGTAAAACAGCTTTTATATTTTAATAAAAATAATACAGCAATTAATAAATTATCGTTTGTTCTTTGAATCTTTTGATACAAATTGTCTTTTTAAAATAGAAATTGACCGACACCATTTTATACATAGTAATGGAAAATCGAAGATAATCAAATCTTTTACCGCAGGTAATGCATATGTTAACGTGATTCAATCGAAGCAACATGTAAAAATTGACTTGAAAACTATATTTATAGGAAATATATAACAAAATCTAAAACAATAGCGAATTGCAAGAGAGAGAAAGAGAGAGAGAGAGAGAGAGAGAGAGAGGAGAGAGGATATTTTCCCATTAAACAGACTATTAATAATCTTGAATCTCTGATCCATTCTTGTGCTAGAAATGCGAAATTTGCCCAACTCAAATAATCGGTGCTTCTAATAACAAGCACGGCTCTATTTACAGCATGTTCTATATCATACTTTTGTGGTAGATACAATATATAAAGATTTATTTACTTGCCTTGGTCGCGAGGATAGTGGGATAGCGTAAATCGATCCTTATTGTGCGGCTTCGTCTTACAGACGAATAATCAGAAAGAATATACGTGCACTTCGGTTAATCGATCGATAAAAAGGGCGCTATCATCACAAGATATCGAATACAAGAAATTCAATGCCGCTCGATATCAATTATTTGGTTGCAGATTGTGAATGATATATGCAAAGCTTATTTTAACTGGGTTTCACATCGCTTAAACACTTTTAAGCGATTTGTTTAATTAGATTTAAAAAATACTAAAATATATTAAGCAAACTTTTATACAACGTAGAAATAAAGTATTAAATTTATTTATTTTTTTGCTGCAAGAGTTTAATCTCTAAAAATTAATATTTATAAAAATTCTCTATATTATATACAACTCAGACATTTTTTGCACACAATTTTGAGAAATAAATAAATTGCGTTTACAATCACATATTCTAATAAAATGTAATTTTTTAATAATGTATGTAAGATTTACGAAAAAAGTTATATAGCATATTTGAAAATAAATGGATTAAAAAATAAATGGATATTATATATATATATATAATGTAGAAAAATGAATATAATAGAAAAGACATAGAGAAGATTTTAGATTGTCATTCGATAAAGTGGCAGCAAATCTAATTACGTATTGTTATAGTGAATTATTATCCTTGTACTTTTAAATCTGTATCCAATTTCTTTCTTCCAATGAGTTTATATTTAAAGCTATTGCGAATCCTTTCGATCAAGAGCTCGTACTTTATAAAGTTATATCGCAGTTAATTTAAACACGAAATTTTCGAGTTTTTAAGTTACAGTAGGATTTTAGATTGATTCAGGATCAATCAGAGTTTTTTGTTCTATAAATTTTATTACTAAAAGTGAAAGAACTTTTCAGTTTGAAATATATGTTTTTATGTGTTTCGTTTACTATGACAGAAATGACTACCCGGAAATATATGAAATATATGAATATCAATCCAAATATAAATATCAAAATTTTCCTAGCCAGCGATTTATTTTTTTGTTTCTCTAGATAACGCAAGAGTGCTTAAAGTAAAAAATAAAATTGAAACATATTTTCTCTGTTTCGGATTTTTTAGTTTTATACAAATAATATCATTTGTCATTTTAAAAATCACGATCTTTATATGAGAAATAACATGAATCATCTCTTGTATTTCAAGAATGTAAACAAATAGTGTCTTTGATGCTTATTTCGTTGAATTTATTATTCTATTTTTTGTTATTACTTAAAATGTTAAAATTATTTAAAAATAAAATTTTAAAAATTTAATATGTCCCAAATAAAACCGTAACTTCCGTAAAATTAACAGAATAGCTTATATAAAAAAGGCTCTACAAATTTTATACACTAGTTATTATGAATTTGTCATAATGTTTAATGCATAAAATTGATCCGAAAACATTTTTTATTACTTTGTACGAACTTATCTTCAAAAATTATTAAATTTTGCATTATTCAATGCACTCATACAATCACTGCTCCATAAGTTCAGAAGGAAAAATTTGAATTGCAAAATTTTTAATCACACATATTGTATATAATATTATTCAGGTCTTATATAGAGAGTCTTTAAAAGCTCACGCTTTATCGTTATTGCGATAGAGGAGGAAGAGAATGGCCGGACTTAACTCTGGCCGGAAACGACTGAGTGACGTGCCGGGAAACCTCTCGCACACGCAAATTAGCTGTGCTTGGAAATTCAAGTAGCATTACGATGGCGAATCACTACTGGTACCGTTGTTCTGACCAAAGCATTATTACTGAACGAAACGTCGAATAAAATATGTGATCATCTATTAAACTTCATCGGAAATACAAGACTGAAAATTTTCTATTTTATATCTGCTTTTTGCGTAAAAAAGTATTTTTGTTAACTAAAACAAATTATAACGTATTTAACATAAACAATAATAATAACAATAACAGTAGACATACGAGTATTTTAAAGCTAAATCAAATTTTGTTATATTAGAAGCTAGATTAAAATGATAAATGCCTTCACAAAATCTAGTATCTAAAATCCTTTCTAAAATTATATCGTTACCCTATTTAATTTGGCGAACATTTTAGTATTAATTAAGTAATCTCTCTTTCTCTTTTTTAGATTTTGATATTCATTAACTCCATTAGAATTAATGACATGCGCTCTAATTATATTTTTGTGCTTAAAATATTTATAGACTCAAGAGTAAATATGGAACAACGTATTATGTATTCAAATTTTTTTAAGCATCTTATAAATGAAACGTTAAAACTCGTATATCGCAAGTGAAAATATAGAGTACGCTATTATCAGTTGATTGTAGTATCTTAGTTATTATGTTCGTGGAAATAATAGCATTTCGCTGTCAGTAAAGAATGATAAAATGTAGAACGTTCTTGTGAATATGCCAGAGCTCTGGTAAACTTCATAGCGCATGAAACGAAATAGCTCATAAACTAACACGATTTTTATTGCCACGCGTGTAGAGAAAAAAAGTCGTATAAAAAGGAAAAACGAAATTTTGTATCAAAAACAAAGGGTAAAATATCACAAAGGTATGTATTTTTTTTTTATTTTTGAGCTGCTGGAAAAAAAATAATTTAAAACAAATTTTATATGTGTCCGTTTAGATCTTATACCCCTACTATTGCGTTTCTCTAAACTCTATTTCGGCGTTTCATATTCTTTTACATCATATTTTTTGTCCTCTTTCAAACATTCTCGATTAACAATATTTCTAACTCCTATTTATCAAAGTTATTAGTTCGAGTTTTAGTAGCTTGAGGTAATGAAGGAATTTGAGATAGTGCTCCTTGCGAAATTATTATGTTCACTTAAATGACACTGTGATCTACAATTGCAATATTATCGCGAGATATCTTGATTGCGGTATCTTTTAAGCAAAATTTTTTTTCTTCTTTTTCTCTAAAATTAATAAATTTTGGTCTTGAATTGGGACCAAAATATTATGATTTGTCGAGCAAAATCGATACATGCGGACATGGAAAAATATCTATCCTAATGGTAAGAAATTAGTGCTTCCACGTGATATTCTCAATTATATCCTTAATTACAATCATTTATGTGTTATAAATTAATGAATTTGATTAGCTAATAAACAAAATGTAGATATTCGTCCCATCTCTTTCTCTCTCTTTCTGAATATTTAAAAAAAATTTACATATTTATATAAGCGTTTAATTTTCGTTATTATTGTGATAATCTTTTAGATCTCTGTTACATTTCAAGTATTTTAAAAAGTCATACTATGCATTAAGTGTGTTATCTACTTTTGGATGGCATGGACAAATATATGCGATTTGTTGAGGTAAAATCGATATTGTCCAGACCACTGCATTATCGTTCATTATTTCGATGACTGATAATCAGTTCTCGAGATCTCTATCAATCAAAAGCCCCAAAGTATTTTTCAATTGATTTCATGGCGCATTTGTGGCATTACATTTCCGTTTATTGATCGTCGACGCCAGTCATTGCGACGCCGTCTACGATACGCGCTATAAATCCATGGAAATGGTATCTATCACTTTACATCCTATTCGCAGAAACAAATGTTTTCCTCTATCGCTATTTTGTACCTAGCATTTATTACGAACAGAGATGGAAAATGAAAGGAAAACACAATCTCTTCACGTTCTTCAACGGTACAAATAATGATGAACACATGTAAAAGTGAAGAGAGAAAGGATTGTGTAAAATGATGCGCTAAATCATAGACTGTTTTAATTTTGTAATTATATTACATATTATTATACATATATTGAAATTATTTGAAATCTTTTTTTATCTTGTCAGCGATATAAATAGTGTACTTTATATGAAAAATAAATCTCAAAAAATAATAAAACTGTAGGAAATCTTGTCACATTAAATACAAGCGCATATAAATACTAATAAATCACACAATGCAATAATGATTAGGAAGAGAAGAAATCGCTGTATTAATTCAGGTCCCATTATACGAAAATGCATGCGTGCAATCTTCCTCACAGGCAGCGATAAATAGATAAGGAATTTAATAAGGCGAACGCTGTGCAACGGGTCGCGTCATAAAGAGAGAGAGAGAGAGAGAGAGAACATGATCTACAAACGCATCTTCTATACATATATTCATCTTCAGATAAGTGTGATGTAATATGTATTGTCGCGTTTGCTCTGATTATATAGAATGAAAAGAATTTCGGATAACAATATTAAGTTTCTCTTAAAGAATCTTTTGCGCGTACAAAGAAGTCAAATAAGATTCTTTTATTGTTTTACTAAAATTGGATTGGCGTCTTAAATCGTCTGGGATACGAAGACGAAGTAGATCTTTTAAGCATTAAACGACTATTTCACAACTATTTAAATGTCGATGTAACTTCGTGAACGATTAAAGTTACTACTGCTATTATATATGTTTAGAACGTGGGGATATTATTTTCCCTTAAGCTGATTTTAAATGCATTTAACTCGTATGTACTTTAAACTGATATAGAACTATTAATAGATTACCAGGAGATCCATTAACTGTCCTCGTTGACGTCTCTTTGACTATTGCGGAGAGTTTTAAGTTTTGCCCCGATCGTTAATGTAGCTAACATTATGATACATGAAAACTTTATGTGAATTTTATTATTAAAATATATTATAATATATAGAATTGTTACCTTGAGATTATATATATATATATATATTAGTTACTGTCTTTAATCTATAAAGTAAATTGAGACAAAACAAATGTATCTATAGACTAAATATCGGCATTCAGATTTCAATATTACAATTTATATATTGATTAACTGATATATATAATAATTATCTATAATAATATAGTTGATGACTAATCACACGTATAATGATCGTAAATCTGATAAATGTTATAAATCTTGTACTTCGTCATAACATTGTTATTGCCAATTTAGGAATAAATTGCACGTATATAGTGATGAGATAGCTTCAAGTAACGTTTAAATCTTGAACCGAGGATATACTTTTTAACCATTTTTGCCAGCCGAGTAAACACACTTTCATTAATTTTCCGAGTTATATATCCAGCAGAGTTAATTGATGTAATAAGTATCTGCGCACATGGTTAAAACATGTGAAAACGACTAACGAGAGGAATTTTAAGAGTCTGTTTAATAATTTATTTCGATTGCTTAGTATGATGCATAAATCGATAAAAAAGACACGTTTAACATTTTCATTTTGCATGCATATCGCATAAAGAAACTAATTTTGTGATTTAATATTCCACGAAGACACCGCGTGCTCATTCGAGAGAATGTATCTGTCTTGACGTAACGCAGGCTGTAACAGACAATTATGGCAAAATAAAAAATTAGCAAACTTTCTACGATCAACCTTTTAATTTAACTCTCCCGAATAAATAAGTAGTATTGCCAATTATACTCCGTAAAAGTGATATAATTTTATACGTTATTTTACAATATTACAAAAATAGTTATTAAATGTAATAGAAAAAATTTAATTAAAATATTTTAAAAGTATTATATTTGCAGAAAAAGATTTTTAAACATTTTCTTCTTCTTTTTTTTTTTTTTTTTTTTTTTAGATTAAAATAATTACTGTGTTAAGAAAAGCAAGGTTAACACGCGACACATTCTAGCTTTTTTTGCAACGCAACGCAATTATTGGCACGAAAACAAATATATTGTCTTGAGTGAACCTTCGTGATTCTTATTCATCGGCGAAATTGGAGACGCGGTCGCGTTAGTCAAGAAGACTTAATAATTCGCAGTCAACAAAAAACATTATTATTTTATCTATTTGTTTGTTTTTATCTATTATTTTGGAATAACAAAATGAAAGCTAAATTATCAATAACAATAATTCTGTATGCGATCTATTATATAAAATGATAAAAATAATCTTAGCAATAACTTGGACGAGTGCTAACTGCTACAAGCTGCTCGCTTTGCATCGTAAATTGTGTTGGAACTAGATGTTAGTTTCGGAAACATATAAAATGAGCGTTAGAGTTGGATGAAATTATTGTTTAGTGTAAAAGTTTAAATGTTCACTTATTATTAAAAAGTATTATTTTTTATCTACACATATTTGAAAAGGTAAAATCAGTTGTGGAGAAATTACTACACACGTTTGAGTCTACAGCAATAATTATATTACTGCGCGCATTCATCACTAATGAACTTCTCGTAAATAAAACTGTAGAAAAGAAACATTTTCTATACAACGCGAGTCGCAGTACACTCACGTGCTGATTTATAATTGTATTAAAATTATATACAATATATATATAATATCATGCGATAACGAGATGTAACAGAAAAAAAAACTTTATGCATTATCATAATTAGAAACCATTATTTAAAAAACAAATCATAAAGTGTTTGATACAAAACTGCTATTATAATAGATATAGAATCTAAAAATGCTGCATTTGTAAGTAGATGTATATGCATTTTATCTATTAATATAAAAGTAGAGCCTGAATTATTTAGTTTTTTCAACGATCAAGGATATTCAACTTGAAAATAGAAGAAAAGATGAGGTATTTGATAATTTAAATTTAATTAGTCAGTTATATCTTTATGCAATATGAAAAGAAAGCGTCAAATTTCCTCGGAAATTTTAGATTGTCCCAGTCACCATCAATTGGAGTCAGGAATATCGGATTGTTTTTCATTTTTTTTTTTTTTTGGTCACGATGCCAATAATTAAATGATTTCTTTTTATGCGCAGCACGATGCCTTCCGATAGCATGGACGACATTGAGCTGAAGAACATTCAATTGCAATTTCCGGCATTGAGATACCTCTCCAGAGATGACGGCTCTGTGCGGGAAGAAAGGGTGGAGACCGACAAAGGAAGTTTGCTGATAGCGGTGCAAGGGAATCGAGCAAAACCAGCTATCCTCACTTATCACGATCTAGGCCTTAACTGTGAGAAATTTATAATTAAAATATTTAAAATAATATAGAGCTATGTTTCAATCCTGATTATAATACATTTTTTTGAATTAACTATTATTATTACAATACTCTCTCCAAAGTATATACGTATAATATATTAATATGTATTTATAATATATTTTTAATATATGAAAATTATTTTTTTTTTTCAGACATTTCGAGCTTCCAGGCATTCTTCAATTACATCGATATGCGTGTTTTACTCGAAAACTTTTGCGTGTATCACGTAAACGCACCTGGACAAGAGGAAGGCGCGCCGACGCTACCCGAAGAGTAAGTTGATTTTTCAAATAATGAACACGAGAGAGAGAAAAATTAGTTATTTTAACGATTACTCAAAGCAAAGCACTCTACAATAGACTTATACAATTAGCGCCACGATATCGGTAGTCTCATACCACGCAATGCACGTACACACACACACACACACACACACACACACACAAAGATTCTTAGCTTTCATCAAACAACAATTAAAGTAAGAATTTTTTTTTTCGCTTTATTAAAGAGTACGTTTTTTAATTAAATTAATAATTAAGAAACTTTCAATGCATATTTGTATGCCTCTAATTGAGCTTCGATCTCTTTTAGACATACATATACGCGCGTGTCGTTTTAATTAACGAGTCAATTTAATTAACGAGAGTCATTGATGCAATTAATATCTCAATCAGTCTCATCATCAGGCCAATTCTATTGACAGCTTGTTTACTCGTGCTAGAACTTTACAAATGTATACGATTTGGTAAAAAGAAGTAGTTTTATTATTTTACATATTTTTTCATTATACAAATGTTTATACTTTATTGTAATATCAATAATTCTATGTATTTATACAAATTTAAACTTATCGATTATTACACACACAATTATATATATATATATATATAATTCTTTCTTTTAATCTATTATTCTAAATAAAACTAAGATATAATTGAGAAACGCGAGATATATAAACTCGACAAATCTCATGATACTAATCCTCTTCAATCATATTATTATATTTATATAAATTAAATAAATATATAAAATATGTAATATATTAATATATTTAGAATTTAAATAAAGTAATAAATTATAATTATTTATAATCATAAAATAATTATATTAATTTGTTTAACTTGAAATTTATAACTTTTAGGAGTAAAAAAAGATAATTTATAAAAATACACCATGGGTAACTTAACACCATTGGATTAAAAAATTATCTTTTTTGAATACGAACTTGATTATATTGATCTTAAGTAATCGAGGCTTATATCTAAAGAAACATACACTTAATTAAGCATTGAGTTATAAAATAATTTAAACCGCAATGCAGATTTGCATGCGAATGTTTTATTTATTGGTTTTGTTTGCGTGCCAAATGCCTCTGAAGGGTGTATCAGTTTTATATATCGATATATTCTCTTTGTTTATACAACATAGATTTGTCTCAAAAAACGACAATTATTGATTAATAATATATATTATATTATTAATATAATATTATGATATTATTAATCAATTTTTAATTATATATCATTATGATAAATATCACAGCTGAATTTACATTATTCGCTGGGTTTGCAAAAATACATATTATCAATAATGTAAAATCTATATTATATATGATAAATATTTTTAAAAAAATTGTTTTAATATTTATTGTTTACTATCCCATTTAATATAATTTATCATGATATTATGTCGATTGTAGTAATTTTCGTGAACACAATGTAAATAATAAAAATCATGTATTTTTATAATGTCTGCAGATTTACGGAAACATTAATAGATTTAAAAGTTTTAATTCTTGGTTTATTTATAACTCCTAACGAGTAACAAATATAACAAAGGAGGTATATTTAAATAGCATAAATATTTGTCAATATTCACTAATTTATTCAATATTTTTAACCACGTCTTTCTGCAAAAGTTAAATTTGCAATTTAAATATTGTAGTTATTTCGCATACTCTGTTTAGGCGTCGTATAATCATTATCAAAGTGAATAATTTCTAAACGCAGAATTCTTTATATACATTTCAGTTACACTTATCCGTCCATGGAAGAGCTTGCCGAACAGCTGCTCTTCGTTCTCGGCCATTTTGGCATAAAATCTGTAATTGGTTTCGGGGTCGGTGCCGGCGCCAATATTCTGGCAAGATTTGCACTCGCCCATCCGGAGAAAGTAAACGCATTGTGTCTGATAAATTGCATATCCACGCAAGCAGGATGGATCGAATGGGGTTATCAAAAACTGAACGTGCGCCACCTGAGATCGCAGGGCATGACGCAAGGTGTTCTCGATTATCTGATGTGGCATCATTTCGGCAGGGTAAGAATATGATATTGTAAACTTAAATTTGCAACGAATCTATTAGATTACGGTTTAATAGTAAGCAATATAACAATTGTAAAAATACACAATTATGAAAGATTTACTAAAATTATATATTTATAATGTTAAAATAATTTAATATAAAATTAATGTTAAATCTGTCAAAGTAAGTGAGATTTTAATAAATTAATTTATCGTAAATTTACACAGCAACATATTGTTAATATTGACAATCACTTGTATTTAAATTCGTAATCGCGGTTCTCGCTATATTTGTATATGTCTAATATAAGACAGTGAGTAAAAATTGTAACATTTTTTTTAAATTGTTATATATATATATATATATATATATTTTTTTTATTTGATTTATACTATACATTTATATCATTATAAAATATTTTGTCACATTAAATATCCAGTTTTAATTAATATTTGATTACGCGGATAATACAAACATCTTTCGTATAAACTCTCTTCCAACCCCATTTATAAGAGTTAATTGTGTTCCGGGCAAGATTATACTCTATGGAACTAATAAACCGCCAGGTTCTTATGAGGCGCAAAATAATGTCAACCCAGTTAGCGTTCGAGCGCGAGCGCAAGATGAATTATCGACGAAGAAGCTTAAGCTTCCAAAGGCTCGATCTCCATGGAAGCTAGAGATTAAACTGACAGTTTTGCTATCGCTATTATACAACGTGAGAAGATTATTGCGTTCATAGACGACCTCTAACCTTTGAAAAAGCAAATATAAAAATAATAAAATATTGTATATTAACTTTTTTGCAAGAAATACGTTTACAGCATATATAATTAGCAGAATGTGTTTATTTAATTACGCTTAAATTTGTCAATAATTAAGAATAAAAGGATGATAATTAAATAATAATTGAATTAATATAAAATACAAGTTTTTTGATGATATTATTAACTAATTTGCAAGAAAGAAATGCACTTTTTATAACTCGGATAATATATCATTTTACATAAGTCAATTATTTCATTATAAACATGTCATATTTTTAACGCGTTATTATAAGAAAAATAAAAAACGACTTATCCAACGCGTAATGCATGAGATCTAAACTTTGAAGATTAATAAAGTAATTTTACATTAGCGGGTCGAAACGTTATGAAACTTGGCCAATATCGTTCGAAGGCACAAGAAAACATAATTTTCAAACAAAGCTAGCTGGACGTCGCGTTCCTTCCTGGCTTTGCCCTATCATTTTGTTCCATTGCTTTCCCTCCCATCCGACACTAATGATGGGTTTTGTCGGTTGTTTTTACCACACTGTACTGTGTGCTTCGCGA
Organism: Polyergus mexicanus; assembly: GCF_030449975.1. Lineage (NCBI taxonomy): Eukaryota > Metazoa > Arthropoda > Insecta > Hymenoptera > Formicidae > Polyergus > Polyergus mexicanus. The sequence continues at coordinate 5,057,365 of NW_027223339.1, read as the reverse complement.
AAAGAACCGGATCGTGAGTGCACAATGCGCTTTTCGATCCACTGAGACTTCGAAATTTTTTTGTCAGCAGATGTATTGTAAAAAGATAGATTACTTTGATTACAAACTCGTGTGCAATCTCAAAATTAATGTAATATCGGGTGATGACATTATGATAAAAAAATTTCATCTATGTCATTATACCTATGACATAATAATGATTTCATATATTATCGACAAATTTGCGCCATGTGAAATATATCAATACGGTTTATTTTATTGTATATAGCAAAAATATCTCGAATTTTTGTTGTCCACATACAAAAAATTAACCGTCTATATAAAATGAATAAAAAATTTAAATGACAATAAACTTAAAATATACGAAAGAAACGAGGTTTTTAAAAGACGAATCGGTATTTAGAAAGAATTTTCTTTCTCTGCAATTAAACAGATAATTATTTATAATAATTTGATTTAAGAGGAAAGAAACTTTTACAAAAATGTATCTCTTTACGTATCGATTATTTTTGTAGTTGTAATATATTTTACAGAGAGACAATATATCGTATATGATATGAATTAAAGAATATTATAATTTTAATAATTTATTTTTTGCGTTACATATGACTACATATAAATTGTAATAATGATAAAAATCAAATTTTTAATGCTATCCATACTACAAATTAAATAATATTAAATAATATTATTTTGAAAAATCTGCGATACTTAGCGTATATTAAAACCGATATAATTTTACAGGGGACCGAAGAGCGGAATCATGATTTGGTTCAAGTGTATAAGAACTACTTTGAGCGTCGCGTGAACCCAACGAATCTCGCATTATTTATCGATAGTTACGTTCGTCGCACGGATCTGAATATAACGAGGGAGTTGGACCCAACGCGCAAGAAGGAAGGATTGACGCTTAGTGTACCGGTGATGAATATCACGGGTGCTCTAAGCCCTCACGTCGACGACACCGTAACGTTAAATGGGCGTTTGGATCCAACAAATAGCTCCTGGATGAAGGTAAGCTTCTTCGTTAACCGATGTGTCATTAAACGTATGAAAAGAGGTACGTGTATTTTATAGATTAAAACATCTAGTGCACAAGAGCGAGATTTGTGATAAATAAATGTTTAGTATATACACGAGAGGCATGTAAGCATTTGTCTAATTATTGTTTAACACGCGATAAATATGACTTTTATTAAATTCGAATGAATTCCACAAGTATTCCATAATTATGAATGATGAAATCGAGAATTTAATAACAAATGAGATTTTTGTGCAAGTCAGATTAATCTTTATTCATTTTGCGAATGACTAGTAATAGATTATATCCTGTCTTTTAGATATCAGATTGCGGTATGGTACTGGAAGAACAGCCTGGTAAAGTCAGCGAGGCATTCCGACTGTTTCTTCAGGGCGAAGGATATGGTAAGTGAGCGTTTTTGCGCGAACTACATTTTCGAAATTAATCATCAAGCTAGCAATCGATATAAACAATTCGCGTCGTCGAATTTCATAAGAAAATATCTCGTGATCGCTTGCAAGCGCAAGTATGAAACGCGTCTGCCAACCAGCTATAATATTTGTGTCAGTAAATGACGCAAGATATTTCAGTAGACACGAATATAGAAAGTATATTTTTGCGTAATCAATGAGATATATATGTAATATGGGACAGAAAAAAAAGGAACTACGGCCAATTTGTTGATAAATGATTGTAAATAATAATGCTCGAAAAAGGGACAAACTTCCGAGGCTTTGCAGGTGATCACGTCATATGAGAAATTTTTATTGCGCGATCATTTCGAACATTAAGTTCACTCCTACTTCGACTGCTGCATTTCTATCACTATCCATTAAAGAAATTTGGCCTATATTGCAAATACTTTATATACTAAAATATTCCTAAGATAGGTGTGCTCTTGGGCCGACTACACTTTCTTTCAATAATACAATAGATACTGTATGAATAATATCTAAATGTCAGATATTCCTATTGATAACATATTATAAATTATGATCTGCTTTTATTTGAATATCAAATTCAAACAATAAAATTATGTTTATAAATTAATTAAATTGTTTGAATAATTTAATCTTTCAAAATACTTGGAAAAATTTATTTTTGCGCGTTTGCATAATATCTAAATTCATGGTTTTTTTTTTTTTTTTTTTTTTTTCGAATAAACATTTTAAATCAAAACTTTATAAAATAGTTGCTGTTAAATAAACGTTTTAAGAAATTTAAGATTTCAAGTTTTCTTATAACAACATTGCACACACGTGTGTTAAGTTATAGAAAGTATCTTCTGCTATAGAATACACACACGATATATACTGTGCTTATATATTTATATAAATATGAAAAATCGTAAATACTTACGTAATTTATATATTTTCGTAATTTAACGATTAAATAATGTTCTTTTCGATTGAATCAGGTCTATCATTTTGTTTAGCTTTTTAATCACAAAAACACTATAGAACCAATCACAGAACACTGCTTTCTCACAACTCGATACAGATAAAATATGTATTTTAAGATCAGGTTATACAATTTTGCAATTAATTCTATGTTATATATCTTTGCTTTTAATTTTCTTTAACTGTGATCGGTACAAAGTTAAAGTAATTTGTATGGCAAATAATTACGAATGGAATAATTCAAGTTGTCGCAATTGAAGAAATCTGTTATTTCTATCATCGTCATTATTGTTAACTATTGTTATTGCAAATCGTCGCTATTATACAAGTAGAATTTCCATGTTGTACAAGCGGCGTAATATTTACGTAATTGAATTGTGGTGTAACAGGGTCTTGAGATACTGTGTGTTTTCAATTATCAAACTACTAATCCATGATAAACTTGATAAATAAACCGCTTTATCTTGGTGCTAAAAAACGAATAGTGGAAGCTACCTGATTACACCTGAGGTTCAAATACGTCTTCGAACATGTACCTCTATTCGTTGAAAAGCCACTGGCTCGACTTGATAAATAAAAAATAAAAAGGAGTTGCACTAAATTCGTCTGTGAATTTCGCTAACATACTCTTAAACTATTAGAAAAAAAAAATAAGGCAAAATAAGAAAGAAAAAGTATTATATACATGTTCATCGACTTGCGCCTTTATTTCCCACGCGTCTCGGATCAATCGAGTGGTATGTATATATTATAACAATTTTTCTCGCTGAATATAAATAGTAGCGTGATTAATTTCGGCTTATTTGTTATTTTTTTTTTTTTTCAGATAATTTTAAATGCTATGTTTAAATGAATACGTTTATAGAATAAAATGAAATCGCATTAATAATTAAAACTAATAAGCATTCCTCATTTGATTTGGTTATTGTCTGAAAAGGACTCAGATTTATTTTACGTACTAGAAAATATTTTTGAATCTAAAATTATATAAAACTAGAAACTATTTACAAGATAATAAAAATGTAAAATTGTTCAGGCTATTAAATGCTTCTCAAAAATTGATTAAAGCGAGGAAATAAATTTATTTCTTAGTTAGATTATTTGCAGATGACGAAAATTATAATCGTCGATTTTATTCGACCTTAATATATGAATCTGAGTCGAGAGACAATAAATATTATAAATTAGTTTTTTCATATTACAGCAAACATAGTTTTGCAGCAATATTTTAAGTAAATTGATTGTTGCACTGTTATTTTTTTCCTGTATTCCACTGGTTATTTTATTAAAAAACAAATGGTCTATCAATGTTGCGCACAAAAGAATGCTTTAAAAGTAGCAATTACGAATTCAATGCGCCATGTAACGATGTTACAATTCAATTATCGTTGACAATTTTTAAAGAGAATTCTTTTTCTTTATACGTTTTAGTGGTGAGATCCCCGCGGAAGCCCGTGAAGCCGACAACACCCGAAGGTAATTGTAATTAGGAATTGAAGGCCGCAAGGAGAGTCGAGAGCGCGCAGTTGGTCAATTAGGCCACGTCTATATGTTAAGTAAGTCGGAATTTAAATTTTTTTCGGAAGGTATGAGAGATACTAACTGAAAAAATGGTATATCCTGGGCTACTTCGGACCCCGGAGAAAAACTAACTTCAACTATAACCGCTTTAATAATTCTCCTAACATTGCACTGATCTTGCCGATGTTGGTGATGACAAGAATGAAGAGAATTATAAGAATCGCCTTGTTAAATTTTTGCGTATATATTTAGACATATAAATGTCATTTTTATTCCTATACTTATTTCGCATCCCTGTACGACTTTTTGTATTTATTTTATTTTATGTAAACATTTGTATATATATTTTAAATAATTTAAAAATAATTTCAGACGAAAAGATTTAAATGCGCAAAAGAATATTTTCAATATCCGGTGAAATAATTTATACTGAATCGGTCTTATCAACTGAGTTCTTCTGTTTTCATAGTCCTCGATAGTCGGTAGCGACGTACTATACGATTTACAATATTAACAGGGACCCACCTGTTGCGCTACATTCTGTGATACAGGTGATCCAAATTTAAAGTATTCACTTTACATAAATAAAGAAAAAGGAGAAGAGGCCAATTCATTTATTACAACAGCACACATTCATATCAGAATTTTTTTCTTTTTGTAAATTTGTTTTTTCAAAACAACCGAAAGACAAAACGAAGCAATCTCGCACCTGGGCAATATACAATAGAATAGTGAACAATTCATGCCAATTCACAACGTCTCGCTATGCGCACACAACAGTCTACCAACAGTACATCTGATTTTCCATCTTTATTTTGCATGTACGCTTCCTTTTATTTATATCCTTCGTTCGGCGATTTTCTATGTGACAAAATTTGAGCGAACGAACGGAATTATATGCGCGTTACAACCTCTTCAAAGCGAAATTAATAATGACGATACAAAGTGTCGCGAGGATATTATCTTTCTCTTATTTTCTTTTACAGTGGCCCCGCTGTCGCCGTTAAAAATGGCCGATTACCGACTGGCTTCGTTAGAAGGATTGAATCACATTTGCAGCAAGAAGATCGACTGGCCTACCGCGACCATACACATCACGGAGAATCCGATATCGGAGGCAGTCGTCTGTTAAATGTCAATCGCTGAATTTCATCATAACCATGATTTTCGTTACGTGATTAATCAGAGGATAATGAAACTCGATTGATATCGACAACTTAGAAAGGTTTCGTCGGGCAACGATCCTTCCCGGTACTAATCATTGATTTCTTTTTTCGGAGCCTACCTTTTTTCGGCACGACATTTATTTTAATCGCGATTTGCGCTAAATCGACTATTCGCATTCGTAATAAATTTTTAATTCTAAATAATTATACATTAAAAGCTTTAACAAAGGGATTTACTATATTTAAGAAACAATTCACAGATGTTTTGTCAATATTATATTTGTTGCTAAGGGTGTCGATTTATTAAGGATAAATATGAAAATAATGTTATTTCGAGGTTGTACGATTAGACATACGTAATTTTTTTTTTTTTTTTTTTTTTATTTAATGAACGTTGCAGAGCAACTTCTTACGGTATCGTTCACTTTTTGTCGTGTAAAATTATGTTTGCAATTGTTTTAACAGATTCATAATTAATTGTTTATTTTAATGTTTTTTTAAAGAGAAATTAAACGGATCAACTACATTAAAAGTTAACAAATTTAATTTCGAGAATCATGAATCTGACATTGCGTAAAACATATTTTAGGTATTTTTTTAATATATAAAATTAATTTGTAAATTTAAGTAAAAATTTGCCCTGTAAAGTTAAAATTTTTATTTTCATAAATTTTTATGTCAAATTCATGAATCTCGAAATGTATTAGATTTATTAATTTTTGACGTAACCGATCCGTCCAGTTTCTTCCTCGACGAGAAGATATTTTTAAAAGTTTTAAAGAACACATTGTCTCCTTCTTCTCTATAAATATTTTAATATTTTAATACTATTGCCCAAATTTTAAAAATTGTTCAACATTTTGAAATACATTTCTATATACATGAATATACGTTAACGCAAACAGAATCGCGATTACAACTTTCCAAAAACGTAAATTGAATACATAACTAAATACAGTGATAAAAAGTTTATTGGAAGCATTAAAAAATGAGATTTTTTTCTTGATCTAAGATGCGAAAAAAAAAACTCGTATATAAGCATTATAATTTTGAAGAAAACGTTTTACTACGTAAATTCTGAATGAATATCGAGAAAGTATTAAAAAACGTCACAAAATATCGAACGTGTGTAACAGCAAAACATTATAGAGAAATGTGCACTTTCGCTTTTCATGTTTATGACAAGAGAAAATCATATTAAGTGTAACAAACTGGCAGCAACTTTTTTAACAAGTTGCAAATAGCTTCTTAATGAAATAACGTCGAATAAATTCCGTCTACACCCGCTGCGCAGTATGTAATGTTACAGAATACCCGCATATTGCGGATTAAATTAATAGAAATACAAATCTACTCTGCATATATTAAAAATCAATTCGCGAAAGATAGTCTTGTTTGCTAATAATATGTAAAAATAACGATAAAACTACTTTTCGTTATATTTTGAGAAAAACGTTCAAGCAGCTTATACGCTTTTTCTACTCAATATGATTCGTAATCATAAAGAAACAACCAATCTTGAAATTTATAATTATAATATTTTTTCCTTATTTTATACACAAATAAATTTAATCACGATTATTAAAAATTTTGAAATATAACAAGGATCTCTCTCTCTCAAATGGATAATAAATATACGATACAGAATCAATATAATCGATTATAGGATTGGTAATACAAGACAGGTCAGGTACTCTTGATAAAATTGCTTATATGTTTTCTCTTTTCTAAGTTTAATATACAGAAATCGATTAAATTTTAAAAAATCGATTTTCAACAATTTATAAGATATGGCAGCTTCGCCATATAAGATTCAATATTTCTCTACTACGGATATTATCTTTAAAAAAAATATATATATATATATATTTTTTTTATCAGATAATTTACACAATTTCTGTCTTCTTAAATTGGACGAGATATCGTTCTTTTATTTGCGTTTACGCATTGTTCGCATTTTTTTTTTTATAATAAAAAAAGAGACTGCCTATATGAGGAAGAAAGAACGCATATGTATGAATGCACATATTTAAAAGTTGCGTAGAAAGAGAGGGGAATACGTAATTAATTGTAATAAAAAGTAAGAAAGCGTCAAGCTCGGTATCTTTACCGAGAGCTTACTTGAGCCTGTAGCGTGATATATTAAGACGTGCCTGCTATAAGATGCCGTACGTAATTTTCGAAAGTTTGATCGTATTTAATTTTCTATATATATATATACATACGATTCTAACGCATCCCCCAAAATTCTCTACTTTTCGCGCGTCTTTTCTCAAAGCATCACGTTCACGATGTGATAATCGGCATCATCGTATCTTTTTCTAATTCAACTCTTTAATGATTGATTTAATTAAGAGTATATAATGAAATATATTTTAAATCGAAAAAGGAAAATAAATAATCAGAAATTCGATGATAAAATAATGTTAAATTAAATCTGTTTTTATATACAATATTACGTCAAACAGATTCTCTATGAAAACGTTTAGAAATTCGCCAATTTAAAATATTGTATGTATGGATATCGTTGACGTATAACGTGCATATCGAAACAACGAGTTACAAATCCTTTTTCTTATTTTGCGGCAAGTAATATATAATACGATAAAAAAATGCGCGAGAACGACGAAGGAAGTTGAAACAGCAAACATCTCGAGGGGCAGAAGATCTAATCGTTTCATATAAAAAAGAATTTATAAAAATATATAATAGGAATTATATACATATATCTACACACGCATACACACACGTCGCGTTATTTAGATTGCAAATTGAGACAATGATAGTCGAGAGCATAGCATTAGAATTGCGGAGCTCGATATAAGATAATTGAGGGAACGCACGCATTAAACGTTGCTGATGCGGATACTATATGGATATATAATGTAGCTTTAAAGAATCCTCCGTCGTTAATCCCATCATTTTCACATAGAGAAATTTCCCTACGGACACGTAGCACGAATTATCTCGATGCTCAAGACAACGAATTTGTTGAATTTCTGTACATCGACTGTATTGTTGAATTTAATTAGACATATCGGCCGAGTCCGCAATAAGCAAATATCATCAAATTGTTCAACCGATCGACCCTAATTCTCGTATTTGTCGAAATTACTTGTGAGACACGCGCATATCAATACGGTAAATTTTTAAACAATTTTTTAATGACAGAAAAGATCTATTCGGATTTGTATCTGCATTTTAATTGGCTCATCAATGACAAAAAGAATTATCCAGCATGATCGAGAGAGCAGATAGATTTTCAACATCCATTTCTACCTCGCGCGAAGATAACACGGTTTTCCTTCGCCGCATAACGCGCAAAGTTCATTCTCGAATGAAATTTCTAATTTTCCACGCGGCATCGCGCAACAGATTGTAGCGAGGTGTATTAATCTCACTCAGCATAAATAAGACATAATACAGTAAGCGAAATAAAATTAGTTCAGGAGCTTGATTAACATATAAATATATATATATAAATATAAATATATTATACAAGAGTTAAATGAGACACGTGCGCACCGAATATGCATCTTGTTATTTATAATAAACGGAAAGAAAAAATAATAAAATTGTTTAACAACTTCTTTCCTTTTATTCCACCTACCTCGATAAAAGGCATTTTATATAAATAATAAGAATTATCAAATGCATAAAATATCTTACATTTTTTTTAATCAATGAAAAATTATGATGTCGAATTTGTGGTACATCTTTTTATACTTTTCAAAATTTATAATAATCAAACAACGCGTGCTAAATATTTATTTCAATGTTATATAGCTTTGAAATTCCACGCACGCATCTTGAATCTTTAGAACATTTTAAATTTATTTATTTAAAATTTATTTTAAATCAATATTGAAATAAAAAATGTTATATATAAAAATTAGAGGAAAGTAGAATATAAATAAAATAAGATAAAAATTAAGTAATGGCTAAAATTAATTAAAAATGTAAGCTCTCTTTTAAATTATGTACACGCGAGGAGAGGGATACGAGGAAGAAAGAGGATTATACTAAGAAATCTCTCTGTTTTTATTATCATTCGGATCTGTATATGTCGAGCATCGCGCTGTTTATACACGATAAACAACAAAATACAACCGATCCTTTCGAAAGAGACCAATCACGCGAGAGCAGATATGATAAAAAAATAAAAAAAAGTAAATACATGAACGCGTGCATGATCATAACGGATATCTTGTCACGCCGAAAAAATTCACTAACATACGAAATATTTTGAAGAAAAATTAATTATATATATAAAATTGTTATATATTTTTCAAAAAATATTTACCCAATTTTAATTATTTCAAAATGCAAAAAATATTATATATTCTGTAAAAGGTAATAAAAAAGGTATTATATTTTGTTCGGATATTTATTAAAATGCAAGATATCTTATCGATCTATAGCAAATTATTTAGGCACGTCTGTTATCTTTACATGTAAGATTCATTACGAAATTCATACATTTGCTTCTCTTACATGAGTGGAAGAAAAAGTCGAGACCGACAAAAAGAGAGAAAAATGCTGGTCCTGCCTTTCGGATCCCGCTTGGGAACCGTTGCTTCAGGGGGAATAACGATTCGAAAAGGAAAGAAGAAAAGCGTAAACGGCAAAAGTACGATAAAGTCATCTGCATTTTTATGAAGACCGTTGTTGACTCTAGGAACGTATATTAAACGATGTTTCCGATTAGAAATCGGAGAAAAACATTTTAATTAAAATATCCTTGCTGCTGCGATAACATCATTAAAATCTTGGAATAGTGTGGCAGTTTAATTCACTTATTAACAAATCAGATGCTCTTTTCATCAATAATGCGATATAGACGCAACATTGTTTTAATCGATGATGCGCAATTCTGAACAAAGCCGATTAATCGATCATTTAAATGACGAAAGACGCGTGTATGAAACGCTTCATTTATCTATTTAATTACTTTACCGTGAAAACAAAAATCTCGATAGATTTAGACAAATAAAAATAAAAGGCTCTAATAGATAATAAAATATATATAATAATGGATTAGAAATACATGTATGACTTATATTTCAATTATACTGCACGATAATACAATGTAATAAATTTGCTTGTTTACTTTGACAGATTATAATAATGTATGTGCGAATCATTTTCTATCGAGAAAACTTTGCAGAATTATAATGATTTATAAAGCGTTTAAAGCATAGTAATATTTTTCCAGCAAAAACTATTGCTTTATAAAATAATAATAAATAACAAATTATATAAAAAAGATTGTAAGGTAAAATAAAAAATTTGATTCATTCTAACGTAATAGATAAATTCTAAAAAAATATAATTATTTTATTAATTTAACTGTGCGCGAAAGCAACAGTTATACTACATTATATTATGTGATAAGATTAATACCAGAAATATTCCAAAAAGTTGCATAAATAATTTAAAAAATTGAACATTATTAAATGCAACATCCAAACGCAATTACAATTGTTTTACTAGATCACAAATGCTTTTACTATGAATAATAGGAGAGATATATGTATAAGAAAGAAAGAAAGAATTGAATTTTAAAAAATTGCAATGTGAAGCTTTTGCTGATAAAAAAGAGAATGCAGCATATATATATATATTTATATAGTTTATTCCTTGTTCACTGTTTACCTCTTTTACGGATTTCTTCGGGACGCGATCGCACGTATACATTGTACGTGCGTGCATTGGCGACAAGAAACCAGTCTTCTCGACAATTTTTCCAACGATAAAACGACTAACGTATTCGTGGAATCGACAGGGCTGTGTACACGCACATCCGTTCCCTTTCTTCTTCGGGAGAAAAATATTTTCCACATACTTTTTTTAACTCTTTCCGTCGCGCATATATATTACATTAATTGTCAACGTTTCTTACCAACGTTTATATATTTGCTGATCAATATAAAAAAATTTTTTAAAATTGTAGAATTATAAAAATTCTACTGAAAATTGTATAGTGTATTTATCTTAAATATAAAATATTTAAGATAAATATTACTTTTTATTCCAGAACATTTCATTAAAGCAAAATGTATACGAGCCCCTTTTCGGAGTGACGTCCGCTCGATCGATGTATATTATCATAGAAAATATAAAAATTTTGAGAATTTTGAGAATCCGGAATTTTGGCGATCCGGAGAGATCGAGGAAGCTGCAGACATCTTCACAACAATCATCGATCAATGATGCATGTTCATTAAGCTATCTTCTAATTGCGCATTCGCACCGTGCCCAGATTCTCTCTCTCTCTCTCTCTCTTGCAGCTTTACTATAAAAATAAAATAAAATTTATAAGTTATTATTTTTCTAAACATCTATATATTTAAAATTATTTACATATATTCAGAAAAACTGTAACTATTGAAAAATTAATGATAGAGAAAAAAATTTCTAAAGAATAGTAATCCAAAATTTATATACTTCCAAGTTTATTATTTTCATGCATTGACATTTATATGAAATTATTTTTATATTTATCTCTCGAATCTACGCGAGACATTCCGATAACGCATTTTGCAATATTCGATTCGCATCCTAATCAGCAACGCGTGTAATTTGAATTCGAAATAACCATCTGCCGTTAGATTCAACTACGGTATATATATATATATATATATCGATCGCGCGAACTCGCTGCAAAAGACTTTCGTTGAAATTCTGTAAAATTATTTATTTGTGTCGGTTGTTATTTTTGGTCTCATTTCTTACTGCTGGGGAAGAGAGTCTGCTCATCAATTATCCGTGACAATAATAAAACTTTACCGAGATCACCGTTGTTTACAAACAACACCGATGTCGAGTGCGGCCCGCGCGGCTCGGCCGTTCGGCGATCTTCGGGCGGATTCGTGAGTCTACGTGAACGCCGCGCTAACTAGTGGCACGCGGGTCATCTTAGATCGGGCGCGCGTATTCTTGACGCGACCGGCGTGGGAGTAGGACCGCGCGCGCGTTGTAAACACTCCGGGAGAGGACGGTCGAGAAAAATTCCTCGCGTATCTCCGATTCGTGTAATTCTTACGTCGCCAGAAACATTGATCACGCGCCCTTTGTTACAATCACGCGAGTGTGTTGGCGCTTTCGGAGCACAGTGCTCCGCGAGAGTCATTATCGTCGCTAATCTCATCGGGAAAGGTTGAACCACTTTCCAAACAAGCGCACCACGTGTGTTGATATCGCACGTGCTTTAAAATATCACAATGGAGGTTGGGAAAAGAAATTAAGAAGCATTTTTTATCACATATCCAGGATCCATACAAATGATTGAGCGCGATGTCTCGATTGTGAATCGAATTTGACACTTTGATTATTCCGGGCGCGAAAGCGTTTGAAGATAAAGCGCGTGATTTTGCGTCGCCGCTTCAAGCGCGAAACTGTTGTTGTGTCGCGATCGCTAAATGTGAAACTAACGTGTATCGTCGTCGGGAAGACGCGGAGTTTAAAGGATTCGCGCAATCGACGGTGGCGAATGTGCAGTGGTGGTGCAGTGGATATGCGTCGCCGATTGTTGTGAGAGTGCCTAGAGTTTCCTCGACATCTCTAGATCACGAGGACTCAGGATGACGCCGGCCAAGATCCTCGGAATTTACCTGCTCTTTATGGCGATGTACGCCGAAGGAGCAGAGGATATCGAGGAAAGAGGTTCGTACATTTTGCTCTTCTTAGATCGAACGTACGTTTGAAGATCCGATGACGTAGAGATATTCTCAGAAAATGAGAACTCTCAAGTATATGTCAAACTTCATTTTATTTACAATTACGCGAATCCGTGATATTCGAGCGAAATGCTCACGAATTAACAAATTAAATCGGAATATTTCACATCGATAGATATCACTTGGCTATCTTTTATTTGAATAATTTTAATAGCAATTAAGATAATTTAAATATGTGTGATTTTCCGTTGCTTACCACATATTTTATCTCACAGCGTATAAATTTTCATGCGCCTCTTGTTGCGATATCTTGCGCAGAATAAATATTCTTAATAATAATTTATGGAATCCGAGAATTATTATTATATATAAATTACTATTATATAAAATTTAGCTTAATTACCCTCCCCCCCCCCGCCGCCCCCCCATAAAAAGAGAGATATTAAATCTCTGTACAAATATAGATGGATTAACTTCAATATTTTCTCTTTTATATTAATTGATTATACATATATGTAAAAATTGAAGAATTGTTAATAGAAATAATTATTAACAAACAAGAATCGTTTACGCATATATGCGTTTGCGTACAAATTAAATTTGATGTAATGAAAAATTTAAAATTTTAGTCTAACCTTTCTTATATTTTCTCTTAAATAATTGAAATTTTAAAATAACAATTTTAATTAATATCAACCAAATATTTAAAAATACATTACTTTATATATTCAAATAAAATACAATATATATCAGATTTTACGTTAAAAATGTTTCTATGGTATATGCAGTTCACAATCTACTGTGTTGCAAAAATCGCGAGCTTGGGAGCGCGACGAACATTCAGCGAGTTGGAATCGCGAGAGTGAGTCGAGAAAGCGCGATTCATAAAAGCATTAAAGTTTGCGTAACTAAAATGTTCGTTCAGCTAAGCGGAACAGGTAAATTTGTTCGATAGATAAATGAATCCACATAAATTGAGATCAGAGTGCAAATTATATTAAAATATTTCTATTAAAACAATTGAAAAATATAATTCATAATTTTTATGCGCATCTCTCTTTTAAAATGTTGAAATTAAATTTTAAAAAATTTGTAAAAATTTTTGACAACTATACAAATATTTATTATCAAATAACGTCAGTTCTCTTTAAATCTGAGTTATATAATCATATGATTTTTCACACCTTCGTTTACCTGCTCGTCTTCCACAAGCAACGGCGCAATTATCGCTCGGTAGATAAGAAATTGCGTATCTTGGCATTACGATAAAGAAACTGTCTGCCCTTATGATAAGCAAATCATAAGGAACCGACGACAAAGCTCGGTTAAAATTCTTTTCATCTTTGTTTCTTAAACGAAAGATAAAGAATTATAATACCGGGAACGCGTCGATTGAATAAAAGATAAGCAGCGTGTCTTATTTTCATGTTAGAAAATGTCATTTTTATTTTTGTTTCTGATCGATAAAGCATTATACGATAACATCATAAACGCTTGAAAAAAATAGATAAGTCATAGAAAAAGAGTAAAGAAAAAATACACGATTTATTTGCCGATTTATCGTGTCACAAATGCAGGCGATTCTCAATTTGGTTTCTTTCTTTTTTCTTGTCTTTCTTTCTTTCTGTTATATACAACACGAAGAAAGAGAAATACCATGGGTTAAATATAACTTGTTAAACGATTAATTAAGCTTTAATCAGTTCGGTTCATCCAAAGCGCCAGGACAAGAACGAGGCCAATGATACGACCGTCGTTCGTTGGAACTTTCGTTAAAGCGGCGTTACCGTGCAAAAGAAGTACTGTAGATTGATAAGACATTGCAAACACTTTCCTCGGAATCCAATTTAACTCGAATTTATTTATTAAACACAAGATTATCTTTTTTTATTTTAAAATATACGCTGCAAAATTTTGGTTAGCAAGAACACTTTGATTTATATCTCTTTCAAATTGTATATTTTTCTTACATCATTAATATATTAAATGATAAAATTTAAAATATTTATATTAAGAAAGAATTCTGCTAAAATATAAAATATAATTTCTATAATTTAATTATTTAATTTGAGAATTAAAAAGAAGTTATAAAAAGGCGCGGTTTATTTTTATTGTTATAGATATTTTATAAATTTTTAAGATTTCGAGACACATACACACATAATATAAAACAGCACGCGTATGTGTGTATTTTTGCTCTCTTATTTTTCTAAATACTTAATTATTATAGCTTTCTCTCCTTCTCTATCTCTTCTTCACTCTTTTTATAAGAATATCTATTCCGAGTAGATTATCATATTGAATTGCATAGGAAGATAGAAAAAATTATTATAGACATCAATGCTTATAAAGAAATATTGGAAACTTATATTTTTGATATAATTTATTATATACAAATCAGAAGAGAGATAGGAAATCATGTTAGGAACTATATATAAAATACGACCCACGTTCTACTTACACATTCTACTAGTTTGAAAATAAAATTTACATTTCTACAGCATGACATAGCGATGTTGTTCCACTTGTACAAGTAGCACTTCCTCTCATTTTGTTTTATTTCTAACTTGTCGAAACAACATACATATATGGTCCATACTGGATCCATGCAAATTTTTCGCATAATGCTGTATTAAAGCATGAAACGGAAAATATTCAATTTCTATTATTACAAGTAGGATAATAAACGGAGGACTAAAAGAATTATGAGCAGATATTTGTGTTTAGTAGTAAAATAAATATTTATTATAGATAAAAATAAACTGTATTATATAAACATGTAGAACAAGAATGTGCTTTGTTTTCTTAATATACTCTGATAGAATTTTTCCATATCGGCTTTGCTTCCTTTGTGTATCGAACTTCTTTTCAACAAAACTGCCGTTGTCAAACCCTTCAATTTCTTCAAGTCGTTATTGCTCCTCAAGTACGCGCACGGCGTTCCAAGGGGTTTCAAAACTTACGACGTCGAATCTCTCGATATAAAGACTAAACGATCAAAGTTCATAAAAATGTACGTCTATATAAGGAAGCTGGTCGTCGGAGTTGAAGATTATGCGGTAATTCTTCATTGAATTCTTCGACCAAGTATCGGTCGGCTGAAAAAGCAGATTGCGATGGAAGCAAGAACGCGTTTCCCCCGCGTTCTTGAAGCGATGTCTGTCCTCTCCTCTGCCTTTACTGCACAGAGGAAAGACATAGAGGAGCGGTAGCCAGCCAAGCATAAAGCAGAGCCTCGAATCGAACTCCGCAGCCTTGCGTGGCGCGGGAACCCAGACATATCCAACGAATATACTATAGGTGATCATTCCATTCCGATTGTCTCGTAGAGGACACAAAAAACTTGAAAAAGAATTTCATAAAAATTATTTAGAAACACTAGAATTATTAAAAAATGTTTTAAAAATATAAAAAGAGTTATAAAAAAAAAAAATACAAGGAAGCGAAGAGAAAGTTTTAAAATGCTCTAAAAATCATTATTGCAAAATATATCGTTATTTGAAAATTAAGAGCTCGAAGGCATTCTTGGTTCAATGCAAACATTACTTTTTAACATGCAGATGTTATTTATATTTAACTGAAATTTTGTAAAAGAGGGCAACGCATCAAGATATGTGTTTTTACGCTCTAAATAAAAAATAAAAGATTTATCAAATTAATGAAATTTATTTAATACAAACTAGTGTGCGGTATTGTGAATTCCTGTTATTAAAAAACTTAAAAATTCATTTTGTATAATTAAATGCGATAATTAACTAACTTTTCTCTCATAAAAGCACGCGATCGTTGAATATCTCACTTAATATATACAGCAGTTTCAATCCCCGATAGCTACTACTTATGATAAAATATTCGTGCGCCCATCTAAATTTATTTATTCGTCCAATTCGCTATTTATAAATTTACCTATGTCATCTTTTTTATTTTTGCTATTTTTTTTTTTTTTAATTTCTTTATTATGATAAATATTAGCATGGGATCGAAAATAGTGTTCCCACGAATCGATAACGAGTCACAAGGATGCAAGGGAACGAGCTCGGGTCAACGCTACTTGAACCGATGTCGATCATGACAGATGACGCATCGGTCCGCGGATCATCTTGCGCGATGATTAGTAATCTAGCGAAGAATTTGAAAACCGTTTCATCTCTTTAATCTCGACTACTCTTTTTTCTTTTAATCTTATTTTCCTCATTAATTTACTAAACATGTTACCTTGTGCAAAGCTAAGAAAGGGACAGTTTACTTTCTTTCGAATACTTTTAATACCTAAAAATAAAAAAAAAAAGAGAGAGAGAAAAAAGAAGAAGAGGGACAGAGAGAAAGATCGAGATTTAAATATTATATTGTATCGTAGCCCCGATATTTATATTAAATAATTCTATCAATCCTTTTTCAGAATTTGCAATACGATATTTATCGAGGCACAATCGTAGAAAATAATCATATAAGCATAATTTATCACGAAGGAACTTGAGCAGCACTGGATGTTCAGCAATTGAGCTATCTCTGCTGATGCAACAGCAGAAGCAATCAGGGTCGAGCGACAATGCATTCACCTCGCGCTTTGAATACATTTTACTTCGTACATTGTCTCGCATTGTCGCTGTCTCCTCGCTAGCTCCCGTTTTTTTTTTTTTTTTTTTCTTTGAGACAAGAGATCTACTTTGATTAAAAGTATTTTCAACGATTGGCGTGTAAATATTAAAACGCGATTTGTGTCATCTTCTCATTAATCTCAGTTTACGGAAAAAAAAAAAGAAAAACAATAAAATTCAGATCGTATTTTATTATTATGAATTAATTGTCGACTTAGCATATGTACATTGTATATATATTGCTACGATATAGCAGCGGAATACAAGATAATTGCGGTTACAGTTACTAGAGAGATTTATAGGCGCGATCGCCCGGATCCACGTGTCTAATGAACGAAAGAGGAGTTTGAAGAGTAACTTACGCCCAATTACAAGGAACGCATTCACAGCCGCGTGTAGACGCGAGTCTAAGCGTGCGTAATTGTTTAATGGGCTAATGAAATGATACACCCGCCGAATCTAAGCGCGCACAAAAAGCCAATTGTACACCGCTGACATTCCACGATTAGCTCGACGTCGTTATCATATCGTCTCCGCGGCGTAATAGGTACACCAAGAGATGCTTCGCGCGCGCATAATTTAACACGCTTTACTCGAAATTATGCACATAGGAAGTGTTCTCCCCTGAGAACTAACATTTTTCTTGCGCACACGCGCGTATATTCTGTGCCATCGATGAGAATGCTACGACAGTGATATTATGATTAAATCGATAAGTATAAAGAAAGATTTCTATTTACATTATTGTGTAAGCAAAATCATCTCTTTACGTGACGATTATGCTTGCGATATGTTATATATTTAAAAAATTTTTATCAAGCAAGAAAAAAATGTTAATCATTAATTCACTGTTCAATCATTTTTTAATAAAAATATAGAGAAATATATTACTATATACTTTTAGTTTTTTTTTTTTTTTTTTGAACTTTAATAAATTACATATTTTATAAATTGCAATTTTTCAATATTTATTGGTATAAAAGTATTTACGGGATTTATAATGTATCGTAATAATATATTCGTGCTCTTTATATAATAAAATTATAACGATATTTATACCGATATTGAATGCTCATGCATTTTATACGAATGCAAGAAAGAGGAAGCGGCAACGTGATAGAGGAATTTTGTGCGGAATCCAGTTCGTTTAGAGAGAAAAGATATATCCAGCTGCGAGGGAATGACCTACCTTTCTATGCGTGTCTTTCGATTTTTGAAAAATATTTCCAAGTAACCTGACTATTGCAACTATAAAGTTTGAACGATTGAATCGGCAGACTATTCGCATGCGCGTGAAAAAAGAAATAACGCAACGAAAACCTTTCACTTCCTTGCTTTATTACGGTTCTATATAAAAATGGCAGTATAAAATGATAAAATATATTACAGTTATCTTCCTGCACCCTTATCTACGAATTTCTTCTTTAAATTATATTTTGATTTTTTTCTGCCTTCTTTTCTTAGTTGTATATCTGGTAGTCATATATACATATTTGCAAATATTCGTATGTACAAACATTCACATGATTGAAATCCGTATTTTTGTGTGAATTCTCTTATTGTTAGATCAAGAATCGCGAGTAAATTGTTTACAGAATTATTGAATTTAACTCATAAAATATATTTTTTTTTAAATATAAGGGTTATTTGTACGAAACAAAGAGAATATATATTTTTGCTATAGAAAACATTTTCCGTATTCAGGTATGTATTATTCAACATGAGTTTTACATATGATTATGGCTATGTATATGTATGTGTAAAACTGGATCTGAGATCAATCTATCGTTAAATTGTGTTTTTTTTCCTCGTCCACACCCTTACGAAAGAACGTGCATTCTACGGATTCTCAAAGCGCGTGCTTAGCCAGTTCCGTATCCGATGACGATTAAGTAGCAAAATATCTTGTAATATTTTTTTTCACCGTTATTCGTGTTACCTACGTATTATCGAAAATAAAGAATGATAAAATATATTAGAATTTAATGGTCTTACACATAAACTAGATTTCTGAAGATATTCTGATCTAAAAAATATCTGGAAATTTAGGCTATATACTTGGAAAATTAAAACTAAAAAATGTTAAAGTAAATATATAACAAATACGACCAATATATACCAAAGTAATGCTTATACTAATTAAATAAAAGTATATGATAGCTGTATATTTATGGTATATAGAATTCAGAGAATGTATTTATAGATAAACGTTCTTTTTATGAAAATATATTGCCAATTAAATTTATCACAAAAACATTATCAGTAAAAACATTATCGTCAAAATCATCTATCGATAATCGTAATGTAAAATGTCTACGAGTTTGTATTTTAAACCTTAGTATTATTCAGAAGATTAATAATATATACATTTGATTTTTTTTAAATATTATTACCTTTAAATTTTGAATCTTAGAATATAAATTTAGTTTATTTATTTATTTATTTTTATTTTTTTTTTTTAAATTGATCACACATTAATGCTAATTGAAAATATTTTATATTATCGTCTGGTATGTTATATCGGGCGCGAACGTTTAGAATGTGAGAAAATATCGGAGCTGTTGCATCTGATCGCAACGGAAATCGGGACGCGTGCATGAGCCGAGTCGTGCCAGTCAGCGATGAAGTTCAAAGACTCGCGGTATTCATCAGCCTGAAAGAGTGCGACGGATCCTGGGACTACGAGGATCCCCCTTTTATTATCGAGTATTGAAGTTCAACGACACTGCCCCCGATACGTAATCCCAAAGACCACATTCAGCAACATGTCCAGCGCGAATCTCAAGGAGCGAGTCTCAAGGAACACGGCCACAGCCCTCGAGGGTCACTAGCAGGAAAGGATTTGTAGCCTCTCGTTGAAACTTGGCGTAACATCGGCGTCGTTACAAAATAGGAAGCGCTTTTAAAGATCGTAAGAATACACGGTCGCGTTGCAAGAGCTACTTGCTTATTTTAAATGGACGACGATCGTTTCTTGGACGGAGTTCTACGACATTCTGAGCCGTTTATTATTTTTGCTTTGTCAAAAATTTATTACCATTTTCTGCTCTCATTTTGCAATTGTCTCAAAAACATACCTTAATCCTTTTTTCACAAAGAAATATCATAAGATATATTCAATTAGCATTAATGTGTGATCCGAGATAATTAAAAAAAATATATATATAGGTTGCAAATATATTTAAAAAAAGTTGAAACAAATCTAATATTTTATTATTATAATTTAGTATAATTCACATTGTTTCATAAAACGATGCATTTATCATTTTCGTATGCTTCCGAATAAAATTTCTCCCGTAAGAAAATACGGAGAGAAAAACAACTTGTTTGACGGCAGCATAAGAGCCTTCTTGAGACGAGTGAACTCGACGAATAATATGTAGTGACTTAACACCAGTAGCACTCGGTGCGCCTCGGGTGCGAAGTGAGCATAACTGCGAGACGGTGGAGTTTAATTGAGGTTGATGAGGGGGGCGCGCGTATTGGCCCGGAATTCAATGCCGCGATGATGTTTCTTGCTCGTAGCGAGACAACGTCTTGAACGGAATGTTTCGGGAAAATCGATGAAACCGTCCGCTCACCGAGAACACGCAGGTAGCAGAGATGACTGCTCCGACAAAAGGATCACTCATCATTGCACGTTAAGAACTCGCTATGACGTAACTTTTTGTCAATAAAAATCTATTTACATTCTAGTACCAATAGATCTATTTATATCCTAATCAACGATATTATAAGGTGAAGGGATAAAAAAAATATTGTAACGTGTGAGATTAGAAATATAAATCCATGCAATTTGTGTATCGAATCATTATTTCCATAAAAACATATATATATTATTTATCGTTGTATTGATAAAATTTGCATCATATATATAAATATAAATAATATTATAAAAGAGTCGAAGAGAGAAGTTTATATATTTGTTAAGAAAAATTAAATATCATATATTTTAATTAAATTTATATTAATTTACATAACGCGTTTTTATGTTATTGATATATACTGTGTTCTTCGACAGATCTCACGAAGAATATTATTTTTATTTAAAATTTTTTCTTTATAATCTACAAAGTTTATACATTCCCTTTCTAAATGATATATAAATTTAACGATATTTTTCATATTTCGTAAAGCTTTTTATTTCTTTAAGGATAACGTATATCGTTTATCGGATACGATGCTTGTCATGACGTGACATTCCATAGTAGTTATTTAAATACTCGCCTTACGGTACCTATAGGTACTTCTTATCAAGCGCGTTTTGTATAAGGCTCGTACGACACTCAGCCTTTGAATGGAGGCGTTTCAACCGCTTCGACAATCGAGTTATCACCATCCTGTCTCAAGCTACGTATCTATCAACATGTTTAACAAGGAAGTTGCAAAATATCTTGCCGATAAGAACAAAAAAGCGAAATTGGCAAGAACGAAAATAAATATGACAAAATATCTTTATCGAAAGTAATATTACAATAGGGTAATATGGTATATATAGAATTATATATATTCATGTCTTTCATCTAAACATCTAATATCTTTTTATCAACTGTAAGTCTGTGTCTTTTTTACAAAACTATATCACTCGTTGTTGCTCATTGTTTTAAGAAGCTAAATTATGCATTTCAGTATTTCTCGTTTAATAGTACAATTCGAGCCGACTAGAAATAGTTAATATCGCCCACGGATAGAAATATGGCTATACAAGAATCTAGAATGGCACGCGTTCCAGTAACACAACGATGAACCGATTCGCTAACTTTTCATCCAACGATGCGAAAGCTAATCGAGTAATCCCATTCGGGCGATCCTTTAACGAGATTCCACATTCGAGTTCTCTCCTTGGGCATGAACCTGCTCCGTGACTTGGTAAAACGGGCAGGCTGCAGCACCATGCGTGCCGTAAAATCGCAACGGCATCAAAGAGCGCAAAAAGATCGCGGTAAAATCTCTCTTTCTCTTTCCTTCTCTTCTTCTTCTTCTTCTTCTTCCTCTTCTTCTTCTTTTTGCCTCACTCTTTTTCTCCCGGACGCGGAGGACGTTCGCGGGTTTTCGTCATGAAACCGGGTTCTGACGACGCGAGCAGCCAGCACATGGTTCCAAGTTGCGTGCCGCGGTTACAGAGCAAGAACCTCCCCCTCGCCGGGAGGAACGTTGCCCGTTTCGCGTTCATCCTCCGTTGCTACCTTCGACATTCTTCCCGATCCCCGCGCACCCCGTCCCCTGTTCCATTCAGGCATAATAACCATGCAGTTTCCCAGCGCGTCTTCAATGGGCGAAGATTGCATGCTACGGGCCAGTTCTCCTCGTCCTCTTCCTCACCGCATCGTTTCTATCCTCCTGTTCTTTCTCTTTCCCTTGTTTTTTTTTCTCCCTCTCTCTCTCTCTCTCTCTCTCTCTCTCTCTCTGTCTCTCTATTTCCCTCACTCACTTCTCAGTGATCGCGAGTCTTTCTTCGTCTTCTTCCCGCATCTCTTCCCTCTGTGTCTTCAAGTTTTTGCCTCTTTCTCTCTTAGCTTCTGCCGCGATGCTTGCCCGTCGCCATTCTCGTAGAGACTCGCGATGGTCATGTCTTCCGCGAACACGGAAAAATAATTTTATTTTGCCTTCGAAGTTTGGCAAAATCGTGCCGAATGGATCAATGTATATGTAGACGTTTTCCATATTTCTAAATAATCAATTTTTCAATACGCCAATGCAAGAAAACGCGTTAAAATTTTTAAGAGAAAATAGCTATTAAAGAAGTTAATGCGAAAGTTTAGATTTTAAATTTAATTGTTTAAACATGCGTATTTTGTATAGAATATGATTAGTAATATATATTATGTTTCAGTTATCGTCAATAAATACTTGGTCCGTCTCAATATTTTACTTATTGTTGGTCGAATTTTCAATATATCTGCGGTATCACATATTGGATAAAATAAATTGATCCCGTATTCTAATAGAAATGTTTATTATACTATTCAAAAAATAATAATAATTTATACGTATACATGAGAGAGTGTCAGACTTATGTAAATTTGTCTCTTTTTCTAACGTAAAGTCACGGATACGAGACATATACTTCAGAGTAACATTATGAGAGCGCACGATGTGTAGCATATGAGAAAATATCGCAAGGCTTGTCTTTTTCTCACGTGTATATTGCATCTACCGTCACGCGAATCTAAAGACGTCCTATTCCCAGCGCGAAGGTATGAGCTATTACGGCAATCCGGAATGCAACCTTTCCATTTATTTTCTCGTTTTTCCTCTCTGTCATGGTTCGTTATCTTATCTCGCAAATTCGGAAAACAAATTTATGTAATTTTTTTTTTTTTTTTTTTTTCGAAGTTTTTTCAACTTTAGAAAAGACTGATTGTTGAAATTTTAGATTTTGTAATCTAATTAATATACTAAAGATTTTGTTATATATTTATTTAATAATATTCTATTTTCAGTAATATATATTATAATACAATAATTTCTGCTAACACTCTAAGTTAACGCGGCAAAATTTTGTAGCAGTTTACTCGGCTCATTCAAATTTGTACGATATATACTTGCTACGAATTACACGTTAGACATTCATTTTTATTACCGATAGAAGAATCGTATCATTCCATTAAGGAGATATTTTTCTTTATTGCAATACTTACGTATAAAATTGCGAAGTGTTCGTGCACGTATTAAAAGGATGAAGAACGAGACGTATCCGTTGATGAGCGAATCGGAGGGTCGCATACAGGCTCCCTCGAGTTGACCAAATAAAGCAACCAGTTCCAAAGGAAACAGTCCAGATATGTCTCCAGGGAGAGTCAGGCGCTCGTCCAAACCGGGACTCGATGTCGCGAACTTGCGAGCGTTGCATCTTCTCCGGGGCCGGGGTGAATGTCCACGCCAATCGATGGTCAGACTGGACGAACAAGTGAACTTGAGCTCTCATTTCTATAAATTCTTGTATCGGCTTGCGGACCGATAATGTTGATCTTTTATCCATTTAATGTCCGCTGAATATAGATGGACTAACAATAAATAATTATCCAAAATTTTCTGCAAACAAGAAAATAAAAATTTAAATAAAATATACCAATATTTTAAAATTTCTAGATCTTTTTGCTCATCGCATGAAGAAAAAAGAAAATATATTTTATATACTAGTGCGCACAGTTTTGCAAACTGTATATGAATTATAATTATTTTTTTTTTTATATATTTTTTTTATATTTAAATATTGTTTAAAATAAAAGTTTGTCTCGGAAAATTGCTATTTTAGTAAATAATATATCGCTTTAATATGATATTATAATTTTCCGCTTGAATCTACTGCAAGGACACGATATTTGCGTCATTAGAGATAGCTTTTTATCGAAACTTGATTAAAGTGTATTTTAATGCAAAGCATGTGAATTGCAATATGTTGTTAAATTGACAAGATATTAGAATAATTCAAATAACTAGATATATAATAAAAATGAAGAAAGACGTACATGATAAATATATATTATAAGAATAAATATAAGCCGATGCAAATTTAATACGATAAAGTTGTTTCTAAAGTTATTAAACAGTATAAAACAGCGACTTGCGAATCTGGGTTTATCCATTTCTATCGTATAAATTAAAATATTGTACGCAATCTTTATAATAAATAAAGATATACCCGAATTACTAAGAATGAGAGCGTAAGACGCTAATAGTAATTATAAATAAACATAAATATATACAACATTCACTAGCTTGCATCGTGGATATTTTTCCAGAGACTATAAAATGGCGCAAGAATTAATAAGCTACCTATCTAATCTATGAAAGAGTAAGAGAAAGGAATACGGGGAGAAAATCATTGCGTGAGAAGCAATGCTTTACTGAATATATAATTATACTACTATTTTATTTTTAATACGCTTGTATTAAAAATTTAATATAAACGCAATTATATTTGTTACATGAGGAGACTATACGTTATAAAAATTTAATGAAAGAATAAGCTACTCTTACTTTTATCCGGTAAAAAGAGTAATAAGTTGCGATACACACATCTAAATCTCTGAAATTCCCATTCAATCGCCCGGTCGCCCTTACTTCGCACATCCCGCATTTCTCTTTTGCATATGCACGCTATACTATTCGAATTCGGGCGATTCTTCTCGCTGCAACTGCTCGATGCACACGCGCTTGACGCGACGTGTGCATTTAGAAAACCGGTGCGTCCCCGTCGAAGGAACGCACGGGGAATCCAGACGAGTATTGTTGCCCCGACTGTCGAGGATCTTCTAGCGTTGGTGGACGAGACAGGGCGGGGAAAGGGGAGAGGGGAGCCTAAAGAGGGATGAAAGGCGCCGAGGGTTCGGTTACCTGCGGGGCCACGATACTCAGGTACTGCATTGTTGCGTTGTCGCCGGGATACGAGCCACTATGGCTCCATAGTGCTCGCCAGGAAGGCTGTGCAACGGGCGAGTCGAGGCTAATCTGCGAGGTGGCACTGAACCTGAGACAGGAAAACTCGCCTCCACGGAACGTGAAAAAAAAAAAAAAAGAGGAACTAAGGCGTGTTATGTGACATATAGTTGGTTTGCATGCACCTTGCGCCGGAATAGCATCTAACGCTTTCATTCCACGAAAAAATAAATCGATAGAATACGCAGATTGAGAAGAATACTGATCAAAGAAGACTGATCGATAAGGCTTTATTGCAGTCGTTTGGATAAAATAGATTTTTTCAAATATTACAATCGGTTTCGCATATATTTGTGTATTAAATGATCGCGATTATTATAAGACATGCATATATGTATATAGAATTTTTAATGATTATTATTAAAAATTAAAGGTGTAAAGAAATTATGAATATATTTAATTATTTTAATATAAGTATTGATTATTAAAAAATTATTAAAAAAATAAAAAAAATATCACCGTTCATATAATGGTCACTGTTTCGGACGATATATCTGCTTTTTGTTGCTCGGGATATGGCCACCCATGCGGAGTGTACTGAAATGCGTCGTGTGCGAGTTCGTCACCATGAAGAAACAACCACCATGGCAAGAATATAACGTTACACTCTTGGTGTAGCAGTCTTGGTGTGGGAACACCGCCGAGATGGAGGAGTGCAAGAGAAGAAGAGTATATACGCGCTGCTCGTATACAATCGCGGTTAAGGAATACTGTGGCTGTACAGACCTAAGGAATACGATATCCCTCGATCTCGTATCTTAAAAGTATCTTCGTCATGAGCATGTTGAAATCAACGTGTAATTTTATCAGGGCTTAATAATAAATCTGCTATTGCACTGATCCGCTACAACACGCATGTTGTCGCGGATCTAAATAACAAATTAAAGTCACGAGAGATTTTCACATACAAAGTACGGAAAAAGAAATTTTGTGACACATTTTTGCTTAATATATAATTTATATTTAGTAAAATTCTTCCGCATTCTTCTGCATTCGCAATAATAATATCAATAAATAAATATATGAGAAAAAGAATTAGAAATTAAGTAATCGGATTCTTGAGATTTTTTCTTATTTTAGCTATCCTTTAAGGGGGGGAAAAAAAAAAAAAGAAAAATGTAAATTTCAAATACTCATCTGAAATTGAATATAATCGCGATGATATTTCTTATTGAAGAAAAATATCACACGCAGCTGCAAAGTTATACTTTTTTCAAAATCTTACTACACGTTCCTCACATATATTATTCCATCATATGAATAAAATTTTTTCCACTTTGATGACCGAAACAGACTCGATATTTGTCGTAAGAGCTGCTTAATGACGCACCGCGAGATTATGCGTCATATGTATATAGCGAATTCGTTCACTGCCATTTTTTTTTTTTTCCAAGTGTTGACGCAGCCTTGCAAAAGCAGAGCCGCACGCGAAGTTTGACCTATACGCGGCAGGAGAGAGAGAGAGTACATTTTGTAAAAAAAAAAAAAATAAAAAAAAAATAGGTTTAAGTTTGCCAGCCATGTGGGTATATCGAGAGCACACTTGGCAGCACCATGTAGAAGCATATGTCGCGCTTTTTATCGAGCCTTTTATTTTTCGTCACGCTAATGTCGAGAGACGCCTTGTCCTTCGCCGTTAAGCTTGTTAAATATTTCGGATAAATGCGGATGAAATTGTGTGCTTTATATTTTACTTATTATTATATTTTTATGTTGAAGATTTATCGGAACTGTAACAGATTCGATGGCGAAGGCATTCGATAGCGCTTCCTTTAACAATTTTTCCAGTCGTTAATGCATTTTTAAGACGCAGTAAATAATATATATGCTTTTCAACAATTCCATAATGTAATTACATTTGATATTTAATTAATCAGAAAATGTGCATTTTTGTACATATCATTTTGTATGTATTTTGGCGCGGTAAATATCGCGTACGCTTTTCTTTTATTTTTTTTTTTTTTGCTCAAAAATCTCGAAATTAAACAAATTGAAGATAAGATAACGCTATGAAACGGTATCGCAATTAGTGAAATGGCCAACATATATAATGTATGCCATCGAAACCTGGATTTCTTCAGCGTAAATCAATCCAACGTTCCCGTACCAGTTCCGTTATGGGAAAAGAAAGACGTACTGACAGTCTGTGTCTTCCCGCGCTTAGCGCGCGTGTGTTTTTCTCCTTTCTTCTTCATCGTGCTTCTCGATCTTCGATGATTTATATCTTTTTTTTTTTCTCGCGCGATCGCATCTCTTGATCCCGGCCGCACGATTTTTCAGGTGGCTACTGTCTCTGAAGAAAATCTATTGCCTGAATTGTCTGTTCGCGATTTTAAAAGTCGATTTCTTCCACATGCTAGGATTTACGTAACCGTGAAATAAAATGCAAAGTGCTTAACACGTTGAATGCCAGATTTAATTTGCTTCTCTTTCCGTTTATACCGAGAGAGAGAGAGAGAGAGAGAGAGAGAGAAAAGAAATTCCTATTCTATATATATATATATATATATATCACATATCTCTCGATATAATATAATTGAATTCTATAAAATTATTATGTACATTTATCTTTCTGCCAGTGACAGGCGCGGCGTCATTGAAAAATAAAAATAAATTTTCGGTCACCGATGTGTTCATTCAACGTCTTGATAGAAACTGCGGAAATAAAAAAAAAAAAAAACAATAATAAATTATCATATTTAAACTCACATTACAGTGAATATTTTTGAAATGACATATTTTGCGATTTTATTAAATTTTAGGCTCTTGTAAATGATAACAATCTCTATCTTAATAAAGTAAACTGAAATACTAGTGATCATGTAAAATATACCGTTAATAGGAAAATTTATGAATAGTTAATTTTTTATTGTATTTTATCTTTAAAATTTATATTTTTGTAAATACTCTTATATTCCTTTTACAAGCATTTTGAGTGTCATGAATATAAGAAATAATTAAATATCACATTTGTAGCGAATGAATTCCACCCGCCAGCCGGATGACGACTGTCGTCCGTTGAATAATACAATACACACGTAAGATATAACAATGAGAACAATTACGACGTATCAGCTGATTATAGAAATGAAGTCGTACACCTGGCGGGTGGACAGAATTCAAGTTCAAATACAAGCATTGTAGTTATATTGTCGTGATGCTACCGCGAGTAGGGAGGGGTCTCTCTCTCTTTTGGGGACCATTTGCCTAACCATTCTGCCTCAGATTGGCAAGAGTCACGACGAATACTGACTGCGAGTCTGGTCGAGTGCACTCTTTGGTCAACCATGGTAAAAAGGGGCGAAGGTGAATGAGAGATCGACCTAGATCGTTTCTTCGTCCTCTGTTCCTTGGCCTTACGTTCCTCCTTTTTTACTTTTTTTCTCCGCGCGACGACATGAAATTCCTCTGGCGAATAGAGACTGCTCGGTTTCTGTTCGCCAGATCCCTGGTCAATGCAATCTCCAGTAGTATCAAGAATGCTTTGTACGCAGGACGAATAACGAGCGGCAAATGGGTCCCCTGCATCTCAGCCTCTTAGAAAAGCCCCGAACGGACCACTTCAAGTCGTAGTCGCGACAGCGAATTTCGACGATCAAACGAACTATTTGCCGGTTCGCGTAAATGATCCTTTTCAGTTTACATGCTGCGTATAACGCATAAGGTAGCGGGTAAAAGCTACGATCATAATTACTTCACTATTTTATTAAGTTTGAGAAAATATAGATATACAATAAATGTCATTAAAAAATATCCAATAAATTTATGTAATATGGTGCGCGCGTTTACATTATATATTTTTTTAATATTTTTTAAATCTATATTTTCATATAGTACGTAAAAAACATATTAATGTTATCGTTTGGAAAATTTTTACCTTACTATTATTTAACAGCGCATGCTAATTTAAAATCTAATCGTACAAATATATTTAGTATTTGAAGTTAATAATTTGTCACAAATTACTTTTCATCTTGATAAAAAAAGAATTAACTTTACTTTGTTTAAAAAAATGTTATCCAAATATTATTAATCAGAGAATATCTCACATACAAGAGACTAACGTATGAAAAAGAAAGGTAAAAGCGATAAAAAATAGAGTTAGAAATAATAAATAATCAGAAATAATTAATATCTTTTTTTAGAACGAATGTAAAAGACGAAACAGTAGCATAGGATGGAAGCGATATGGCAGTTGATGTTAGTAGCTATTTTTGCAGGTGCAATTCACGGCTCGTCGGAATATAATTGACGGTGAAATACGCGAGTTGCTTCTTACTTCGCTCTGATCCTTTGCGATTCCTCTCGCGCCTTCTTTCAATGCTGCTCGCTTCATGAAATATTCGCGATATCGGCTTGTCTCCGCTGATAGACCTCGAAGAGTTCCGCGAAGTGACGAATCGTTCGTGTTGAGAAAGAAGAAAGATAGATTGAAAAATCAGCACGTAGGAGATAACGTATTCATGTATTCCGTTGGCTTAACTAAATCTCGTCTCTTTGCTTATTTTGTCAGTGTTATTTACACACTCTTATGCATTCAAGAGCTGATTCATGTGGCGCATCTAAAGAAAAATATATATCTTTTGATTCGATGTTATCTACATAGTCAAATTTTTAATATTACAAAAGAATTAAGCGTTATATATAATTACATTTTGAATTACTTGAATATTATATATATTGTATATACGTGTATATAAGTTTATATATTAACGTATGAATATTTGAACACAAAAATTTTAAACAACATAATTTTTAATAAGAAAGCATAAAATTTTCGACTGTGTATGTGTCTGTACAAATTATTTATTATAAATTAAGAATGTTATTAATGAGGCATCAAATATACATATCTATACTGTATAAATATATATTAATAATAGGATATACAGATAATTATTACATACATATCATGTGTGCTTACATATATGTATATGTGTACAATATTTCATAGATATGTGAATAATATCTGTTTTAGAAGAAAGTATAGAACAAAATTTTACTCTTAAGTAATTATTTTTATGTGAAAAAATATGTGCAATTACAAGTATATGTACCATTTTCTTTCAAATCCTGCATATTATTATACAAGAAATTCCAATGGAAAGTTTAGTAATAGAAATATTAGCTCTCTAAGAGAACATTAGTATTTTACTTCCGAATACTTTAGAATGATCTATGACATTCTCAAGTGCGATGTTTCCCCATAGTTATAAAAGTTTCACAAATTGTGCAGCTTCTTGTGAGCTAAGTGCCCATCTTATGATGCACGAAGCACACAAAGGATGCGTACACAGTCAAAAGGTCCTCAGCCACTTTGCGGTGTCCTCTTTGGGAAAAGACGACGAGCAGAATGAAAGGACGCTTCAATTCCGTAAATATTAGGACAGGTTCGCCTAGGTAATCTTACTTCGTAAAGGAAAATACACAGCATCCCTTACGGAAGTAGCCTCTTATGGCTCACAAGATTGCATGAAAACTAATTTCTCTGAATAATTCAAAATTATTTGGTCTCTTCAATTGCTATTGATGTCTTTGCTATCAATCTTAAATGTAATACGCCTGCGCGTTCGGAGAATAGCAATATTTAATATATATATATATATATATATATATTAATATATATTAAAATATTTTATTTATATTATTTTCAATTAAATTATTATATATTTAGTTTATCGTTATTTTCAATTTTAAATACCGTTTTAAATACATGTATTTTTTATTACATATCGATATATATATATATATATATATATATATATATATGGAAAACATATGATCTCTCGATATGTAATAAAAAATACATGTATTTAAAATTGAAAATAACGATAAACTAAATATATAAAGTCAATTTTTATAAAATAAGATTACAAATATATTTTACGAGAGACTCGAGCATTCTATAACGCATTTCCATTTCATTCATAATTGTCTTTCACCAATCGATGTTCATTCATGTTATCAATTTACCTGCTTTAACACGACTCTATGTTGCGTCGATAAATTGCGTATCGAAATATGATATCTACACTTTTTCTTATCAATTCTCGCTCGTGCGTATTGAACAACGTTCACGACGGCTTTTGAATTCGAATTCTCGTATCATGATTCTATAATCGCTTTGATTCAATAATCGTATTTCATATTTTTTTTTATTTTGCAAAAAAAAAAATAAGACAAGAATTGAGTGCTTTATATAAGTTTGTATATGTGACAAAGGAATTAAGAGAAGAGAGAATTTATTATCGACAAAGATATATATCTCACATTGATAACGGCACATGTTATCGCGTATGCAATTACCGAACCGTAGGTGAGATTGATCTCGTATTTGTTTAACACAAAGCGTCTTTCGAATCGACAAAAGATTTTTAAGGATCAATTTTTCTCAGGCTTTCCTCTTTTTTTCAACGATCCCATAGTTGTCGCGAACGAAAGTACTCGAGTGAACTCGGAGTGAACGTGAAATTTCCCACGAACCGTTGTCAAGGTACATAGTCCTTCCGCTGCCATTAAGTATACCTCGTTACTTTCGCTGACAACGCACACGATAGATATACAACGTATACAAATCTGCTGTGAAAGAACGGCGAAGAAAATTCACATTTGCCCTCATCAGGGATCATTACATTAGCGAGCATTCGCGCGATGGTTTTAAAATTAGTTCCCGTTTACCGCGCCGCTCCGGCAAAGAGGAAAAAGTGCCAGGTGCGCCATAGGAAACGGGTATGAATATCTAATATACAGGCGAACCCGGAAGCGAGACGAGAGGTGCACGTCCTGTTCTAAGGACTTCGTCTCTCCTTTCACGTGAACCTCGCCTCGTGATGTCCCGTGGGCACCGGCAGCTGCCGGTATGGACAGCCAAGTTCGTCCTTCTGGTGTTTTAAGGAAATTTATATCCCGTTTTCTCCCTCATCCATGAATCTGAGAAAAAAATCTAGCAACCAGCTTGCCAGGATATCCACCCACTTCCTCTTGTACGATTGAAAAAAGGAAAGCATTTCCCTAAGGAATTGTGCGTGGACCTGAGGCTCGAGGAAATTTTTCTAATTTTATATTGTCGAATTTACAGAATATATCGTAATTATATTTTCGTAATTATAATTATTATTTTATTTAAAAAATATTTATGATATATATCATAATAATTTGAACATAGCAAGAGAGAGAAAAGATATTAAAAGTATTTTTATTAAGCATTATTATAAACTAAATAATAGCTGCTTAATTTATAAACACATATATAAAATCTGTATATGTATGTATATAATAGCATCTTAGAGGATTGATAGAGTAGATATTTAGAAATATTGTATGTCGAAATATAAAACTGCCAAATGTGAGATCGTCACCTGACGCGGATGATAACTGGTCTTAATTGAGCAACGTGCTAATAAGATTCTCTACGTTACGCAGACGTCAGATTATTTTCTATCATTAGATTGAGATAACTGTATATACAATATTATTTGTAAAGTAGGAGAGATCGAATAACGTATACGAAAACAGAGTCGTGCGAAAGTTTGAGGAACGGAGGAGTCCATAAGGTGAACATGTGCTACGAACGATAGATCATCCAATAGATTCATTGTGATCTTCGATCTTTACATCTGCGTAGCACATTAATAATAGAGCACAGCAGCGATATTCCCGATGTCTGCTGCGCTCCCTCTTTTCTCTCACCTTTTTTTTTTACGAGATTTTCTTACCTGGACCACCGACATCATCCCACGCTCGATGATGAGCAGGTGATGAACCTCCACCGACCCATCTCGAAATCGAAACCTTCACATATTATGTTTCCAAAGATCTTCGTTTGGTCCAAGTCATAATTCTTCGTGTCATATTGCTGCTGTCGATTACCGTAGCATCTGTCAACCTCGATTAAAATAAATTACATAATCTAAATACGCTTACATTTAAATGTTACAAATCACTTGCTTTATCTTCTTTGTTATAAGCAAAAAAAAAGATAAATTGAAAATCCATCAAGAGAATTTGTGTAATCTCGCTATTATATTCAACAAATTAAACGAATAGCGTTTGCGCTGAAAAGAATAGATGGAATGTGCATTTTATACTAAATTTATTGCACTTTTCATCGAATTTTTATATTAAAAAAAAAAATGAAAATTTTGTTTCTATCGTAACACATAATACAAGAAACTTATATAAGAGTTAAATTGATGTATTTATCATCGCAAATAATTGCATAACTTGAATATATTGGCAGATAAGTGCACCAGAATATTTATAGAACGCATTATGCTCTTCTATTTTTATTCAGTATATATATATATAGATTAATTCATAAGTATCTGTTTCTCATCTTCTACGACCACCCACGATTCAAGAATTATTTTCGTGCGATAACCCTACGCGATAGCAATGAAAGACGGTGGGCGGCCGAGTATCTTACCATCAGTTAACAACAAATACAATATAACGACGCCTTTCTTCGCTCCTTCCTTTGTTCGCCATGCATTAATCATTCAATTTGTGACCACTATTCGCAAGTGTTCACTTATCCTCACCTGCAAATCATCATTTGCGGTCAATTTTTCCGCTGATATGTATAACGCGACGACTATGGCTTCGCGATGCAATGAAATCACGAGGTAAAATTGCGGAATAGCATGCATTTCGTTGTTTATATTTTCCTTTTAACGACCGTATATTTTCCGAAGACATCCGGTTTCCGAACAACTGATCTCCGAGCGAGGAGATAAATGAAATTAAGATAAATTCCTAGTCTTATTCTAATCCGCAACGCGACAAAGAAATGGAATTTGTCCGGGTAATAGACGAATTCATTTTGGCATAGTTATCACGTATATCTGAGTGCACAATGAATTATGTACATTAAAAAAATGGCTGGAATTATGACAATCTGATGTAAATAAGAAGAAAGTTGTTCTTAAGTTGTCATTATTTTTCTCAAGAAGAAACAAATTAAAATATAATAAATATCAGCGGAAAATAGTAAAGTTTCTAAATTTTATATAATATAAATATATACATAACACATTATTTAATTTCTTCTTATGTCTCATTTTCTCGATACAAGAACCGATCAAAATCTTTAATCATAAAAAGATCAACGTTAGATTCACTAAAACTTCCCTTAACACCCGCGAGCATCACTTTCCTTGGTCTTTATGTGATTTTAACGATGAGAGAGTTTTGCATGCAAAATCGATTTCACTCGACTTCGAATACTCAGAAGCGGATAATCGCGACGAAGCGCAGCAAAGCAAACGCATTCGCGTTCTTGTGAAACAATCGTTCATTATCCGCGAGTTTATCGACGTCGAGAAACATTCCGTCGTCTTTTTTCTTTTTCTCTCTATGTCTTTTTTTTTTTATTATTATCAACGACGATATCGTCGACAATAATTCTTATTGACGCTGCGGTACCGTTTTCCGTTAGCCAACTGAGATAATTAGACGAGCGTCGTGGTTGTTTTGCGCTCTGCCAAGCGAGACTACCTCAAGCGAACGACGTATAGTATTTTGTCTCGTGAGACTTTGCGAAAATTTGCACTTTTATACCCTTGTCCGAGCTTGTAGGACGATCCCGACCTTCGACGTTCCTTCCTTCTTTTTAGCTTCTGTCTCCCTTTCTTCGTTGGTGAATCTCACCCCATCCTCGCCTGGCCATACACCTCTCCAAATTATATATCTGCACGGAATACAGTCCCTCATTTACTTTACTCTGAATGAGAATGTAATGGACATCTACGGAACAATCAACTTGGATCTTGGAACCCGTTGGGTGGTTTCGATTCGCGATAGAATTAATTTTCAATCAATTTGTATTTATTAATATAAAGAGATAATATATTCTATTTTTCAATAGAAATCTTTTGACGTTTCAAAGTTTACGAACAGATATATTTTCGATGAATAATCTACATACACATAATTAAAAATTTTACATAATTTGTATATATATACAAATTATGTAAAATTGTATGTACATGTACGTTGCAACTTTTGATTTTATTTTGTAAGAATTGTTTCACGATTTCTTATAAATATACATTATAACGAGGCAAAAAAATAAATTAGAATAAGAGATCTATTATTTATAATCATAGATGATTTAAAACTAAAAAACAATAAAAATTACAGTTTTTCTTAATCTTTTAATGTTCTATAAAAAAATAATTAAAAATTCTAAATATAATTAAAATATAATTAAAAAATATTAAAAAATCTTTTAATGTTCTATATACACAGAAAAATTTTTTTCATATACACAAAATTAATTTTAGTATAATTAATTTTCAGATTTATAAATTTCAATTAAAGCACATGATATCTCCTAGATTTTGATCGCTTTTTACAGTGGAATGCTCGCACTCGAACATTCCCTTGCCGCAGTCGAGCGTCGAGTTTTCTGCACGGAGTTCACCTCTCTTGCGAAATGGCGTTAGAGAAGGGTACCGTTAGTTTGCCTCGAGAAGGAGACAGTTTCTATCGCGAGGGCAAGCAGGGATCTAGCATGTAATCATAAGCGTATAGCCATCGTAGATAGTGTGCCGCGAGTAACCATGCGCGACTGCAATCAAATACAAAGTTCTACACCTTTGTGACAATCAACAGAAAAGACATATGCTAATAGTGATCTCACAAGATTATGAATACTTATTTTGAATCTAAGACAATAATGATCCCAATAAAATACGGCTACTCATGCTTTAATAATATTAATATTAATTATTTATATTTTATAGTTCGCATTAAAAACGAGAAATATAAAAGTGTGACTTATTTCTCTCTAATGAAATAAAAAAAGTTTGATAAAGTAACTTTATTGCTCGAATACTATTGTTATATTGTTCCCTTGATTGTTTTAGCTCATACCTGAATAAAATATAAAAAATTAAAATCATCGATATTGAGAAAAAAGAAATGATATAATACGGTCAGAAATGTATATGATTAGTTATGAAAAGATCTGTTAATATATATAATTTTATATGATCGTATATAATAATATTCGAAATTTGGTGCGGTAATCTTATCTATATATAATCATATTTGTTTAGATCTATTTTCATATATAATCAGATCTATAGCCGAATATGATTATATATATATAAGATAAGGTTATATCACGTCGAGTTTCTCGAATTTAATTATATATGGTCAGATCATATTGCGTCAAATTTTCGATTTAATTATATATGGCCAGATCATACAATATATTGCTCCAAAATTTTTCGTGATTTAATTATATACGATCTTACATAAATCCATTTCTTCTCAGGTATTTCTTATTTATATTTTTCCAATACTTATCACGACGCAATAATATTACAATCGAAATATTAACAATATAAATTTTGATTATCTTATCAATTCTCTAGTGTTATTTAATAAATTATTTAGTAATTCCAATTGCTCTCTTCTTCCCTCTCAATTTATATTTATATTATTAGTAATTAGTACATGCACATATAATATTTCTTTTTCGTCTTTTTGAACGGATAATTCATATATGAAATAATAAGAG
The DNA here is from genome assembly GCF_030449975.1 of Polyergus mexicanus. NCBI lineage: Eukaryota > Metazoa > Arthropoda > Insecta > Hymenoptera > Formicidae > Polyergus > Polyergus mexicanus. Next base: position 5,020,011 of record NW_027223339.1, on the reverse strand, counting down.
AAGATCATTTTTTAATTACTATTTGCAATTATGTTGTATTATAAATAATTGATTATTTTAATAAACGAGAAAAAATATCATTATTTTTAACCCTAGATTTTACTTTACTATTAAATTGAAATTATTTTGTGGATATGTTTGGCTTTAAATAATAATCGACTTTGCCTAAAAGATAATTTTATGGTTACAATACGCCTTCTTTATCATTAATCTATAGTAATGATAAAACAATATACATAAAACAGAAAGACTTTTAGTTCTACGACTAAGGCTGCTCCATAATCCAGTTTTAAATAAAAATTTACACGTATTATTCGTATAATTAAAATTTCATCATTAAACTTATTGTAACAAATATATAAATTATGTATTATTTGATATATATATATATATAGAAAAAAAAAAGAAAAAATCTTTGTGAAAACATATTAGGAAAAGCCTTGAACGCTCGCGAGTATTTTTTCGCTGTTTACGGAAAATGTAATTAAGCATATAACATTATCGTGAAAAGTGAGCATTATTCTTCCATTCTGAGGCATTCAGTTAGTAAATCTAATTGTCAACTAAGGCGGAAGAGCATTTTTCCGGAATGAATACCTGTTACCTTTTATACAAAGCATTCGCTTCTGAGAAATATAAGGAAACGTTACAATTTCTTTATACTTCATGAAAACATTAACAACTTCAATCGGATAAAAATGCTTTAATTGAATAAAGTACGATAATAATCTCCATTTCAAGCATAAATACTAAGCTTACATTAATTGCATATTCTTCTAGAAAAATAATTATATATTATTTAAACATATTTACTTTTTATTTCTAAATTTTTCCCATTTTTTTAATAAAAATATTTTTAGATTTTTGTGTACAAAATAGTAAAACAATATACAGTGTTATTAAAAAACATAATATCTTGAAATTTTGGATTAGCAAATCGTTCGCGTTCATTAAAACTAAAAATATTCCTATTAAAAAAAAAAAAAAGATATATTATCTTACTGCTTATCTTACTGCTTGTTCAGGCATCTCATATCTTTATTATGACGTCGGCAGGTGCGTGCGTGCGTACGTGCGTACCCCATGTGGGAAAAGAGCCAAAGAGAAAAGCAACAGGCGGCGGTTAGAATTGAAAGATGATTGAAGAGAGAAGACAAGCGTCATAGAAATACTACGAATGTTAAAAAAATATAAAAAATTTGACAAATGGATTTAATTTTAATTAATTTACAAACAAACGCTGGAAAGAGAAACAATCAGAATCAAATTCTTACAAATAATGTTATTTTTATAAGAACATTGAAAGCTTCTTTTAATATAAAGTTTTTGTGTCTTAAAAAAATATTTAAAAAGTAACCATAACTTTTTTTAATGCTTGCGATAATAGGACGTATTGTTTGCCTGTTATAAATATTTATCGTGTATATATACTAAATTATCTCTCTCTCTCTCTATATATATATATATATATTTCCCATGCGCGTGTGGTACCGGACAAAATACATTTTCCAGATGGAAAATGTTCTCTTCTGCTAGTTCTTTTTCTTTCAACCACCGCTTCTCTTGCCACACGACCAGGCGCCACCCATTTCTTGGCACATGTGCAGCATACTTTGAGGCCTCTGCCTTTGGCTTCCCACGTCCCGAAGGCTTCTGGGAAAACAGAAAGTATCACTGCCCAGAAACACTAGAAATTTACGACAAGTGGTTTGCGCTCATCGGACCCACGTCCGACATTTAAAGTTAGACATAGAATGTAATCTAAGCGCTAAGAATTCAGACATACTGACAATGAGCTTAAAAGGACATTTGCAAATATTACGATTAAGCATAGATTTTTAAAAATACACCTTGTTTATAAAAAGTTAAACATTTATAATTTCTATAATTCTTGTGGTCATTTTAATAATTTTTTTATTTCTTCAAAGATACGTGCTAATAAATTACAAAATTTATTCTAGTTTATCTCTCATAAAAGACGCTCATAGTTTATTTTAATATTAAGAAATTTAACATTATTTAACATTATAGATAAAAGTAGGAAGGGCAAGCGCGATGAGAATAATGTTGTATAAATAAATTTTGCGCAAGTGATTATCACAACAGAATAATGGGTTATGATTGAATATAGCGGAAACAATTGCGCCGTTGTGTTAAATATTCGTGGAGAACGCCCCAATTTCATACGTTGTTCCGAAACGAAAACGACTTCTTGTCATATACACGATTCTATAACGGAATTTCTCGCTGGTTGAAAACTGGCCAACCGCTCTCTTCACCTTAGACGTCGTTCGCACGACGACTACTGTAATTCGTCCCAAGGTGTAACTCGCCTCTCCAAGACAGTTCTTTACAAACTGGGGTATCGCAGATCTTTTTAGCATATCTGGTTCACATATTACATGTTTTATTTACGTAATATAACTCCATAGTCCGGTGTATATATAATATACATATATATATGAATAATATTTTCTACATATTACTCAAATAAGATGTGCATTGATTATTTTATTATGGCACATGTGACACCGATTGAATTTTAATTCCATCAAACTTGATATGTGCATTTAAATCAATTCATTAATTAAATTTAAATTAAATATATAATTTAACATAATTTAACTAAATACATTAATTTAAATTTAACTTAGTTTTTGTAACTAAATATACATATTAAAGCGTTCTTTAATATATTTAAATATATGGATGTAGGATATTTAGATAAGTACGTATATACTAGAAAGTCTAGTACTATTGTATATAATTATTAAATGTTTTTTTTTGGATTTGTTTTTCTAGATGGTTTTCGCAACTCAAAGAACACAGTTTCTTTTTAGATTCGATTACAAATTATTAACAAATTAATAAAATCGACGATTCATAGCAGTCCCTAATAGGATCTTTGTATTGTCGAGAATTTCTTAATCGATCGCTATAGTTTTATTAAGAATAATGCGCGGGATCCTCTCATAAACGCGGATTCTTATCGTCGATCGTATTGATTAAGAATGATTAATTTTTAACGATCTTATCTTATCACATATGAATATTTTTGAAAAAGGCTTTATCATTGTTTATACATAAACGTTAAAGTCTATATTCAAAAATATACAAAGGTTTTATATATAATAAATGAAATAAAAAAATTTCTATATTTTCTTTTTTCGTCGGCCACGATGTAACCCATAAAATGTCGATAGCGATGCTTTTCTCCACTTTTGCTTTTAATACTCTATAAAGAGCTCGCATACGACAGTTTCGATATAATTTTAACGTTGCGTTTTATCAATTTCACCAGCGTTGTAAGACGAAACTGGACAATAAAATACGCAGATATGCGCCGTAATTCGCCTTAATCTCCGGGATTGAAGTATAATTTGTCGCCTTTTACGATTTATTACGGCCTATAGTATATAGCATATAGTAACACAACTACGCAAGTGCTTATTCGAATAACGATTGACGATTACATAGCTGTGTCATGCGTAAAACTTCTTCGCATTAACGATAAAATTGATAACGTTGTTTGTTTATTAGAAGATATATAATTTCAGGAAAAATTTCACAATTTTTAAATAACGCACGAGTTGATTTATTAATTACTAGAAAATATTCCATTATAAATGTGTAAGAAATAAATATTTTTATAAATGTACATCGTACTATTTAATTATTTTTTTCTATTTTTCTCAGAGTTTTTCATTTAGTTTTAATATTAAAAATATCTTGTTGTAATAAAAGTTATTTAAGTATAATAATAAAATTATGTTATTTTTTTTAAACAAATATGTTAAAGGTACTTTTCCTTCAAATTTTCTATTAAAACAAAATGCCAATTTCATTTATATTATATAATTAACTAATTAGTTTGGTTGTACATTTATAAAATTTAAACTGATTGTATGTAATTTACTCTTCTCTCAGCCACACACATTACCATCTGAAATTCTCCCGATGCACTTTATGCAGCATAACCGAGCAGCGGTACTAATTCAATTGTCATTCTTTTCGTCGGGCAACAAGCTGCGATAATGCTAACTATTAATTAAGGAAACATCTTAATTGCCGTTCAGAATTTTTATAAGTGGCCTATATTGTACATAGTACTCTTCTCGACGATGCGGGTTGATGCTGAGAGTAGGAAATTCGGTAGGAAATTCTTCATTAAACTGTTTAAATTTGCTTTGTATGCGATAAGTCAGACAAATTACGTACATTGCGTTTAATTTCGGGGATTCAATAATTATCAATATCGAAATCACCGGATACGATATATATTGCCACCTCACGATGAGTCACATTTAGCAATATTTTGGAGAAAAATAAACTGTTACGTAGTATTTGGCAAAAATTCTCGAACAATAATGAAATTGAAATGACGTTAATAATATACGAATGATATCATTCTCCATTTATATAAATTGATTAAAAGTATTGCACTTTGTTCGTGCAACTACAAGTCTTATAATTTACAAATTATTGGTACATGTTATTATTTTAAAATAGGTATTTTTGTTTGTAATTTGGATTTAAGAGAAATGACGATAGGATCATGATACTTTGTGTAAATACAATTAAATAATGAGACCACCAATTATTAGAATATTATTATAATATTGTAATAATATTCTGAATAATATATCTGTGATATCTAAGCTTTTACAAGTAAATCTAAATTGTCGAAATTTTCTAAGAATGACGCAAATTTTCCTTTTTACGAAAATTAAAAATTTTATACAATCAAATGGACAAGTGATTCTTGCTAGATCTTCTCGCTATTAATTGTTTCCCCATTGATGATACAAGACACGTGGCACAGATTACATACATTCTACTATTCAGATAAACGAGAAAAGATAAAAACGTTTCTTTCCTCAATGATGTTCCGTAAGATTCCCCTTCTATGACCACCATGTCCTTCAATATTTTCTCACTGAGTACTTCATTCAGATTAGAAGCACAATGCTTGTAATTCATAGTACTGTTTCCCTTTCGTAACATCTTTTCCTATACTTGTTCTCTGTATAATTATAACGTTAACGAATAATTGATAATGGAATTAAAAGTTAATATAATTTGCAAAAATATGTTACATGTATATTCAATATTACGAATGTTTGTGAAACAATATTTATGAAGCAAAATTTATGATAAAGAAAAGATATTATTAGAATAAAATAAAATGATTAAAGATTTTTTTGCATCCAACATAAGAATATATGTAAATATATAACTTTTATATAAAAAATTCAAAATATAAAAAATTCCTATTCTATAATACATGAATATCGAAATGTTTATTATATACGTAATCTGTTATGTCCGTATGGTATAACGTATAATAATAATAACTGCGCTCTTCGGTATTCCAATGATTACATCGATTATTGTTCTCTGTCACGGTCTTAGTCGAACATACGGATTCCATGCATTATACAAGAAAAATAAATTTAAATGCTTCGTAAGCTTTTAATTCCAAAGTAAAAATTACGTCAGTGTTAATCAATTTGAAATATCTCCTTCGCGTCATTTGCTATAATGTAACGTCATCTTGAAAACAGGCAACGATACTTAGGCAAACTTACTGTTCGAAAGATATATGTGTTTATAAGGGAGATTATATGTGAGAAAGGAGAGAATGAGAGGAGAACCCGGCAAATAAACTTCCCTTTTCTCGAAAAGATACATGACACTTGCGACACACGTACGAACGTTCTACGTCCATATCAGGAATACTTAATGCGAAGTGTTTAGTATTCTCAGACATGGTTGTGAAAACATGTTACTATTCGCGAGTACAGGAAAGTAACCGTGCCCTGATACAAGTGAGATTCCACGGCAACACACCTTAAAAGAATTTTCAGAAACTCATCTACATTAGCGTTTCCTTGTTCGTTTGAATAAAGCGGTATATAATAACATTTTTTATTTAATTATTCGTTGCATTAATCTTGTTATTATTGAGTTATGAATTCTTTGTCAAATTAAATTAATATCTATATAAATTCATGTATGTATAATTTAAAAAATTTAATGTTTTCTCTGTAAAATCGCAGATTAAAACAGCTAACGTAATTGTCTTATTGTTAGAAAAATTGTTATTTAGAAAACTCAATTAAATTTATAACCAGATCATTGACTTCTCGCCTGATTTCTGACGACTGACATCTTCTGTCTCGGCTTTGTGTTTTTTTTTATTCTTTTCGCATGCTACCGCTCACACACACATACACGCATACATTCCTGTTCGCCCACGCATCTAATAACCTGTACACATGTAAACCAACCGGTTAATCACGACGCTACAACCTCAGAATGAGATTTATAAATCTCGCTTCGATAGATATCTTGTCTAAGATCCTTCGTCATGAATTATAATTATATTAATGATGAAAAAGCAATCGATTACAAATAATTATATTATTCTCTTACAGAGTTGCGCTTCAAAATCAAGTAGTTATATTTTATACTAAATAGAACTCTAAATAAATATATTCACGTAAAGCGCCACAATGATATAACGTAAGTTATAATTTTACACAAGAATAAAATGTCAAAATACTTATAATCCGGACAAATAATTTGAGATAATTCTTTTATATATGTATTAAATATAATAGTAAAAAATTTTAATACTATTGGACACTATGTGTCATTATAAAAGTAACTATACAGAAGTATAAAATTTTTTGTTTTTAATACAAATCAATTTAAAAAAACTTTAACATTTCTATGTCACGGTTTCATATAAATTTTAAAATCTAAAGAAATAATCATGTACGTAAAACAAATGTGACACGTATTTGATGTAACCTTTTTTTGCGCCACGATCAAATGTGTACATACATTTGACGAGTATGACAGGAAACGTTCCAAGTTCGGCAATAAATTGCCAATATGGGCAATTCGCCGATACCAATACTCACGAAACCACACTTGCCACGTCCGCTCCACTTAGAAAAGAATCGAAGTGAAAGTCTTCAAGGTGGTTTCTCAGATCATTTGCAGTCTCCTACAGGATGCAGATGTTTGAAATCCTACCTTGTGTAAAGTGCAGAGAGATGCTTCAATGAGAGACGTAGCACCGTTATACGTATACATCACTCGTGCAATTATTTCGCGTACAACTACTTCAAATTTATTACTATTCAATATTTGCTAGTTGTTTTCGATAATTTAAATTATACAACAAAATTGTTTCAACCATATAACAGAGATGTACGTTCTGTCATTTGACAAAACAATTTATTACAATGATAGAATTTTTTTACGATTTCTGGCTTCTTCTCGCATATTTTGAAATGAGATTCTGGATGGATCAGTCTCTCTTTAAATTAAAAATCTTTTTCCTTTTCTCTTTTTTTTTTTTTTTTTTTTTTTTTTTTTTTTTATAAGTATATACTTATTATTTTTTCTTTTTTACAGAATTAAATATAATTTTTTTAATAAACATATATATTTTATACGTAAATGCAATCTCTCTCTCTCTCTCTCTCTCTCTCTCTCTTTTAATCTTCTCAATTTCAAATAGTATTAGATTGCTTATAAATTTTTACCCATTATTCAACTTGAAAATAAGAAATATATAGATTTGTAAGATTTGTTTAATAATTTTATACGGTTAGAATTATCTTAATTATGCGCAAAATGTTGCACGATTAATTCAACGAAACTTTAAAATCATTTAGAAACATTTAGAAACATTTTTGCACACAAACATTTTACTCAAAAATTATCTTTATTATCTTGTATTGGTTTCACAAAAAAATTTATGTATATTATTATTATTTAAAAACTACGCGTTTTACATTAAAGAAGCAAAATCTATACGGTTATCGCTGGTGATATTTAATTGTCAGCGCACAATCTTAACATGATGCATCACGCGTACGTAATGATCGTGTTCTCTGTGTGTCGGCCTCGCATTAATGATCGTCGGGACAATTGCGCGGCAGAAAACATTAGCCTCTGTTTGAAAAATACAACAAATATAAAACTTCTCGAGAGAATAATAAGTTTAAAAATATTAATATCCTTGAATTAAGTTAAGAAAAATGTAATCTAAAATATAAAAAAGATTTCCAGCTTTCAGAATTTACTTTATAAAATATTATCAATGTCGTTACTTTGCTTAGATGTCTAACTCCCTATATACTGTTATAACATAAATAACAATTAATAAAAGATTGCATTCATCGATTTAAAAAAACGGATTTTTCTTAAAACAAAAATTTTTAGCTTTTTTAATATAATTAATGACACCTATATAATTAATGCAAGTTCTAAAAGTCATATAATACGCAAAAACGTTTTACTTTTATTTATTGCGTTTTCTCGTCGTAAAATCGATTCTTAACTACGCTTCAAAATACAATAAATTGCGACAAATATAAAATGTCGTAAGCTGAAGCGCTTCTCTTACCGCGTAACACACAAAAAAATTTACAAAAAAACATGAGTTTTTCTCTCTCCCGAACCTTACGTAACGACATCCTCCATTGCGATATACTCAACCGCCGTTTTAGATTATACCTATTCGCGTGAATGGAATTCATCCTTAATACCCAATGTAAATTCGCGCATGTTTTTAAGCCATTCTCCGCGGCTTTCTTTTAACCAGTTTCCGCGGGACTAAGGCGGAAATCGCATTCGAAGCAGATCGTAGATTACCAGCATGGATTTATACTGACTGACGTTAATGGACTGGGCGATGCAGCAGATATTTAATCAATTTCCACGGCTTACCTTTCAATTGGCACATAGCGAATGCTATAAAAGTCCTCATTTCATTCAAGCAAAAAAATTAATAACATTTTCGTGAGAATTGTTTCCTTACATATATTAAAATAGCATTTTCTAACATATTATTAAAATATTATTATTGTTGCGCTTATTATAAAATCATATTCCCTATTTTTATATAAAAAAAAAAAAATACATATATATCTTCATGTATATAATCATTCTATTTCTAATATACAAAGCTTGAAACTGATATAATATTTTGATAATTTAAATTAATTTTCTATATAGATGCAGCGATTCCTGTCTTGTCATATTGTATTGTCACATATATTGTGAGATAAAATCTGTGTTTATCAAAATTAAACCGATTTTAATGAGTTTTATCCCTATTATCATCACGTATATTTCTATTAATAATAAATTAATCAAATATCAAAGATCAAATCGCGGGTGTTTATAACGAGTTTATATAAAAGCAAGAACTTTTTTTAAAGAGTTATATATTTTTGTAACTCTTCGACTATTCAGCTAACGATCTTATAATTCCTTCCGCAATCAATGATTGGAGGCTTGTCGTTTGTACCGTGCGATTTAATGTGTCGTTCAGCATTATACAAGCACTTGAAGAACAAGTAGCCAGATGTATGCGTTAGAACGTGTTAAAATTCCGAAACTGATACGTATATATTGGCCGAGAACGTTTGAATCAATCGAAGATTATTACGCAATCGAATTTATACTCGGTGCATTGTCCGTTCTCAGATTTGTACAATTAGCATAAATGCAAGGGTCGACATCCTGATTATTTTACCAATACTATTATATTCTCAGTCTTTGTGTCTCTCGCGCGTTTTCTCTCGCATTTCTCTCCAACAATTCAGCGGCCACAATTATTCCGTGCACTATCATTTCAAAAAAATACGAATAAAAGACTTAAACAAATTTTCTCGTTTCATTTCAATATTAATTATTAATTTATACGTCTTGTAAAAATATATAAGGATTCTTTGTTTTTCGTATACGTGATCGCTAGAATTTTCGCATATATTAAATCTGTTATAATAATTGTTCATACATCCTTTATCGTGCTTAGTAAAATTTTACATTAATTATATTGATTTTTTTAAATAAACAACATTGGCTATTGTTTTATTTATTTTTTTTTTTTTTTCTTTTCCATATAAGAAAACGCAAAATAAAGAAAAAAAGACTCGCATATGATATAATATATATGGTACATTGGAATAAAAAAAAAAAAAAAAAAAAAAAAACTTAATTGTTCTGTATAATAACGATAAATTATTTCTGTTTCAGGTGAGTAACGCGTGAAACATTTTTGGCCACTGTGAAGTAATAGCGCGTAAGTAAATCAACTGAGAATAGCAGTAATTTAGGTTTACGAAAGACGGAACCGACATTTTTCGATCATTTCGTTCTATCGGTATTCTTGTTCGAGAAGACGTTCTCACGTCAGCTCGCGTTACAGCTCGCATTATCTGTGCTCTCTTTATCCCCATCTTTACCCACCTTGCCACATCTTCGGCCTTCCTCTGTGGCCCACAAAGCCGACTCGATAGCCTTCCAGTCTTGTTGGGTTCCCAGAGCACCGACAAAGAATTCTAAAGATTCATCGGTAGGACCTCTCGTGCCACGTTTGAATCTGCGTACTATGATTGATCGACTTTCTCTGTCGGACTTTCCGACAGTTTTAACAGGTCTTGACGAGGTTGCCCTGGTAATCCTTTAAACTCAACCTATCGCTCTTAAAATTATCGAGGACTTAATTGGCGTTGACACTTTAAAAGCTTCAGTTTCAACGCGGTTGTCGCTTACATCTCCGCAGTCCTACTTCGGATTTTATAGTTATAGCGACGAGTAGCACATTATATTGTATAAAATGATATAATTTTTATTCTCATATCGTTAACTGATTTATTTACGATACAATATCTCTTGTTTGCCTTGTAAGCTATGGAATTATATAAATCTCTCTTTTTTACATATATCATAAACTCATACATATAATAAATATATATCTTTATATTAATTTAATATAAATATCTTTATATTAAAAATTAATAATTTATATTAAACGTAAATTTTTATTTTACTATGTAAGATGATAGAATTTTTTAATAAGAATTTCGAACAGAAATATCTGCATATAATATTGCATGATTAATGTTTTTTTTTTTTTTAATTTTCTATCTATAATGTAGTTTTCTCCAAAATCGTGCACCTACTTATTGTTCTCGTTGCGCGCACTTTCGTTTCTTATTCATTCTTATCGAGTACGGTATGCTAAATTTGTGATATGATAAATCATGTTAGACACATGAATCGTATTTTATAGTCACGTCTCGAGATTCTACATTAATCCTTCTGAATCATCGAATGCGCTTGATTAGTGATTACGCTGGGTCGGGTCCAGTGATCTTTTTATTATTAGAACAAAGTTTTACGGCTTGTTTTTCAATCACTGGTGTCTATAATCGATACACTACTATGGGGTGAGGGGTAACATAAATTTTCCGATGCTCTAACGAGTTATGTCCGCGACGTTAAAGAGAAATTGCGGTCGATGCAAGCACGCAAAAAACATGATCCATATAGAACATAATTCAAGGCAGATGCTACATAAAAGGAGACATTATATAGCGACACATCGAAAACACGGAGAAAAGAACGAAAACGGAAAAGCATATTGATCGTTAAGCATCTTGATTATTGCTGTCTGTGAAATATTGAAAAATCTCGATTTATTATTGTCACGTCTTGAACATTTAAAACAAGATAAAATAAGTATTTTATATATTAATAACTATATTTCATATATTAATAACTACATTAATATTAATATTATATATATACATATATGTATATATATATATATATATATATATATATATATATATATATATATATATATTGTATATATGAGAGAGAAAGAGAATAGTTATAATTTCTATCATGTAGTTATATAATAATTTGTATATTTGATATATTTGATTGAAAAATGCTTTTTTACAAATAATACGTATAAATATTTATGAGAATATAATTAAATATAAATTTAATATATAAAATTTCATGAAACGAAGCTAAACGTATGAAATCGTAATTATAAGTATATAAATTGATGTTCTTTCTAGTGTATTTTATTATTTTGTTGAATAGATAAATTTTTCTTATGCTATTAAATATATGTCATATATATATATACTGATATTATCCATAAAATTATGAAGCAAACATATCACAATACACATATCAATACATATAATCAATATACTATTTTCTTCTGATATACCTATGTACATTAAAACATTTGTCATATTCGATGTATTAACACACCTGTTGTATATGACAAAAGTAATCAGCAAAATGACAAAAGAACGAGAATGATATGTCGTGCAAATTCCATCACGTTTATCGGAATAGCAGGAGGTTCCAATAAAAGCTACATAAGCAATCGTTGCACAGTGCAGTGTGCAGTACGTATCAGGTGTCTGTTGTGAACACGAGATCCTCGAATAATTGCAAACGTAATTCGATTTTTGAATGAAATATATATGCATACTTTTTGCTGGCATTATTAAATGGCGTTTTATTAATTGGACAAATAATATTTGTCGAACAAAATCGTAGAACGTTACTGGAATATTAACATTAAATATTTATTATTTTTATATATAATATAATAAATTTGGCAAAAGTATTCTTTAATAGAAAGAAGCAAATTGTTTAATAATTTAATAAACACGCAAATATTCTAGTATCGTTTTCTTCACATATTTAAAAAATATTAAAAAAATAAACTCAATTCGGAAAATTATATTAATATATAAATATATTATATATATAAATTAAATTAAATTAAATTAATAATTTCGATTAGCGTTCTAGCGTCATTTATGAAGCAGGATGAATAGATGAGTGATCTAGAAACGAGGTTGGTCATACTATTTGAAAAATAAAAGATGTTTGTTCGACACGCGTAACGATCGTACTCGACACGGTGATCAATCGATCGAAAAATGGCCAATGTTGAACGAGAGCTACGATAGCTGAAAAAAATACCGTCATATTGTTTGTCGGCATATAAAATTGCATTATTAATAAACATTAACTGATCACCTTTGACATTTGAATAATGATACTTCCGTAGAATTAGAATTTTATTCGATTTAAATTTATTTTCTTTACTCGTTATTAGAATTGTAAAAATTTAACTCAATTACAATTGTTAAGTATTTTAAACGTCTCCATAAGTACACATTATATGTTTAAAAATATTTTTGATATATATGATAACCTTTATTTAATAACGTTTCTATCACATTTAATTGTCTCATATGTATAATTTATCTGTTTATCTATATATTAAACACATAAAGAGAGAGAGAGAGAGAGAGAGAGAGAGAGAGAGAGAAATTTGTCCTTGACTTTTAAATAGAATTTTTATTAATAGTTAATATATACTATATAAAATTTTTATTGAATGATATCTCTCTCTTTGTCTTTCTCTTTTCTTATTACGTTTAAAGTCATAATAGTAAAATTATCTTATAAATTATTATTTTGAATGTACGTATGATTATTTACAAAGAATTTTGATCGGTTAATTTCTTGCAGACGGCATTTTAATTATCTAGGTGTCGAGATACATTCGCAAAAACACGCGCGGGAAAATTTCACATGCACGCAAATTTATCCATGAAATAAATACTGCTGCATTTATTCATTTACTTATTTGCCGAAGTTCCTTTTCACAGCGTGAAATCATCGTTCCTACGAACGTGCGATTATCGAGAATCAATTAATCGTAGTATTTTATCACCGTTTAACGGCATTTTCAGCAGTCGTAAAATCATTGTAGCACGTAGGGAGAAATATTTTATACCGCAACTAAATGACACACTTTACCGTTGATTCTATCAAATCGTGTTCGAGATATTCGTCGCGAGTCATTTTCTCATGACGCGCAACACATCGATTTCTTCATGGCAAGAGCGGTTAGCCGATCGCTCGATTACAGCTTCGTTTAATGACAATCAAGGATCGCACGCGAGCGGAAATCTTATCGTCACTTCCGATCAGAAAGGAGGACACGAGAGAGAAAAGGATTATTCAGGACGAACAGAACTGCTCGAGTGCATCCTGCTTCCGATGACACTCATCTGCTCATCAATGAGTTGCCTGGGAATAGAATATGTCATCTGATACGTTCTTCGGGGGGAGGGGGATGCTTTTCGCGCAAACCCCATCGGCGATGGCGCAATCTTTTTCGGCACCTCCTAAGAAGAAATGAAGAAGTATGACGCCCACTTTCAAGGGCAAAGCAACTAGTACGACATGAGCAGATGGTCGTCGTCAATACGGTGAACTCGTTGATGAGCAGACTCGATCGTGTGAAAGAGGAGACGAAAGAGGCGTTATACAGGCGCTCTTAAATCGGTCGAAAAAGATTTTGAAAACATGCAGATTATTTTAAAATACCATTGCAAACAATTTTATTATTTTATTATTTTAATTTTTGAAAATATATTGTTATATATAATTGTTGAGAATGATTATTTAACAAGATATCTAATAAAATGGCTATTAGATAAATATATATTTTTTATATCAATATATTAGCTTCTTTAACATATTACATAAAATATTGTCTTTTAAAACTTTACAATTTTTGACATAATTCATTATATAGTTCTTCGTGATCTTTTTACGTTTCTCCTTCAAAAAGCGTCATGTTCGATAAATTTAAAATATATATAATAATATTTCGTTAACACTTGCAATTACAATTACGAATGTGCCACTTTGCGCATATTATTAAAATTTCAAATGTGCAATTTTGCATGGTTTTTCGTTAAAGATCTTTAACAATTTCATTTAACAATTAATTGTAAGTCTTATCGTCCTTGTCTTGATCTCAGCTTTACGGATCATTATCTCTGTATTATTATTTATATCATTCGCAGAGGCTTTAAATATACCGGATCCCTTCTTCAGCCAGCGCTCTTATTACGCGGATGATAGCAACCTGTTCTAGTTTGCTTGATAATTGAAGGAAATATACGATACCACATAATATCTATATACATACCATATATGACAGGAGACATTTCAATTTAATGACACTTAAGTATTATCGGTATTATTTAGCATCCTATCGTTATCGTTTGCATATCTTGGCATTTTTCCATGATATTTTATTTATATCATTAAGAGCCAATGGTATTATTATCATGATGTCACCATCTCGCCAACACTGTCTTTTTTTTCATAGCGAATGACGAAGCACATGTAGCGTACTATTGATATTTCAAGTATACCGTTTACTATCTATTATTTTATATATATGTATAGCTCAACGTGATAAATTTCTTAAAATTACTTTAATTCTGCAATATAATTTTTTTAAATGTATATTATACAATATAGAGGTATATATCCTTTTTAAAAACTGTTGCGAAATTAAAATAATATTACGAAAATTTATTATCGAGCTACGTATGTACAAAATAAATATGTAAGATAATATATAAGATAATAAATATATATATATATTTATTATCCGACAACATTTACGCGGCATTAATTTTTGATAAATTCGCATATTATAATTAAACAATATAAACTTACACAGTGATTTCGACAAACGTCAAACGAACTGGATTTAACGGTTTATCGTCTATCTGCCGGAGCATGTGGGTCGATCTTGAGAACACTTCGCGCTTCTGCACGAGCTCGCATAGATGCACGACAAGAAACGGAGAATTAATATGCATAATTTGTGGGAACAATGGCGAGAACGAGGCTCGCTCTCGAAAGCGGGATCGCGAACGAAATGAGCCGACTACGACGTGGAAACAAGCAGAAGAACGATTCTTCGTGCCACAGACGCCCGTGGAAAAGACTCTTCTATTGACGTCTGTGAGACCTTAGATGAATAAAACTCCCCGTGTGCATCATCGCTATCTAGTATCGACTATAGGTGTCGATAGAATACATAGATGCATACGAAGAATACCGTGCTTGGGCTCGTTGTA
Source organism: Polyergus mexicanus (assembly GCF_030449975.1). Lineage (NCBI taxonomy): Eukaryota > Metazoa > Arthropoda > Insecta > Hymenoptera > Formicidae > Polyergus > Polyergus mexicanus. The sequence continues at coordinate 5,004,208 of NW_027223339.1, read as the reverse complement.
TCGAAAATTTCACTCGATTTTGTCGGACGAACGCATCGACGTAGTCCTTCATGCGTATAGTCGCACGCAACCGTGATAGTTGGATCTTATTGCACTGTATTATTACGTAACAATAAGAGTGCGCCTCAAGGTGTTAATTAAGTATGGTAGTTATCTTTCTACCTGGCTTGAAATGAATTTTATGATTTCTCGATCGTGTAGCATCTCGTGTGCAACAGTATACTAAAACTTGCATACATAATCCTGGATTTTCGTATTTTAATTTTGATTCAAGAATTATTGTAGCAATCAGAATTTATTACACGGGAGACCCAACTTTTTCAATATCACGTCTAACTTAAACCAGTCGCGAACTTTATAAGTTTTAGAAGATTAATAAACACAGTAAAGAAAAAAAACTATGTAACACATCACATAATTCTTATAGATTATAATGAACTGAATGAACTCACGCATTTTTCGCATATATGTTGCGTTTCGATGGATTACTACTAACTATTACGAACGCGTGTCGCGCTTTCTTTTCGGCAGACAATCGACGATAGGGACTTAACTTGCCTTGGGGCGCTCATATCTTATCCACGGCATGACGGTCACGTTACGAGCCTAAGACAATGAGGTCGCCATGTTTTTCTTGCGTCCTCGCATAACGACCGAAACGGTTGTGTGTAACCCCCGTATGAGCCTACCGTCTTGCTTCCTTCTACATGGACGCTCCCATCCATGACGCCCTACCTTCGCTCGCATAAACGTAAGACACGGAACCTACGGCAACTCTTGTACTCAGACGAATGATTTATAAGCAACAATTAGCTTCACGTTGTGATTAAGCGCGATATTAATACACAGTGATATTCAGTGAATAGTCGCGCGAAGAATAATAAGAGCGTGATACGAGCAAGCGCGCGATTAGAGAAAAGATACGCCTCGAATAGTCTCTTTTGAATTCTTTAATATTCAGATCCTAGAAAATATAATTTTCTATTTCATGTAAATATACAAAAGAAATATTTGCATAAATATTTGAGCTTAAATGTGTTCTGTTGTACGTATTTGTGATTCATAAAACGACGACTTTTAAGACTATAATCTGAATTCAATTTATGCAAATGTTAATGTTTATGAATGTATCTCTATTATTATAAATACTGGAGATGAATACTATTATTATATCGTATTAAAAATTTTGAACCTCTTGAATTTTCCCATTTTCAGGAAAATTTAATTTTTTACACTTTCTTGATGAAGAATAAATTTGTATTTATATTTAAAAAATTTATTTCATAAGGAATAATGGAAACCAATATAACTATAAGCGGGGGGCGTAAGTGCATTTCCGCTTTCACTCATTTCTAATAAATCGTATCGTTCATTATACAGGTATTGCGATCTTGCGTCGATAAAACAGATTGTAGATGATCCTTAGATCATTCATACAGATTTGTGAGCAGTCGGTAAAACGGATAAATCGAAATCTTAAGAACTCTTCTCCAGTAGTCGGTTCGAAGAATTTTATCATATCGACGGATGTTCACCCTATTAGGTTACATGGTTCAATTTTCTACCACGTTAGACCCTGCGTACGATAGAGAAAATATTAGAAATAGGAATAAAAATATTAAATTTGAAGAAGAACAATTCGGAATTATTTTATATTACAACCAAGGGAATGGAATATATTAATTATTTCTAATTTTTAATTCATTATATGTTAATACATTCCGTTTTCTTATTGATGAGGTACAATAATTCCAAATTGTTCTTTTTAAAATTTAATATTTATTTCTATTCCTAATATTTTTATTGTGCGTAGGACTTTATACGGAGTATTTAAAGTTAAACTTGTTGATCTGAAATTTGTTTTTCCTACTTTCTATTTCTTTATTACAATCTTCCACTTTCAAAATTGCTTTAAAATATCTTTATCCTTTAGTGTTGCATTAATACTTTTTTAAATAATACAATAAAATTATAATATATACTTATATATATGTTTCTATTTCATTTTTACATATTTTAGGCACATAGTTATTAATTTTTAAAATTATATTTAAAATGTAATTTTTTAAATATAATTTGAAAAATTTATTATTATGATTAAAATTTATTATTATGATTAAATGTTTTTCTATGGAATATTGTATTTTTTGATAACACGGATATCACTTCAGCAAAACGTGGATTCAGCGTTATCTCTTCCTGTAATTACAACAATTACAAATTTTTCAAAGATAGTCCGCATAAATTTCTATAATAGGACATCCGGCAATCTTTTGATTGCATCATACGATCGATACATGCAATCACATTTATGCGGAGGCAATCTATAATTTGTACTTTGTTTGAAATTATCGACTATGTTGGTGGATATAAAGCTATTCTATACAAATCTATGAAATGAACCTTAACCGAGCGTTGCGCCGTTAAACGCCTCCGCTATAATTTTACTTTTCACGCATGAGTTCGTTAGCCCATTTTCCGGGTGCCCTAGCATAATCTAGCAATTAAAATCATTTTGTTTCGTAAAAAAAGTAGGCGACGGAAATGTTCGCTTTATTATCCGTGTCGAATAATGCGCGATATTTCGTAAAGGCTCTCGAAGGCAACTATATGATCAAGCGGCACAAGGAGAAAGTGAGTTGTTTTGGAGAAAAAAGAATCTGGTTATACATATATCTTGTGTGTAATAACGTTTAATCTCTTCCTCGCGCTTGAATACATATACATAGTTTGAAACAGCCATTACATAGCATGTGATTGCCGTTTATGTTAGATGATATTATTAATTTTATAATTGCTATAAATTCGCTTAAAATAGTTACAAGTCACTGCGTTGTTAAAACTTTCAATATATCTTGTGAATTTTATTAATCGTTATATGAAAAACTTCACGCGACTCGAGATACATAGTAGTTTTGAATAAATCAATTAATTTTTATTTTTTGACAAAATAATTCGAATTTATTATAAAATGCAAAAAATATGATAGCCATTTATTTTATAGAAATATATAAATAGAGAAAAATATTTTTATACGAAAAATACATGTCTTGGAGAAAAGTATTGAAAATATTTTCATTTTATGATTCTTTTTTATGATTTTATACCACAATTTCTACTCTTTCTCCCTCTCTATATATGTACATTACTCGGGTATATTTTTCGATCCTAAACGCTCGTCAAATATTTAATAAATTTTCGATGAGAAGAGGAAGGCTCTCTCTCGGTAATCCTTACTTTAGTTAGCGAATGGAGCGTCGTCTTTTTTTTTTGTAGAATACCCGTCCATGAGCGGACACTCGATGTCTAAGCACGTTAATGGAGGGCCGGTCAGTTTACCTTCGGCTTAAAGCTCGTCTTGGTCAGGTAAATATTGAGGTGCCTGCAGGATGAAAAATGCCACGAGTTAAGTGATTGTAATACTGCATACAGAATATAATTTTATACAATATATTGTAAAAACAATGAATTATTTTAAACATAAGTAATAGAGGCACTCCTTTTTATAAAGAGAAAAAGATGATATTTTTAATTTTTCCCATATATATAAATAAAGTAAGAAATATTTCTATATTGTTAAAAATAAATAAAAATTGTCAGTTTTACTTTGCATTACAAATAAAGAAAAATTTAAATAGCATAGAGAACTAGAGAATGGTGTTTTAGCCAAATAAATTACAACAGCTGAAAATTATAATCTTTTACAGAGTTTAACAATTCTTGACATAAGTATAACAGAGATTTCTAACATCTATGTTTGTAAGTGGAGAATGTGTGAGGAGAAGAGAAAGAAGAATCTTTTCACTCTTCACATGCGTGTGTAGATATTCCAACATGTTTGAGTATGTATATATGCGCCTATATACGCGAGGTCGATGACCTTCGTAAGGATCCAGGGCTCTATGTCCAGCATCGCCTATCGGATGGAGAGCGAAACTTGCCTCATAATCCACATTCTATGAGAGAAGAGAGATCCGTTACTAGGATCTGCCGCTTTGTAATGACGAAATTGTTAAGCAACATTTCCCAATTATTTGGGAATTATTTGTGACAAGGAAATAATATTTCTGTCACAAATAAATCCCGACAAACATGCGCATTTTTTGCATATTTGATCCAATTCTCTCTTTAAATGATTTCGATATCATTTGCATGTCTGATTTTATTTTTTACATACATAAGTTTATATATATATATATATATATATATATATATATATATATTGTAGTTTTTTTAAGTTTTCTTCAATATATTTCTAAAATATATAAAAGAGGATATAAAAATGTTGCATCCTTTATTGTGTTTTCTAGTAAATGTAAAATTATTTGTAATGCTTATTTCTTTAGTTTTGCTCTCTAAAGAAATTTTCTTTTAAGAAAATTATATTTTATTGATAATTTTGGAAATATTTCAAGATGTATGATGTGCACATATAAGCTGAAAAATATTATTATTATTATACATACATAATGCAATATTATTTATAAAAAAAAGTTATATCATTTAGTATTATCGTAAAATAAAATTAAAAAATAGAAAAGTGTGATACGATTTTATAAGCTTCAAATATACTTTTGGCTTTTCTCTCTCGATATACGATTTACAATATTTCTGAGATAATTACATAGACTTTATCGGTTACATTGATAGTGTATTAGTTGAAATCTATGCAAAGTTAGAATTGCATTATGGTACCGGATGGAAAACAGTTGGAGAACGGGTGAAAGTGCTACGAGAAGCTCTCGATGTTTCGCTCAAGGTCGTCTGCTTCCTTTTTATGAAAAAGAACTAAGTTATATAAATGATGTCACAGAAGATAGTTTAAACTAGTTTACTATGAAAAAAGAGCAATCATTGCACGCGTCTATCGGAATTTGCATCACGCAGATACTTATATGAAAAGCTGGTATGAAAAAAATTTTTATTTGATAAAATTAAAAAAAGAGCATAAAAGAATATATTTTTAATTTTTTTTTTTTTAAATATCTGTACTTATTATATATCCATTCGTGTATCCTATTTAAATTTATTGTTTTTAAAATTATTTAATTGATATTTTTTTACCAAAGTAAATGATTCAATCAGCAATTTTATAGAATTTCGTATTCAAGTTTAAACTGTCATTAACAAGATAAAAAGATTATAGTTATACGTAAGGAAATCTTAACTGGAATTAAATTATTCTTATTTAACGATGAATTGCTTTTCCATGAATTCTAATACGTCAAACAAAGTAAATATTTGAATTAGAATTAAGAAGTGAGCAGTTTCGCAGAAGAGAATGCTCCGAGCAAACAAAATGACATTGTCGAGCATAATTTTGCCAAATGGACATATCTCTTTCACTTTGCGCAGCATGAGAAATATATAGAGCCTTGTAATAGCGAACGCAGGAAAACGAATCGAAGCAAGATACTACACGCGAGCTTTCACTTCGAGTCGCGCTCGAGCATGGCATTAAATGCCGAGCGCGTAACGTCGATACGTCCCTAATGGGACGTTCGCTGACGCTCGTAAAGAGAATAAAAGAAGGAGGACTCGCGAAGAAGAAGAAGAAGAAGAAGAGGAAGAGAAGACGCACGAGAACGCGCGCGAGAGGTACTTCCTATAAAACTGTCATCGACAAGGAGGCCCCGTGCCAGCGGCCTGAATCGTCGTCCTCGTCGTCGGACGATGAAGCGGCAGCATGTAGCTTGAACGATGGCCAATAACTTCTGACCGTGTTAAGTGTCCAGCTCCGCTGTTTATGATGCATGTCTAATTACCTCTAATAGCCGGTTTTCGAAAGCGGTCTCTCGATCATTAGGCAAGAACATATATGGCACAAAAGAGAACGAATTGAAGTCGTTGCTTATCCGTGCAGCTCAGCCGAATCCTCTTTTTTTTTTTTATTGGATCAGTTTTGACAAGTGGAACATGGCACAAAGATACACTAAAAGATGGGAAATGCTTGTTTTATCCAGCGGAAGCTTCAGTAATGGCACGTGTTTATAAAGCATTTATTACCCCGGTTGGAAGAGAAAGTTATTATAATTTTATTTTAACATTTTGTTTTATTTTCACGTTTTATCGGATAGAAGAGAGAATTTGACCATTTAATTTAACAACGCTAATAATTGCCGTAATATTCATCTAACGTTCAATTAATATTTGGTTCCATAATTGTAGAAGAAAAAATTCAAGCGCTCTTTAAATTTGTGTGCATCTTTTAAATGCATATAGCAGACAGTTTTCAATATACGTATAATATCTATTAGTTGGCACGATTTATTCAAACATTAATAGACATGAATGTATAATTAATTTCAGATTAAGTCAGTGCATACCATATTGTTGTATCATAATGAATTTAATTCAACGAGACTTATATAAAGACAGTCGATTCTTATATAGAAATAGTGTCTCGTAAATCTTATAAAATACATTCGACAATGGAACCCGCTCACTGGATCTTTACCTAACAAACCTGATCGAAGAGAGACTTTCGCAGAAATCGTTTGGCCGGTGAGGCTTTTCTTTCTCAACCCAGCCGTAAAAATGAAATGTTCCGACGCGAGTTTTTCTACGCAACGAATAATTTCACGTTTCGTCGATTATCGTAATACATCGCGGTATCGATAAATAGCGACAACGTGATTACAAGAGTACGATAACAAAAGTTTAAAGATCTATTTCTTGTTATATAACAGTAGGGAAACGAAGTCGTCGCATTAATGCACAGACTGTGTCCCGAACTTATTCGAGTTAATGTGATATTCTACTGTATATTTATGTAATGTAGAAAATGATAGGAATTTCTGGAAATCTATTTTGAATATATTCCGCGAAATTTTAGATTTTTTATAGGATTGAAAATAATATATCGGATTGAATTACTCACGTCCTCTTTATTTCTCTTCCTCTGATTCAGAGAATCCTTCGAAAGATGGGATGATCTTTGATCCGCGCAATCAAAGGCGTAACCTTTTACGAGAAATTTTATAATTGCTTTTAATATATATTCTTCATATTTCGTTTTAATAAAATAATAACTTTATAATTATACATTTAGATGTTAACATTAATTTATATAATACAAATCATTTTTTATTTAACGTAAGAATTGATAATAACTTATATTATTTAATCAAAATCATATTCTTGTTAAGAACTCCTGACAATTTTAATAATCATGCATTTCGTTTTTCTGACTATAATTTATAATTGTTATTTATTTCAACAATTTCTATGTAATTATAACAATTAATAACAATTAAGAAAAAAATATATTGTACACATAACTCGAGTAGAAACAATAATTTACAAAATACCAGATGATATAATGATACATATCTTTGATCGCGTTCCAATATTTTCTTTGAAAATTAAGCATATAATTCTAGTTTCCCGGACACGTGCCATTCGATCGAGTGGGCCGAATTACGATTCTCAAGTAGCTACAAAACCGAATCGATTATTCGACACAAATTGCACCTACGCTTGGGTTAACGCGTGGTCTGGACTCGTGCATTATTGTTCTGCATTTCTTTTGCGGTTCTTCACTGCTCTTTATTAGCCTCTGGAAACGTGACCGGGTTCGACTGGGATCTCGTTTCTTTGACAATGCCCATCGAGAATCGAAATGGTATAACAGAGGGAACTAATTGACTAAGTATCTCGTTTCGCCGGTCGTCAGACACAAATTGTTGTGGTTTCTTTTTCACGATCATCCTTCTAATATGTCTCCCAAATTACAGAATTGAGAGATAAATCGCGCATATATTTACTTCGTATTTCTTCTTCTGCCAACATTACATTTTGATTTTTTTTTTTTTTTTTTTTTAAGCGTCGAGAGTTTCAATATATCTTACAATTAATCTCGTCCTGAATCTATTGCTATTTGCCAAAACGCAGGGGAACGAAAGCTGAGAATATCAAAAGTATGCGTACTTCAAGTTTTATAAAAGAAATTTTAAGAATATTAATATATTTGCAAAAAATGCATAAGAAAAAAAAACAAAAACAAATGTATTTCAAATTTGAAAAGAAATTTCAGAAACATAAATAAGATTTATTATTAAATAACGAATATATACACATCAATATTTTCAAATCAATTTCAACTTCAGTTTCAATTTCTGTTACTGAAATACATTTACTTTATGATTTTATAATGATGTTTTCTTTAATCAACAGTAGTTTCCTTTGAAGGCTACTGTTTATAGTATTTATCGTTAAAATCAATATCATCAGGATAGAAGATAACGCAGCATGAGAAATGACTTACTTATTTATTAATTGGAGACATAAATTTCATAGCAACGAGTATCAACAATTTATTGCATTTACAAATGTGTGATTAGTTTTGCATAACCGTATATGTAGTCGAAGTTTAAGGTTGTAGGTGAACAATCTTCCTTAAAGATCTCGAGGAGCGATCGTTCGAGTCGTAAAAACGTAATAACGTTTCGTCGAAACACGAAACACTCTTCGGCGTTTTGATGCCCGTAACGGACCTCGTAACGGAGAATAAGAAATAGAAGAAGAAAACGAATGCGTGGGTTCAGTGGGGTGATAAAAGCGTGCCTGGTTTGATCGACGCTCCTGTAGCGCTATAGCACTGACTTCTTAACTCTAATCAATTTCACCAGCAAATGAGCGTACCGTTCTTTCGAAATCCATTACATATAGAGTGTTTTAGAAAATCTGTATTTATATATATATATAATACAGTAACTTATATAAAATAGAAAATTCAAATTTTAAAATGATCTTTTTAGAAAAGATTAATATGATATTATCTGTTTTCACAACTTTCAAATGTATAGTATAAAATATATTTTCAAATGTAAATATTGTATTATTGACTAAAGTTTATCTTACTCCATACGTTATCTAAAATGAAATAACGAATGTTTTGTTAATTATTACACAATTTAAGTTACGGTGTGAAAAGTTCTATACGTTTTAATATTAAATAATACTATGATTAGGTTTTAATTTCAATTTTGGCAAAAAATAAGTTATCTCAATATTTGATGGAAGATCTGTTTCTCCATGATTATACAAATTTTTTGAGACACTCTATATATGTATACACACTGTACGCGTATGGTCTATTTTAATTATACCCCGTTGCGCGTTGGAAAATTCTTTCCGTCAGGTTGGCTTTGACTGATGAGCTATCGTTTCTCCTCGTCGAATAAGATCGACAACGCGTTCCAATTGCTAGCATCGATGACGAATGATACATGACAATTAGAAGCAATCGAGAGCCGCAGATGATTGATTTACTGTAAAGGATTATTATACGCAGATATTATTCGCAGATATTCCATTTATACAATCCATATGATCGAAAAAAGAATTTTGTAAATCAGATTTGTGGAAAGTGCCTTGATGGCTTTTTTATGATAATTTTTATTACGACAAGCAAAAAATAGGATAAGTGATTGGAATTATGATTTTAGAGAAACACTTCTGAGAAGCATTGAAAATGCAGAAGAGACATTTGTGCAATTTTATTATACCAAAACTTATCTATTGTAAATTAAATTATATAATATAATGTGCAGAGTATTAAAAACATAAAAAAAGTAAAATATATAATAAGAAAAATTAAATAAGTATATTTAGATCAATATGCCTTTGTAAATACAATACACCACTCTCTCGTAATCGTAAGATTTACTTTCAGCAGCAAATATAGAGAGTTTCGGACTTTACTCGGGCCTTTTTCAATCAAAGGTCTTTCCTGGAAATCATTCAAATTTTGTGGTCAATTTTTGGCTAAATATTGTAGAATTTGAGTAAAGATCGAAATTAGTTTTTCTGTCTAAAACAATTTTTGCGATTACGTAAACTAATGTACTTAAAAAATATATTATTGCATAAAGATCAGTGTTTGAAGAGAGCTGTATTGGCTTAAATAAACTTATTTAAATTTTTCTAGGAATGAAACCAAATCTCTTTGCCTCATTTATTTTATTAATATATTAAGAAATTAATCTAAATTTATATAGATTTATGTGCTTTGACGAGAAACCTTAGAAAGCAACTATTTACTCTGCAATGATTATTGCAAGTTAAAAGTAAGACAAAATCTATCTAATTTTGATTCGATATCCCCACTTTATTGGTATCAAAATATCGATACGATATTTTCTGTACTTATGTAACTATTTCATGACACAAAAATGTCGCATTATTTTTAGCTATTCTCTTTTTCTTTGCAAGTAGATCAATATATAAAACTATAACCAATCAATAAAGTAACATACGACAGCTTCGATCACGTGTTTGACCCATATTAAGTTAGCCCCCCCACCAACGCCAAATTAAATCAAATACATCAAATAATTTAGTGCTAATTATGTGCTAATTAGTTGCCGTAGTCCGAATTTTGTTGCTCAAACCGTTTAGCAGGAATTTACATTCAAAGTGGGGGATGCTAGCTTGACATTAAGCCAGCCCCCCCCCCATAGTGAAAAAAATATATAGAATGCTCGAATCAAAAAATAAAATACACTAGAATTTGTTGCTATTTTGTTGCTCTAAAATAACATAAAAATATTTAAAAAAAAGTATATTATTTAATTAATACCACTATATACTCAGTCTCGCCGCGCCGTACCATTCACTTGCGCGAAGTAAAAGTAAATAAAAAAATGTATCGCTCGCATGTATTTGGTACTAAAATAATCTGTGGACGATGTACTATCGAAATATATAAGAAACTGAATTTGTTGCTCGTCTTAAAGTATTAAAAATCGATACTTTTTTTTCACTATGGGGGGGGCTGGCTTAATGTCAAGCTAGCACCCCTCACTTTGAATGTAAATTCCTGCTAAACGGTTTGAGCAACAAAATTCGGACTACGGCAACTAATTAGCACATAATTAGCACTAAATTATTTGATGTATTTGATTTAATTTGGCGTTGGTGGGGGGGCTAACTTAATATGGGTCGCCCGGGGACCGTGCGAATCTCGGCCTAAGACGAAATTAGAGAAATCGTTGATGCACGGAAGTTCGCTGATTATCCGAGAGCATCAATGACGATATTCAAGTATCCGTGGATTACTGAGTAAACATATACCGAGATCGATCCCCCGACCGAATTCTACGCTACAATAATTATTTTACGATTCTGAAATTCATTAGACGATGAAATGAGAATTGAATAATTAATTCGAGGAGATCATAATTTTTCCACGCGGCATTTCGATAACTTTTCGCGCGATGAGCTCTTTAATCACGCGAGCAAATGCGAGTTTTCGCTACGGATGAGTAAAGCGCAAAGGGCCCGCGTGCGTTCATTCCCGACAAAAATGAGAATGAGAGAGGTAGTTACCCCCAAAATTCACTTTCGATGGATGAAAAGATGCGAGAGATACGGAACGCGACCGTAATACGTCTCGATAATCGCGCTTGTGCGAAGAGCGTTACGGAAAATTTAGGCTGGACGGATAGGTGGGGGGAGGGGAGGGGAATGTCGTCGAATATCTCTTCCAAGAACAGGAGCGAGCGAGTTTTTTGCGAGAAAAAAATCGTGCGCCAAAAAACCTTCGCGATACGAACAAGGATAAGATAACGAAGCTCGAGCGATACTTTTGCAATCTCGCGATTATTTTCTGGCGAAATTATACATATAATTGAAGAAGAATCATATATTTTAAAAGAATATTTAAGTATATTGAAATACGAAACGTGTGAAAAACGCGACGCGAAGCTTCACCAATTGTAAAATTTCTCATTTAGCTGTTGGTACTCGTGGTTTCTCGCGGCATTTCAGAGACATCGATTAACGTTGACACGTCACCCTTAATTGGATTTCAGTAACATCCATAGTTTTAAAACTAACCAATCACCAATCAAGAATCGAATGACCGTGATTGGTCAATTTTACAACCATGAATATTATTAAACCTGACGTGTAAAATTAGTCGACTAACTGTCGATTAACCGAACACATTTTTTTTTCTCTTAAATAAGAATATTTTATTAGGAATGTTCATATGTGGTGTGCGAGCTGCTTTTCAGATATATTCCTCCTTGAATCTTACACATTCTATTCAACGATTATTCTCGTTGTATTATCGTTTCGCTCGCCATGAAAATTGATCGAGATTTTGTAATATAAGCTCTCTCTCTCTCTCTTTCTCTCGAGCCGCGCTTCTTTGTTTATATCTGAATGTTTACATCCAATGTTTTTTGAACGCTTCTGTACCGAGACGTTCGGCGACGCGGTCCTCCCCTCTCCTCACCTACCCGTCCAGCCTAAATTTTCCGTAATCGTGTCAGTCCCTTCGCAAAAGCGCGAGTCTCAAGACGAATTACGGTCGCGCTCCGTGTTTCTCGCGTCTTTTTATCCGTCGAAAGTGAGATCCGCGTACGAACGAGTGTCGGGGGGGTCTTGTATCGAATAACAGGCGATTATCCGAGTGTAATATATTAACCCGTGTAATCGTGATTAAGGCATCTTTCGATATATATATACTCGCAAACGACAAGATTTTTCCCACGCATCTTTTATCTATCGAAAATGAATTTCGCATCCGAACGAATATTCGAAATATCCGAATCGAGAGTAATTTGTAGTTTCGATATATCGACTTTATAATACGATACAACGATCGATGAATACATTATTTAACATATTTTTAGGCGCTGAAATAATTTACTCGCTGTCGTATATAATAATATTGCGTTGAAAATATAAGCGCGTCGCGTTCCACACGTTTCTGCTTTAATATTCTTTAATATTGTTTTAAAATGTAATCCTTTTTTCAGAGTTATATTCACAATTTCATAAATCGAGATCGCAAAAGAGCGTCGCTCGAGCTAGTTTCATTTATCTCGCGCAGGATTTTTCGCGTACGGTTTATTTCTTGGAAGAGACGCGCTCGCTCCTTTTCCTGGAACGGATATTCGACGACGCGTTCCCCCCTCCCCATCTACTACTACTCAACCTGCCTAAATTTTCCGTAACCGTTACAGTAACCGTCGTATTGCATTAGCGTGCGAGATTGAAATATTCTTTCCGTATTTCTCGCCTTTTTTTATCCATCACAAGTTTATCCCGTGTATAAAGTGGATGTCGTGAGTATCGGGAATGTCGATTAGAATCACGGAAAATCGTCTCCGTCCATTTATTAATACGCGATTATATGTTCGTTCATGTTTATAATCGGCATGGAAATAATTTTACCGCGTCATTGCATATGGCGGATTTTGGACTACGAGTGAAATAGTGATTATGAGAATAGTGATTATGCATGAGTGGACAAATTGATAGACTGTCTCGTCTCAATTTGAAGCGAAGGGAGCAACCGGAAACGGAAGGGATCTCGCGATGACCAGATGCGGAAAGAAGTGAGACATGCAAGGGCGGTGCATCGGTCGGTCAGTAGAATTTATTATTAAACATTTAAAATTGTCAATATAATTTTTAGTTTATGGAAACAATAGTATTGAAAAATCGGTTTTTTTTTTTTATTAATGATTTATAGCTCATGTATAAATATTTAGAATTATAACTGACCATATTATCTTTGCCTTGATTATTTCTATTATTCGTCATTGATGATTACTGATGATTTCATAATTATAATCGTTGAGCGCATTAATTTTACTATTTTATTAGCATTCGAAATCATCATTAATACGATTACATTTTATTTAACTCTGATCACTCTGTAATCTTAACATCCTTAACGCGTCATTTTTAGAGAATGAAAATTATCAAACATGTGCATTAACGAAATTAACAATATGCATGTCAATTTATTTTTTAACTTACGGAAACGATGATATTGAAAAATCGAGTTGTTTTTTGATTAATTATTTATGATCTGATAATCATATAAATATTTAGAATTAAAACTGACCATATTATTTTTGCCTTGATTATTTCTGTTATTCGTCATTAATGATTACTGATGATTTCATAATTATAATCGTTGAGCGCATTAATTTTACTATTTTATTAGCATTCGAAATCATCATTAATACGATTACATTTTATTTAACTCTGATCACTCTGTAATCTTAACATCCTTAACGCGTCATTTTTAGAGAATGAAAATTATCAAACATGTGCATTAACCAAATTAACAATATGCATGTCAATTTATTTTTTAATTTATGGAAACGATGGTATTGAAAAATCGAGTTGTTTTTTGATTAATTATTTATGATCTGATAATCATATAAATATTTAGAATTAAAACTGACCATATTATTTTTGCCTTGATTATTTCTGTTATTCGTCATTAATGATTACTGATGATTTCATAATTATAATCGTTGAGCGCATTAATTTTACTATTTTATTAGCATTCGAACTCGATCATTAATACGATTACATTTTATTTAACTCTGATCACTCTGTAATCTTAACATCCTTAACGCGTCATTTTTAGAGAATGAAAATTATCAATCATGTGCATTAACGAAATTAACAATATGCATGTCAATTTATTTTTTAACTTACGGAAACGATGATATTGAAAAATCGAGTTGTTTTTTGATTAATTATTTATGATCTGATAATCATATAAATATTTAGAATTAAAACTGACCATATTATTTTTGCCTTGATTATTTCTGTTATTCGTCATTAATGATTACTGATGATTTCATAATTATAATCGTTGAGCGCATTAATTTTACTATTTTATTAGCATTCGAAATCATCATTAATACGATTACATTTTATTTAACTCTGATCACTCTGTAATCTTAACATCCTTAACGCGTCATTTTTAGAGAATGAAAATTATCAAACATGTGCATTAACCAAATTAACAATATGCATGTCAATTTAATTTTTAATTTACGGAAACGATGATATTGAAAAATCGAGTTGTTTTTTGATTAATTATTTATAATCTGATAATCATATAAATATTTAGAATTAAAACTGACCATATTATCTTTGCCTTGATTATTTCTGTTATTCGTCATTAATGATTACTGATGATTTCATAATTATAATCGTTGAGCGCATTAATTTTACTATTTTATTAGCATTCGAACTCGATCATTAATACGATTACATTTTATTTAACTCTGATCACTCTGTAATCTTAACATCCTTAACGCGTCATTTTTAGAGAATGAAAATTATCAATCATGTGCATTAACGAAATTAACAATATGCATGTCAATTTAATTTTTAATTTACGGAAACGATGATATTGAAAAATCGAGTTGTTTTTTGATTAATTATTTATAATCTGATAATCATATAAATATTTAGAATTAAAACTGACCATATTATCTTTGCCTTGATTATTTCTATTATTCATCATTGATGATTATTAATGATTTCATAATTATAATCGTTGAGCGCATTAATTTTACTATTTTATTAGCATTCGAAATCATCATTAATACGATTACATTTTATTTAACTCTGATCACTCTGTAATCTTAACATATATCTTTAACGCGTCATTCTTAAAAAAGCAAGAGGAGCAACAAATTCAGTTTCTTATATATTTCGATAGTATATTGTCCACAGATTATTTTAATACCAAAAACATGCGAGCAACAAATTCTTTTAGTTAATTTATATAATATAAGAGCGCGTCGTATAGGGTCCGCGGCGACAAAGTATCGATTTTTAATACTTTAAGACGAGCAACAAATTCAGTTTCTTATATATTTCGATAGTACATCGTCCACAGATTATTTTAGTACCAAATACATGCGAGCGATACATTTTTTTATTTACTTTTACTTCGCGCAAGTGAATGGTACGGCGCGGCGAGACTGAGTATATAGTGGTATTAATTAAATAATATACTTTTTTAAAAATATTTTTATGTTATTTTAGAGCAACAAAATAGCAACAAATTCTAGTGTATTTTATTTTTTGATTCGAGCTTTTTATATATTTTTTTCACTATGGGGGGGGGGAGGGGACTGGCTTAATGTCAAGCTAGCACCCCCCACTTTGAATGTAAATTCCTGCTAAACGGTTTGAGCAACAAAATTCGGACTACGGCAACTAATTAGCACATAATTAGCACTAAATTATTTGATGTATTTGATTTAATTTGGCGTTGGTGGGGGGGCTAACTTAATATGGGTCACGTGTTTGGCATATTTCAGAATGAACAATAACTTCCCTTTTCAAATGTGATAAATTTGTTTTTCACAAATCTGATTTCCTAACAAGCTAAATGTAGATTCTGATAAAAATATTATCTGCGATACAAAACTCTCTCTCTCTCTCTCTCTCTCTTGAACCATATGTGCCAAGTTTTAAGAATTTATTAACTTTGCAGAGGACAATAAAATACCTTACGCTTTCTATCGAAAAGTAACATTTGGGTATTTCATTTTTATTAAATATCTTTAAAACACTTTAGTTTTTTTTTTAAATAAATTTACAATAAATTATTTTCGTCTTTTCAGTTGAATAAACTTTAGTCGGAAAGATTAAAATTAAAGTAATTTTTGATAAGAAAATGGTATCATTTCCTTTTCCGAATATAGCAAACATAACGATCATTCGATTGATGATTATTAATAAGAAAAATAATTATAAAAATTTGCTATATTAAAAAGTCATACTTTGCCATACTCTTGACTTTAACTTTCAATTGATTTCTTTTATTTTTTGTTTTATCATTTTGTTGTGCTTTAATTGCAAACATTAAAATCCTATGCTATCACCTATACGCTTTTAATGTCGAATTTCACGTAGAATACATCTTGACTTATCCGCATTCCCGTTATTCTACGACATATGCTACATAAGACGGGAATCTGAATTATGATGTACACATACACACGAAGTTGAAAATTATTCCTTAATCCTAGATACTAATTAATATTTCAATGATACATTGTATGATGGAAAGAAGAGAGAGGAAAAAAGAATTAAGTATCTATGTATATATATTGTATATCATATAAACAAAATATTTTTTTTTAAGGAATATTTTTTTACTTTTAGCTGATTATATTGTGCTACATTATATACAATATAAGCGAGAAAAAAAAATTAATGAGAATGAGAAATAGAAATATGTTAATAATCCTTTTTGAAATAATTCAATGCAATTGTATCTCATTGTATATATAAGTAGGAATTTCCAATCCAATTCTGACGCAAACAGTTTTCTTGCCCGAATTTATTATCGCCTAAATTATCGCTTAATTGTATCTGCGATATTAAAAGAGACTTTTTTTACGAGAGACTTTTTCGACGCAGAGACTGACATCACGCATCGTTTTTATTAATTCGAACACGAGCGAAGCGTTATGGATCACTGTTAAATTAATACGTATGCTCGGTCTAAATGATAAAAGTAATTAACATTGATCGGCCACAACGCCGCCAGAACGGATCTTCGTGTCTTCTCTATTACGATCAATAGACTTCACGATACGCAGCCTGTTCGATCGTAAAGAAGAAAGCTATATTTATGAAGAGGGTTAAAGCATCGACAGCCGAGAGTACACGTTATCATGGGGTAACGATTAATGGGCTTGATGCGCTACGACTTGCAAACGCGCGAATTCTGGTCGTAAAGAAAGTTTAATTGCCACTTTATACGATTTTGTGGTGTAGTTGTATTATAAGAAACATACGTCTCGTGAGTTTTAATAACTTTTATTTACAGTAAAATATTTAATTTTTTTACTTTGTTGATCTCTATTCTAAGAAATATTTTTATTAAAAAAAAAAAAAAAAAAAAAAATCTTATTTATTACTTTTTATCTTGCATTATTTCACTTTTTTGTGAATGTTAACTGGAATTATCGACAATAGCATTATTTTTTTCATTCAGGGATTCAAAATTTTGATGTAAAATTAATATTGAGAAGAAATTTATAAATGTAACGGAATTTTGTTCACCACAAATTTCCGTAGCTAATTCTCTTATATTGAATGTTATTATATCACGTATCGATATGCTTTGAAATTCAATCAGATTTAATAACAGTAGCAAATCCTTCACAATCATACTAATATTTTAATATTTTACAAAATTTTATTGCCTTTAATAACTATATTAACTTGGCATCAATCATCATATAAATTTTCAATTTTAACTAACATAAGCAATTAAGCATGTTAAATGTCAGGAATAATAATTTAATTAATGAAAATAAAATTTGCATGTCTCTGCATTGAAACTTTCTTACCAAACTGTTTAATACGTATTAACAAACGTTATCAAATTTACATACACACGATTGAAATATTCAAATTTCAATCTTCTCGAAAGACAATTTAGTTGTGCATTAATTAATTTCGGATAAGATTACTTCGACGATCACATAAACGGTCAGTGTTAGGTCAGTATCACAAGCTGAGCTTTTTACTCGAGAAGGAAGGAATACTGAGATTTCTTTTCGGTAAACAAGTTTGAAAGTATTATAATGGCGTCTATGGTCGCTAACAGACCATCAGCTTCGGTCATAGCACACACGCAAACGCCCACGTGGGAAGGAGAGAACGAGGAACATTATGGTGCACCTTAAATTAAATCGAGACCCTGTGGCAACACGGTGGCGCAATACTATTCATAGTGTCTCGTAAAGTATTATCGCGATCGACAAAGTAATCTCGGAACGAGAAACGGGAGGTGCTTCCGGTTAAATCGTGCACGATGTTACCCTGAATGATCTGTCATATTTTCGTCACGAATGTGCGAGATATATCTAATCCTGTTTCAGTCATTTTTCTTTACATCCAATAAATTAATAAGCTTCATTCTCTCTAGTTACGTTTCAAGATCCCACTTGGACTTAACTTTCACTTTTCAATTTGAACATAAATGCGGTTTCATATCTCACCCTATCGGGTAGTAAAAATGACATTAAATGACGTTAATTGAGATATCCTCGCGCTCGATTATATTTAATCCATATCCTTTTCGTCGATTCAAGATTTTTCTTAATACTTGCCTTGCTTAATCCTCCGAGAATATATACAGTTGATCTCTGATAGATGAAATAATCCGAAGGACCGAAAGACGAAACCGATATCGCGATCTGCCAAGTGACTCCGGCCGAGTGACTCCGGGACCAATCGATAAGGTCCGCCGTTCACGTTGACTACAAATCAAGGAAGGCAGACGTGAAGGGGGCCTGTGCGACGCGAGGGCCATTAAAGCTCGTTCTCCATAAAATATTTTATCCGGTTCGCGGATCGATTTGAAATCCGTAGGGCGCACTTGGCTCGCCGACGACGACCGTGGCCTTTTTCGGCGCACCAAATTCATAAATAATGGCTAAAGACCGGCGCACACAGGGCACCCTCGTGCATCACGGTCCGAATTTTTAGTCTTTAAGCCTTTTAAGGTTTTTGCGCGCGCGAGCGCGTTCCAGGCTTGTCTTTACAATCGCCGCGATTTGGCCGTCTCCCTCGAAGACGAAGGATATTCGGGATACGCGATCGATCAGCAGTGGTCGCGAAAACACGTATCCCAAGACACACTTTAACGCTTGTTCTGGCCATTTGTGCCAACGCGTGAAACTCCAAACGTTCCTCGACTTCGTTTCGTTTCCACAAAAAGGCTTAATCGCGCCATTCCACCATACAATCGTTTGTCCAAACAATTGCAAGTGACTTGAGTAAAAAATACTGACGAATAAATCACGACATATTGCGATTCGCATTAAACAGAATTGTGTAAAATTTTAATATATATTCAAGTACATCTTACAGCTGATCGATCTAGTGGTTATATATTGGAACCTTCAATTTTTGATTAAGATTTCTCATTTACTACTACTACTATGAATTTTATGCTGAAAAATTCTGACTTTATTTAAACAAATACATCTCTTTCAGACCTTTTCAAGTAAATTTGCTATTTGTTACATAATCTTGTATGTAACCTACGTGACTTAATATGACATTGTTAAATGTGCTCTCCGTGACAATTTCTATTTTTAAAGATTACGATTCTTTCCCTCTCATTGAAATTCTAGCCGTATGTTTGACTTTCCAATACCGTGTATTTGTCGCCGCTACGTTTGTATTCCTTATAGTATCCTGGTAGCGTCAGAGCCACGTCTTTTTTCCCCCGGTCGTCGAGAATAAGTAGAATAAGTAAAGATAACGGGAACAGCGGCCGACACACAGACGATAGCTGTTTCTTTCGAGGATAGTCTCTTACAAACATGATCGTCTTACGCTCTCGCGACACGTTCCATATTCTATCGTGCGTGCGAGTTCTATGTCAAGGCAGGACAATCTCTTCCGCGCTCCATTCACGCGCGTTATATCGTCTCGAGAATCCCGGCTTCAAAAATTTGTCACATTCATAGGCGCGCTACACTTTGCCCATTTTTTTCTCTAAGAGCTCGCATTCGTCGATTCGTTTCAGTCCAGCTCAATGAACCGCGCTTCAAATACAGCGTCGACGCATTATTTTAAGGAACCGAAAGTCATCGCCGTAAAGCGAAACCTAATCCGACGTAAAACGACGTTTTCTCTTGGCGGGTTCTCTGTCACGCGATTGCACGATGTTTCTTTTCGATTTACACGGTATTTTTTCAAGCGCGATTCATGTGACATTCTTTAAGCGCTACTCTTCAAGACATTTTGTTGATTAAAAAAGAAATTTTCAGTTCCAGATGAATATGTGAAAAGGACACGCGTCGCATTCTTATGAAAGCTAAAGTATCTGCGATTGTATGAATTATTCTCCGTTGCGTTATTTATAAATAATCTCCAAACAATTATTATCAATCTGATGATAGGGGTAAAAAAAATTTAAGTCTTGAGAAAAAAAAATATATTTATTCGAATATCGCAAAACGTGAAGATATTTTATATAACTTATCAGTAATTTGAAATTAAAAGACGATAATATATATATATGTAACGTTTAATTATATTATTGTAAAAGCATTATTTATATATTTTGAAGAAGATTACTCTTATATTTCAAAAATGTTAGCTATAGGATATAGCAGGGTTGGGAACGTTACTCTATAAAAGTAACGCGTTACCGTTACCGTTACTTTGGAAAGTAACGATTCGTTATTTTTTCGTTATCTTTCTGTTTTTTGTTAGGTTTATGCTGAAATAAGCTATTGGATTATAAAATTATTTAATAATCAATATTAAATGTAATAATCTATGTTACAATTAAAAACTCTAAATTCGTCTCTATATAGCACAAGCGTTTTTTATATTAAACTTATTTAACGGTTCTAATTTTTTATGTTAATACTTTTTACTTTTTAATACACTTATCTTTATAGGAATTTAAATTGTAATTTACAAATTGCAATTTTGTCGAAAATTTTTATCGAACATTGTTTTTAAATATTGATAAGAGAAATATTGATATTATTAAGGGTGTATTCCAATATTCATTCTGTCAGTGTTGTAAAATCTATAAATTACGTTACTGACTATCTCAGAATGTGGCCTATGAAGGCTACAAAATATTTTTCCAAAAATACATCTATTGAATAGATATAAGATAGTAATGAAGCAAAAAGTAACGGCTAAATTCGTTACTGTTACTGTAAAAAATGTAACGACGTTATCGTTACCGTTAGAAACAGAAAAACGTAACGATCGTTACCGAAAAGAAATAACCGTGACGTTACAAAAAAATAACGCGTTACTTCCCAACCCTGGTATATAATAGTATACATAATATAAAAAGCCAACCGTGTGTATTTTCTCGGGATAAACGAACGTGTCTTATTTCGCTGTTTGCAAATAACATTCCAATTATAAAGCCTGCTTACTCCATTCGCCAATCTCCCGGGAATTATCGATGCAAGTAGAGCCTTGAATGCAGCGATATTATAACCGTTGACGTATCCAATCTTTGCCCCTACTTACTCCTTTAATCGAGATACAAATTTTTTTTTTTTTTTTCCCCGAGGAAAGCTATACTTTAAGTAGATCCACGGTGGGCAAAGGCTTCTCTCCCAAAATTCTAAACTGGTTCCCAGATTGAGAGGGATAAGCGAGATTCTCGAGCCGCCTCGAGAACCGTCCGAGCTTTCGCCGTCGTAGCGTTACTTGTCCGAAAGCTGTCGGGATAGGTTCCTGAGGTCGTGCCGCGCGGTAATCCTATACGTCTTAAGAAACTGGTTTCCGTACGACGTGTTGCGGGTAGCGCGCAAAACAAATTAATAACAAGAACATCATAACCGCAGCTCCAAGGCTGCCCCGAGACGCTCACGAGCCGCAGCTGCTATACCGGGTGAGCCGGCTCCATTGTTGTTCTCAGAATCTACATCTTTCCGCGGGAAGAGAGAGAAAGGGAAAGAGAAGCTCGAGAGAAGACGTCGAACCGCGGTTCGAAATGGCTTCTCGATTCATTGTTCGATGCGATTGCTTTTTACGGGAGTATAATGTAAAAGAAGCGCGCGTTCGCTCTTATTGAAATGAGAAAGTTAAACAAGCGAAAGTTCTTGAGAGCAAATATAAATCTTATATTGATACATCCATATGATACAAAAGGTAGTTACAATTTTTTTTAAATATAATTAATTTAATTTAATAAAGTAATTAATATCTTAAAAAATACAAGTATAATATTTTAATTATTCAATTAGAATATTTAATAAAAATGATCTGCGTGCTTCGATAATTCTGAGCGACACGTTATAATATTCGCAGCGTGTCTCATGTGTTATGAGTATAATGTCACACGTGCAAACGCGCTTCATTATTATATTGTTACGTCGGACGCGAGAGGAAAAAGGGAGAGGAAAGGAGAAAGGATCTCAGCGAGAGGAGAAACAATTGTCGCATCGTGCGATGAAGTAACTCCTCGCAATATGTCCTCCAACTATCGATACTAGTGCTACTAGGTCATGTAACCTGCCTATCCCATATTACATGTATACAGCGACTTATTTATGCACTCCCCTATACACGCCTCTCCAACATTAATCGTTCGCGCACGAAAGCTTAAGGCGATCGGGGGTGGAAATGCGATGGCGATAAACCTATATTTTCTGTGATTGCGTTTATCTCGTGGCATCTGATTTTTTCATAATAAAAACACGCCTACGATTAGTGTACCGTGTATACGATATTCGCGATATCACACTTGTTGGATAGATTTTTTGCTAGAAGTAAAATTTTTCATTTATCTCACAGTACTCGCATAGCTCGTATATATATATATAATTTGCAAGATTAAATTAATTATTTTGATACTTTCAAATAAACAACATGTGTATAAGAAGAAAAATATGATCGAATGCAATGTTTTTGTACTACTTAATTTAATCCATAATTCGATTAATCATCTGTCGGTCATTACGAATCTATCCAGACACAAGAATGAACGAAATTAAATGGACGGGAGTTTTAATTACGGGCGCTTCATTAAGAGATTTCAGGTCATCGCCGCTTCGATACATCAATCGTATCCCTTTGTAGAATAAGATTATGCTCCTAAGACGCGATCTGCGAAGAAATCGCAATCACGCTAGATGCCAACCGTGCTAGATTGGCATTACTGCGTTGTTTCTTCAAATTCGATCTCTCGTTCGATCTTCGAAGGCCAATGGTGGTCCGACACAAGTAAGGTTAGGTCGATCGGTACTTTTCAGGACAACAATGGCTGACTCATCCCCGATATTGTATCTGCTTGATGCATGGTCCACGAGGAATATTAAACCGCAGGATTATTATCGCGATCAAACGTCGATTCACTCGCGAGGGAATGCATGTAACGATCGCTGGTTCACTTACGTTCTCAACGTATTTGTGTGTTCGCCATTTATATATAACTGTCTAATTGAACGAGAAGAATTGCCGTGAGAAAATCGACGAAAGGAGGAATCGCAACATTTTCATACAATAGGTCATTTATCATAAAATGAGATTGCCCGATGTCAATCAAATCGAACCGCATTTATTCACGCGGCATATTTGAGTTTTGATTTTTATTTCATCGAAACGGAATAGCGTAGATATTTACAGCAATAATGAATTTAATAAATATTTCCGTAACCTTGTAATAAATTATGTTTATTTATTTTTTAATGTTTAAATATTAATCGTCATTATATTATGCAAATATATTAATTTCATTAAAGTATAATGGTGGTAAAGGATGAAAAATTCTTCTCAAAATAATTCTTTATATACTACATATAAAATCTACTCTCATTTTTATAAAGATTTAACTCACAATCAATGCTTTTGTATGACAAACTTTATGACAAGTTTTTATTAATCTAAATGTGGCAAAAAAATATGGCAGAAGAAATTATTTAAAATAAATGTTTCTATGTAATAAACGTTAATATGTTTTGATGTTTTCTATATTATACCGGTAAAAAAAATAATATTCTCACGATTATCACGAGTGCATTATGTAAAAATATTGACTCCTAACGTACAATATATTATATATACATTTCGAAGATAAACATCGATAATCGATAAAAATGGCCATCGAGACGGGTCTGTGACGTTTCTTCCGCGAAGAACACACAAAAAAGCACCGGTTTGCATTTCAAATTAATTACTTCGTAGACTAGAGAAACGCTCCGGAGTATCGAAATAAAATGGCATGGCAAACGTTCTGCCACCTGGGACCAACACAGTTCTCGAGGCATATTTGCATGTGACATGACCGCGGAATGCGGCACCGATCATCTCTCCACATCGATCCTCTTTTCCTCTCGCTCTCCCGCGGACCTTTTTAATGCTGTTTTTGTCTTCGTTTGATCCGAGAGAAGATAACGCGTGCGTTTACGCGAAAGTGGGGATTATGGCATGATATAATGAGGTGAAATAATGGACGAGAGACGATCATCCGTAGCCAGGCACCTTCGTTAATTATTCTAATTAGAGGCGAACCGCGACGTGGCTTCTAAATGATCCATGTAAACATCGGTAATGCCCACATGTAGGCGATCGGTCGAACACGAAAAAAAAAAGTCGGCAAATATGCAATATCTCGAGTATTTAATGCTTTAATCTTTCACCTTTAATCTTCATTACAATAAATGCAATTCTTTTATGTTTTATGTATTATATACATATACATTTATTTATTTATATTTTTATATATTATTATAAAAATTGTAGTAAGAAATTATGTTATTGCATAACATAAGTATTAGTATCTGTGCAAAGTTTTTCATGAATTAATAGAGATGCTAAGATTATAATTTTCATAGATTATAATTTACAACTACAAATTAAATTAAATTTTTACTTTACTTTACGTTATAGAAATTATATTATATTTATTATATCAAATTATATATATACGAAACAGTTGATCCTTTGTAATCCCGAGGTGAACAAATAAAAATTCTATTCTATTCTATTAAATTATATTATACTATATCTAATTTTCTAATTCATAATTTTATATATAATAACTATTATACATAATATTATACATAATAACTAAGTGTATTTTAGCGAAAGTAATATAATATATAACAATAAGAAAAATATTTACCCCACAATTCAATCTTTTTGCAAATCTACAGAATGATTATTGTATCGCATAAGTATAATACCATACATAACTGTGTGTGAATTCCGCGACCGTGCGTAAAAGGATGTTAAGTGGGTCCCAAACTAAAATTTCTGCAGGATAAGCATGCCGATAATTCTCTGAGATCCCTCTGATATCTTTCCCTTTCACCGAGGCTAGGGTCGCGATAGGGCAGAAGAAGATATGGAAGAAGAAGAAGAGAAAAAAGATAAAGACGAAGAGAGAAGAAGAAGAAGAATAAGAGAAAGCAGCGTCATGGCACATGCGGCGATTCAACCGCGATAACTTTAACGCGCGTGGAATGTTGGACTTGCCGAGTAGGCAATTATAAATCCGCATCTTGATCTCGAAGACCGATGCACTTTACGAGAGGGAAAGAAATTGCGAGAGAGAATAGATCCCGGCGATGCTCTTTACGAGAAAGACGAGAAATGGGTATTCGATATTCCGGGCGATTGTGATGGTTGTCAACCGATATCGATCCTGATATCGTACGGCTCAAGAAATCGGACGAGAATAAAGCTATCAAACGAGTATTGTGTAATGATGCTGTTGGAATTTTTCAATTATGATTAAATTATCTTCCTATATCTACAATATATGTATATTTTTTCTTAAACTCTGCGAAATTATTTCTGTTTATCTCTAGTTTTCGATAAAATTTCTGCCCAAAAAATCGATATCATATATCGGATAAAAAAGTTTTTCTCTAATTTTATTATTTTTTATACATATCATTTGTCGAACACTCCGTATATATTTATTTAGTGTTAGCGTATGAGAGGGCGGGCATGAGCTCTCACGTATACGAGAAATCGACAGGATCCATTAGCGAGAAGAGATAGCAAGGACGTTGAAGAAGGCACTGACCGAAACAAGCCTGATGGAATATTTTATTGCCGACCATGTGAGAGAAAAAGAGAGAGATAGAGATAAAGGCGCACCGCCGGAGGTCCTTATGGCCGCCGATTACCGTTAACGACCAATCGACATACCTTCAGGATATTTCTGAAATCTCCCTAAACACTTAGAAATACGATTCTGTGATTCTGGGACCCAGAATGTGATCCACGTGCTAAAGCGGGTGCTGAGGAACAGCGAAACGCGCACTGTTTAACGAAAAATGCGTGCCACGAGCGACGAATGCAAATGGGAGAAAGAGAGAGAGAGAGAGAGAGAGAAAAAGTGCAATAAATTATTTTATTAATTTGAGAGGACGACAGGAACTAATGTGATCGATGTAATTTGTTACGAGAATGGATAGTTAATACGAATGTTAAATCGCGTTTCTGACCACTGTCTTCTGATCTTGTTAAAGTAATGAATAATAGATCCGACGAATTACGATCGAACAATGATTAAAATGTGTAATGTTATTTTCATGCAGTTGACTTATTTAAATAATAAGAAATCGTTATAAACTCTATTTATGTATACGTATGTATACATAAATATTCTATTTATGTATATAATGTACATAAATTCAAATTATAAAGTCGTCTAAAAATAATCCTAACGTCCATAAATAATCCCAATGAGCAAGTGGCGTTAGTATGTTATTTTTAAATATTATCGAATTTATTCTCTTTTCTCCTCCACATACACACATCTGTTTTCTTCTCTCTTTGAATGATTAATTCAAATTAAATTCAATACATGTGCGCGTGAATTATCCATACTAATTTTTTCCTCTTCTCTATTTCAGGTAAGTTCGTGGGTCAAGTGTCTACCTGGGCCGATCTCGGGGACAATAATGCACTCGGCTCGACAGATAACCATCAGAGGGTTCGTTAGCGGTCGAGAGGGCGGTCGAGGGCCCGAAAGATATATCGGCTAAAAATATAACAGTCGGCGGTCAGTTTTCGGGGAAGAGGGTGGCAACTACCACTATACGTTGCACAAACGCAGCGTCACGTAACGATGCGAGCGAATGCATACGCAACCATTTTCTTCGATGTGCCGAGAGGTTGTTTAGATCGAGCGAGGAGATTAACAGATGGATATAAGTGTCGGATTGAGATTGACACGAGTTCTCGTCGATGAACTATCTTGAGATCATCTCCCGAGAATGGAAAGGCAACTCGTACTCTATAAATATTCCGGTATATTTTGTAAGTCTTTGTTGCTGGCGAATATCGTTTTTTTTTAACAATGATCTCCCCCTTTATATATATTCGTTATATTACAGAAAATATCATACCGATTTATATAGTCACACTGTTACTTGGCTAACAATTTATGTGATTCATGTATATTTATTATATACATTTTAAACAGCTCTTATGATTATTATTGAGATTTACATTATTTAACGAGATATCAAAATTATATCAAAATAATAACTTTTAATCGTATCAAATAAATAGCGAGATTAAATGAATTGGAATAAAAAAATTTTTTTTCGAAGCAAAACGATCCAGATTTTTCACGAGATCTCATTCAAATGCTACGAAAAATCTGTCGATAAAATGAAATGCAATGAATCTAAAATATTCTGTATATAAAGTTCGTCGCAATGATAATGTTCATTGCCGTCGATCCTTTCGCCTAACCGCACGATTGACCTCTTGTATGTATATTTATTCCAATACGAGTTCTCTGAGTGGGACTATTTTTTTAGAATGGCGTCTGGTAAATCTTACGCAGTATCTAACGCGTGTATACCATATGTCGTATAGTATATACCATATAATATACGATAGTGTACGTATATAAGCTGCGTGATACGATTGGCGTTTATGCAAATGCAAAATTGTCCACCGTTTGCCGACAGACGCGCGTCTCTGTTTATTTATTGTTCCCGCTGCGAAGTATAATCTGCTGTTCTTCTTCTTTTTTCCGGCACGGCAAGCCGATAGATTTACCAAGCAGATTAGGACCCGGGTCGCAAAACCCGGGTTGACAGGGCGCATCTTGACCGCGCGTTTTACAAGTTGTTTTACAACTCCGGGATTCACCGCGGTAAGAACTACCGTTCTTTGTTCCAAGAACGAAGAGTCGATTTCTTTGATCTTCCTTGCTATCGATGCTTTTGCGATATTTTTAAATGCTTTCGAAAACAATCCGCATCCGTTTCTGCTCCGAAAAGAATAGATATATTTTTATTTTTAATTTTGATTATGAAATAAATTTAAAATAGATCTTTCGATTTTAATATATAACAAACAAAAAAATGCTAATATATATATATATATATATATATATATATATGTACATATCGATTTAAAAATATATTTTTATGATATAAAGCTCTTGAGATTTAATCCGCGTTTAATATAAAAAAAAATTCGCAAATATTAATCTGCTTTTTTTAAAAAAACAAATATAAATAATTTATATATATGATAGTGCGGGGACATAAAAGTAGTAAAATATTTTGTTGAATTTTGTTGAACAAACTTTTATTTTCTTTGTTGTTATTTTTTTCTTATTTATTCTAACTTTAGATTTTATTTTTATCTTTTCCCCAGCTGAATAAACCATTTTATGCGATCAGATCATTAGTGTTACAGCAATTAACAGATTAACACGTGTTACATAAAGGTCGATACCAACTTTGATATTTGTAATCGAATGCGGTGCCGGACCAGTGTTACTGGTAATACTGGATTTTCTAGAATATATTATAATCTGGTTATATATATAATATGCATGCGCGTATGTATCAAGGGATTTTTCGTGTATAAAAGCGGATTATTCGCCAATAAGGGGACCGCTTTTACTCGAGAATTTTTAGAAAAAAATCGCAGGACGATAATAGTCGACCATGATATTATATTCAAAAGTCATATAAGAGAACGTTATTTCGATATCCATGCAATTTTGTAATTTTCTTACATGATTTAGTGTTAAAGAAAAAATTTAGAACAGAAATATTTAAAATAATTAAATTTACGTTTAAATTATGAAATTTATATTGTCAATGAGAAGACAAAACACAAAGTATCTCGAGGGATTTTTGAAAAAAAATTTTTCAAGAAAATCATATAGTTAACCATTGATTCGATCTATTTATGAATTTCACGGGCAAAACACGCGATTTCAAGAAATGCTTTCATTATTACGAGGCGCGATGTCAACGTAAACACGATGTAAACATGACGAGACGTTTTGGTATGGATACGTACACAACTGCGAGATTATTTATACTAGACGCCATTTTTCTACAGACAACGAAAGTCCTTCGTAGGACCACTTGAAATTTACGATTCGGCGAACAACCGTCTCAATTATCAAGCTCACTCGTAGCAACATTGTTTACAACGACTCAGCCCCGTAAGTATTTTATTTATCTACGGGTCTCTATCCGGCGACGGCTTTATAGCCGGTCCACGCACACGACGAGCCTGCGAACAAGGTTTACGCACGACGCAAACGTGCACAAAGCGCTCGTTCTCCTCGGAGAATAATTCTTCATTAATCCTCGGAGTAAGAAACCTTCCTTCCGCGAAGAAACGCCAATAATATTCACCGATGCTCGCAAG
The DNA here is from genome assembly GCF_030449975.1 of Polyergus mexicanus. Lineage (NCBI taxonomy): Eukaryota > Metazoa > Arthropoda > Insecta > Hymenoptera > Formicidae > Polyergus > Polyergus mexicanus. Next base: position 4,974,271 of record NW_027223339.1, on the reverse strand, counting down.
AAAATATATTTAATTCTATGTCATTGCAATAATCATATTAATTATTTAACCATAGATGAATAATATATAATGATAAATACATAATACATTCTGTAATAATAAATTTTTTCAAGTCTTTTTACGATTTTCGAATATATTATAAAGATTGTGTAATAATGAAATTAATATGCTTATTTTATATATCTGAATATTTCAAGTTTCAAATCTCTTTCCACATATATAGTTTAGTTTTATTATGCTTATATTTTGCTTATATCATATCTCTATGTTACTTAAGATATTACAATCTTGTGAAACGTTATTTATCCAAGGTTAAGTAAAAAGTAATTTAAAATACGACCCCCGTTGAGTTCACGGAAGATAGGATACCAAAGAGAGATAAATCATTAAGTATACGTTTCATGATCCTTCCTCAAATTGTTGATAAACGTTCGATCGAAAGGACAAATTCTCAGGACCTCGTCTCGATCCTTCGCCCGAGATTCTCCGCCGAGAATATAGCTAGCTGTCGTCGGTAAGAAAAGGAGCAGAACACGGGGATGCGCTGCATCCCTTTCAGAATCCTCCTCCTCATCCTTCTGTTGCCTAGTTAGCATCCTTGCCAATGGCGGATTCTTTTGTTTCCCGCCGTGGAACCCCAGTCGAGATTCTATCTCATGTAAATAATTATCGTGGAACCTGGCGGATGCTGCAGGAGTTCTCCCCCTTTTTTCTCTCGTTTTCCAACGAGAGAAGGAAGAGGGAGGAAGATAGCGTAGAAGCCCCGGAGAGAAATTTTCGTTTTATCCGAGAATCCTGTTTGTATCTCCGGGACCGCATACCGACCGCACGCACAAAAATATCCAACATTCTTTGGAATGGAAAAAAGAATAATAGAAGGAAATATATCGACTTGTTATGCGTACTCGGCAATGAGGATTCTGCGTTCTTCCCGCAGCGAGTTTTCGTCTTAATTGAGACAACAGTAATTTTTATATTGTACCGGCGCAGGCACAACAACGATTAACAAGGATACGTTAAAACGGCGGATCACGCAAATAATAATTTGCCGACTAAATGAGCGCGAAATAAATATTATTACCACCAAGCATGCTTTTTGAGGGAGGATCGATTGGACTATAATTACGGATATAAATCAAATTTTTTATGTATCTTTTTAATGCCAAAATATTCTCTTCAGTGAATTCAATGCGGCGATTATTATTAGCCAGAATAGCTAAATGGAAGCGATGTATTTGCGAATGTATTGTATTTTAGATTGTTTACAGATTTCTTTGCAAAAAAAGAAAAAAAAAGGATAAAGATCTCTGCCACGCATGAATGCATATAAATCGATATGCATTTGCCTGAAATTAATTAGATATAAATTAGTATTTCCTTTAAATCTATTTCTCGTTGTTCAATATTTTTTAATTATTCTAAAATATTATATTTAATAGAAAAAGAGTTTGATGTTTTTGAATTATTAATATATATTATATGACATTAGTAGCGATGTATAAGAGATAAATAATATAATTTATTTATTCCTAATAATAGAATTTGCATGCAATGCAGATATTTCAAGTTTGAGATAAACAATGTTTGTGATATTAATTAAATTATTTTAAACTACATTTACACTTCTCTAAGTATTGTATCTATCAGATCGCGCCAAGTATTCGAATTATCGCTAGTGTAATATTCTGTCGTATTTCTCGTTTGTTGCGTTTGACGCATTGCGAGATCCGTCATAAAGATTACACGACAAACGTTACAGCCGATATCTCGCTATCGCCTTTGACAAGCGTAATATCACCCTGGAGGAACAATTTGGAACACTTTACTCGCGACATACGTTCGCTGCCTGTGGGTCCTGTGCGTGTCATGCGTGGCAGAGATGTAATTTATTCTCAGGATTGGTGCCGCAGACACTGGACAGGAGACATGTTCGAGTCACACGATTGGCGCTCAACATTGACCGAGTTGTATGCAGCCATAAATGAATAGCCAGCTGGTGAGTAATATGTTGTAACATTTATAAAATGACGCAATAATTAAATGAAAATTTTAGAAATTTATTTTAAGGAAATATCAGCCTTTTAGGTTATTTGGTAATTTTATATCTTGCACGCTTATGCGTTTTATAATAGAAGATTATAAGAAGGCACAAATAATTTATATTGACTTGTATTAAACAATGTAATTATTTCAAATTATTTGATATTTATATATGACCAAAAATTAAATTTATAGAATATACCTCAGTGATGTCGTTCCCTTTACTTAAGACGACACGTCTACGCAAATATCTATATATTCGCGTTAACATATCTGTGGATAATAAATGGTGGATACCGATCAGGTACTGTTTTATCGCCGTTCAACGCGGCTAATGACTCAAACGAACAATAATGGCCGATTGTTGCAAGCTTCGTTACTTCTCGTTCCTTCGGGCATCCCTCTGTCTTCTCGTCTCGCCGTTGTTCGATAGGGCGGGCCGCGCGGAATGATAGTCCCGACTGGAAATAATCGTTATTATCCGCGAGAGAGATCAAAGTCCATTCGTAACCCGGTCAGACTTTTCCTTTGAAACGCGCACCCCTACGGGCTACGAGGGATCCCTCGTCCTCTAATTCGCACTCTATCGCATCTTCCTCTCGACGCGCGCCAAGAAAGCGAAACCGCAACGGTGTCGTAATTAACGGCCTATAATAAAGAATGATAATTTATCGCGCTGGCGTGCGGTTACTCGATAAGCTTCGAGTGCGCCGATAATTTAAGCTATTGTAGATCTCGATCGCTCGAGGGGACAGGGAGACAGCGCCCCCGTTAACCTGTCTCCTGTTGCGTATTCTCTCTTATCCAGGTTATAATAATAGTTTACGAACGTGTAATACGCGTCTTGTAATCGTTCATTCGTTCTTGAGAATGACAAATTTTCGAAATTCTTAAAATCATTAAACGCAAGATGAAAAATATAACGCACATTCTCCATGCATTTGAAATAATTATTTATAATATAATTTTATGTAATTATGTATATAATTTGTTTATTCCGACTAAGAATTAATATTTCAAAAATATTAATAACGCTTCTATATTTTATTTCTTGTGTATTTGATTCATAATGACATTCAAGCATTCCTTTAACATTTATGAAGATAAAGCACGATGTTAATAATTATATGTCCTTTTTATATCAAAGAGATATAGTTGGAAATCTGATAATCATGTGAGTTTGTCATATTGAGAAATTTCTAAATAGTAGAGATCGTTACATTTAGCTGTATCAACATTACCTGGCAATCTTTCTCACAACAGCGCATTTAATTAGCACGTTAATTATCATAGCATATCTTTGCTCGATACAAGTCATTTTTAAATTATGAGGCGTCTCTTTTTCCTTATTTAAATATCCGTTTGAAACATCGTCATCGTAAAAGGTGGATTTCGCCCTCGAAAGCTACCTTATGGCTACTGAAACTACTTGGAAGTATCAAGTAGCGCTATATAAGTTACGAATGCCGAATGTAATAAATCGAGGCCCGTCCTCTTCCTGGCCAACGCCCTTGTTCGCTCTCGGTACCAGCTGATCGATGATTTCGCCGCTTTCCGGGAATGTCGTCGACGAAGGTGCGAATCGACACGTAAACTAGACGCGAGACATTTAAAACGGACGAAACGCGAAGGGATGGTGAGAATGAAAGAAGGGGAGGAAAATTTACCGTCAACGGCAGCGCGCGACATTAGCTCGGCCGGAAGAAAGACGCTGAAATCGTCGCCGGTGTGATAGCGCTCGGTCTCTCTTACGGGGAACCCGATAATTATCGTCGTGCCCGACAGCTAACAATGCTGCTGACTGTTGAAGTTCCCGCGGCTCACGAAGCGCGAAGATTAGCCGTCGACCGCTAAAAGGCGGTCGTTTGGAAACGGACTTTTCTGAGCGGCCCGACCATGCGAAAGCGCGGATAGTTGGAGCACGCATCACGTATCCTCGAAGGAGGAAGGAAGAGGAAGAGATGTTGTCCTTGCTGCGAACGAAACGAGACGCGTTAAGCGCGAAATATCCCATCATTTCGTCTTCCGTGGCACAATAGACTCGAGGTAGATCTTTGTGACTCACGTTGTTCGCACGCTGCTTCGAGAATGCTGTTAGAGTCACCGCACGGTGTTCCATCGGTGCCGCATTAACGCTTATAATTACAAATTTCTGAGAAGATTTTAATTCAATTTGTTTTTTAATTTGATTAATTTTAAAAATAGACTTTATCTTCATAGCATTTTTATTTAAGATCTAATTGTAAAAATACGAAAAATATTAATATTAAAAATTGAAAAATTACGAGAAATCAATATTATACATCGTATATGCCAAAATCATTAAAAAATAAATATATATATTTTTAATGCTCTAGATTAAAAATAAAAAAGTTTCGTTAGATCCAAACAAAATTTTTAAAATTTTTATTTTAATATTACGACAGTCGTGAAAAATGAAAAAATTCCTATATAATTTTGATGAAGAAAATAATTTATCTTTCAAAATCTCATTTTCACAGACTTGACAAAAATCAAATAATGGGGAATCTAGATCGATTTTTACACAGAATTGAACAAGGTTATAAGATTTTTGTATGTATCTTAAAATAGATTTCATAAACATAATACTTAAGCGCGATGATGTGACGGAGCAACAGGAAAAACAGAAATATACTTTGAACTATCTAAATGCAAAACATTACGTATCATGTTATTCGCGCACTTGTAATGCTGTTTGCCATCAGGACAGTCGTGGGCATTAAAAGTGTCGCGTTTCATTATTTTACATCCAACCTCTTTATAACAAATGATAAATAAAAACAACGTAAGACGAGCAATGTGAAGCTGACGCGATCTCTCATCAACCTTGTACACATGTACAGAATTTGCAATTTTAATGTCTGGTCAAAGATCTCTATGTCGGAGGTACGACGGAGGTAAGTTTGGTGTGCAAGGATACGTAACTCGATAGGATCAATTTCCAAATTTTGCTATAAATTCAATAAAACATCAAGAGCAATTAGCAATTATATAGTGATTGAACGAATTAAGAGTAGTATTGATCGCACATTGGTTACTATATGTAAACATTTAATCAGTTTTCATTTATCTTTCCATTCAGTGCACAAAAATTTGGATGTTTTTTAATTAAAAATTAAAAGACAGCGTATTATACAATATATACGAATTAAATATATGAGTAACGTGCAAAAAAATTTTAACATTATTTCAACGGTTCTTTCTCGACTTATCGTTGACATATATTTAATATTTCAAAGAAATGGCATATTAGGCAGTTCAAGTTACAAATTCTATGAAATCTACGAAAGGTCCAGTAACGCTCATACGAATCTCACGTATCGCTCACGTGTCGCTCACGTGTCGCCGCAACCGCAGTAGATTACGCACGCTTTGCGTGCGCCAGCTTCCTTCCTCGCCGCGTGCACGGTTACTATATTAGCAAGATAAACAAGCTGTAAATAAAAGCGCTTCGTTAAGATAATAACGATGGAACTGGAGTCCCGTTAAATAAGTACCGTTTCATTGCGTACGACACGTCTTTTTTCCTCCATTTCATCTCCGACGCGAACACGTGTGACGACTGTCGTTATATCTATAAGTGTTATCACTTAAAATCTATAATTACATTAAAATACACGCGGTATCTCGTTAGAGCCCCAACGGGATATTAGCGGATCAAAATTGGATGTATATTCATGTGTCCAATTTGTCACGCGTATACACCACCCTCCGTGTTTACGAGAAGACTTATATAATATTTGAACACGTGACTCTCTCTCTCTCTCTCTCTCTTTCTTTCTTTCTCTTGCGATGGAGACCCAACGAAAATCACCGTGGACAGCCATGGTTAAGCGATCACGGTGTGTTTGTTTTTTCCATCTGGCACGGCATATAGATACGCATACGCGTGTACGTTATATTGAACGGGTCGCCGTGTGACGCAGTCATTTTCTCGCTCATGACGATCTGCACTGTTAGAGATCGGGCTATATACGTGGTCCCGATACGCCGCATGAGTCGTAAAGCAATTTGTATTATTCCTACGGCGATATGACGGTAGTTGCGTTATATCGGCATTCCATTTCTATGGTTACGGCCGGCGCCATACTCGCTATTTTTCCAATTCCTCCCCCATACCGGTTTCGATACCATTTGGAATCTTTTATCGTCGCGGCTTCGACGTACTGCTCGTATTAAACGTATTACACCCCCTATAGTTAGGAATTTAATCAGCAAATCGCATATGAATTACCTCTGTGTCAGTAGCGTGCGTTATGGATAACTCATTAACTATAAATATATGTAAATATTCAAAAAATTATATAGTTGAAAAAACGCAGCGATCTATTAATACTACACAGAATTTGAAATACAATTCATTTATCAATTAAATTGATATTAATTGATATTGAATATAAATGAAGAGTTAGCGATGAAAAATGATTGGAATAAAATATTTGGAAATTTTGAAACGTCTTTACAATATTGGTGTAAGCGATATAAGGAATCTTGAGGAAAAATCGGTATAATTCCATATTCGTTTTAATCGCATTCGAGCAGTGTATTTGATCAAGAGTTTGTTTACAGTATTCAGTTTACTAAACGTAGAAAAGTGTAGTAAACGATGGCAAACGGGAGCAGGCGCATGCTATCAGAAAGGAATAACGATTTGCAATATTTGATTTGAACATATGGCTGGAGGTATTGATAACGTTCGCGAGATAAAACGCCGTCCAACAAGAATCGCGATTCGTGCTCGATACGAATGCAATAACCGTTGCTGATAATCGAATTGCACACGCAGTTATGTTATCGTCAGATATACTAGAACATTATTCTGGAAAAACGCAGTCGTTATATGATATACGTAATATATGCACGCGACAGCATGTGCTTTCTAAATCGTCATTATATAATTAAGAAAAAATGAAAAATTGATATAGATATATATGATAGATATTAAATAAACAATTTCAAGAAAACGAGATAAATTTTATTATCATCGATAGAGCATTTTATTTTAATTTATAAAGTAGAATTAATAAAGCAATTAAAATATAAAATTCGCGAGGTTTTATAAATTTTCTTTTTTTTAGTAGTCCGAAATACACAGGGTGTCCTAGACCACCCGTACATCCATTTTCTTTCAGAAACTAAGCATCTTAGAGAAAAACATTTTCAACAAAAATTGTATGGCTTTGAGGGGAACATAAGTTGGTGTCATTGGTTTGACCTTGGATGGCATCGTTAAGGTCAAGTCAAGGATACCTTTAATTTCTTAAACGGAACCCCCTATTTTTTATTGCATATTCTTATAGCTTATGTCGAGAGTTTTTCAAAACGCTATAATAAAGTATTTTTTCATTAAGTACTTTTTGAGTTATTTTATATTTTATTCTGACACATTTTGATATAAAAAAATGAAATATTTCGTAAAATATTCAGTTTACGATAATCTTACCGTAATACTTTTACGTACAGAATAACGAGACAGATCAATTAGTGTAAAAAAATAATTGTTTTTAAGAAAATTATTTACAATGTATTTTTTTAAATAATTATTCTTTTTTTGGCACTAATTGATTTGTCTCATTATTCTGTACATAAAAGTATTACGGTAAGATTATCGAAAATTGAATATTTTACGAAATATTTTATTTTCTATATCAAAATATGTCAGATTAAAATATAAAATGACTCAAAAAGAGTACTTAATAAAAATACTTTATTATAGTGTTTTGGAAAGCTCTCGAGATAAGCTACAAGAATATGTAATGAAAAATAGGGGGTTTCATTTAAGAAATTAAAGGTATCCTTGACTTGCCTCTCAAAACTATACAATTTTTGTCGATAACATTTTTCTCTAAAATGCTTAGTTTTTGAAAGAAAAGGGGTATACGAGTGGTTTAGGACACCCTGATGTATACGTGCCTTGTTTCCCTAACAATGCAAATAGTGAAGTAAAACGGATTAAATAGAAAAACTTGGAACTTTAGAAAAACATTTTTAAAACGTTTGAAATCTCTTTTAAAAATCATATGTATCGTGGACACTCGTGCTCTTCATATCACACGAGCGTGTCTGATTATAAGTGAAACGTCAATCAAACGCAAGCCAATATTCGATATCGTTTTACGGGAGGGGCAGCCGAAATAAATCGTCTCGTCGCCGCGAAATCGTTCGATCTGTACTTAAGTGTCACCAAGTTGGAGAGCATTGCGTCTGTGATTAAACTCCGTCGTCGCGTTATCTCGACGAAGCATTTTATCACGATCAAATATTGATACGCGCTGCACGAACGTCGTTTTGAGTCGAAGAAAAACAGAGTATTGAACATTTGTCATCTCCCTATAATCCATTCACCATGCCCATAAACCATAGCGCGAAGAGTTCTCCGTATATCTTTGCGCTCTTCTGCTCATCCTTCAATTTTGTCCTTCGTGCCGTTCGTATTACTCACGATAGGCGACGGAAAAGCGTATTTGCTTTTATAAATTTTCAAATAAAAAAATTGGATTCTTAAATTTGACTAGTTTTTATTATCGACACAGTTTTCCAATAAAGTATTCCAATTTATTATCCAGACAATTATGAAAATAGAATTTTAATTCTCAATAAGTTCTGAGGAGAGAAGAATTCTGGTGACGCCTATGCGGTAAGCTCCTGCAATCTCTCCGTTCCTTCTTCTTTGCGAGATAACGCGTGCGAGATATTCGTTTCTGCAACGGCGATGAAGTCGCATGCACTCGCGCGAGGGAAAACGAAGAAGGAAAAAACCGCTGCAAGAATGATGGAGAGGATGTATGTCGTGTAATCGCGTATATACGGTCGCGCACGAGCGTATATATCGGGTGATCTAAGGGTCTGTAATAAAACGTTCCTCCTCGGTAAACGAAATGTTGATGAAGGATATTGCGATAAATTATTTAAGATGACATTTATTACAAACAGATGGATTATAGACCAATTAATAACGCAGACGATTGATCAATATGAAAATGCTCAGCGATTTTATTGTTGAACAATTTTTTTAAATATGAAAATTTTATAGAATTCTGAAGATTTCTCCGTAATATTATCTTCCATTTTTTTTAAATGTCACTAAATTTTTCCTTATCTTTATTATATAATTTATATTTAGTAAATACTGTGCTAAAAATAGCCTATTATCAGGTGTTCTTGCATTATGCCCTTTAATAAATTTCTTGAATAGAAAATGTAGTATAATTTTCATTATTGATTAATTGTAAGTTGTTTGGCAGTTATTTCTTTAATTTAAAGAATACTTAATCGCTCTATAAACATTCTGTGTAGAAGTTATATATAGCCAGGACAGAGCGCGAAACTTTTCCGCCATATAAAATCTTCCGAGCATCTCACATAATATTGTATTTTACGTAACGAGTGGAGAAGAATCGCAATCAAGATATACAAGATTATACGAGACACACGACCGTCCCCTTGATCACCCTGTATACGCGACGTAGTTTATCCGGTGGATATACGGCGGGCAACCGGCGATAAGGCACGGCTAAACCCGCCCAATCAGCTATGTTTCACGGTGCTCGCGACATTACCACTTTATATCGCCTATCGTTCTCCATATATATTTGTCCGTTTCACGTGCGCGCAACGCCGTTTACATACACACACACACACACACATACATACACGACATGCGTTTCTACGGTCGTCTTGGGTGCGCACACTTTCGCCTGGAATATGTGCACGGGTGTGTAAAACGTAAACATCGGGGTGGTGGGAGGGGAGAGGGACTGATATCGACACGGAACGACATAACCTTGCTTTATAGGTGTCGCTGATTCCGAGAGGTCGATCTTTACAAGAATCACTCCGTTAGGAATTTTATTCTCGCCGCGATGCTTCCGAGATTATTTTCGCCGATCATATTGTTATATGGCACAAATATCTTCGTATAGAAGACGATGAAATAATGCGAACTATAAACCGAAAGTGAGAGTTGGCCAAGGGGATAAAGCAGTCTAGTTTCTAGTGCTTGCGGCAGAAACTATCAATTTCAATGTATACACGAAGAACACATGTGATGAAGCGGTTGTAATACTTTTATAGGAATATGAACGTTGATATATTATTATTTTATAAGAAAATTTCATAAACCTTAGAATTTTAATTTTTAATTTTTATTTTATTAATTTACGCACGATTATGCGTCGTATAAAATATGTATGTATCGCGATGAAAATGGAACCGTATATTAATGGTATTACATCAGGTCTATTTATGTGTACAATCATATCTTATTCAATTATCACGATCTTATGAAGGTATAGGATTGGTGTGGGTTAATTACGTTGGGTGCGGCTCGCATGCAACGATTTAAATTATCAAATTAACAATTAGTGTAGCAATAAATAAGCGCATGGTCATATTAAACAAAGAGCGTAGCAATTTATTCTTAGACACTACCATCTCACTAAATTTTTCCTGCAATTGCGAGCGATAAATCTTGTTCGGCGCTCGTCTCATCATATCGAACACGAATATTTGTTAATTTCATCGGAATCGAATTTCGATTTCACAACCCCCTCCCCTTTTCTTTTTCATCTCCTCCCCATTAACGATTAATCGTACGAGACGTCGGTGCTGAAGAGAAGTGTTGAAATGGCGCGTACGGTGGGAATGGGTGCCACGTGTGGCAGGGACACAATTGTAAAATGGCGGACAGAGTGTTGCCTAATCCGACGAGTTTTCCCGTTGCGATTGTACGCCTATGCCTATGGGACCGCAGAATCGAGTCCCAAGTGTGTGTGGGCGATCTCGGCTAGACGGACACACCGCTCGGCTGGCTGGGCACCTCTCGCGTTGAGTCAGCGGTTCCTGACATAATAGCGAATCTCGTAGCGTCGCGGCAAGTCTTCCACCGGTGTTCGTCAACTCCGGGGGTAGCACCGTTAAGTCTGTTGCAACTACGGTAGCAACAAGATTCACGCGGCCGTGACATAACGTAGGAAGCGTTCCGACTGCCACGAGTTACCTTAATGACGCGTATTCACTGAAAATTGGCACAGAGCCAACCGTGTCTAAATTCTAGGGTTCAAAGCCGATGTGTCTTATTAAAGTATTCTATTACAAAGTTAAGTTTCGAGTCCATTTTTTTTTTTTTTAGTATTCATTTACAAAAATTAAAATAATCACGATAATTTATAGCTAATTGTTAAAGAGAAAGTCCATAGCTAGCTTTCATCGAAGAATCTATTGTTAATAACTTTTTAATATTGCTATATTTGTTAATATATTTTTTTTTATATTCTCTTCAGACTTGTTCTTTAAAATTAAATTATGCAATAAAATTGTATTGTTCGTATTTGAAATTTTCTAGGATCGAGATAATTATTGCTCCAAGAATGCGCAAAAAGCTCGGCTCAAAATTTGATCTTTCACGATCGCAAATAAATATATTAAAATACTGTGTACCTCATATTCAACGGACAATTTGTATAATAATCGACAGAGCACTAATAATCGTCGTTATTCAACATATCGTGCACGAAGGAATGAAACGAGAACTTTGTAGGTATGATCGCGCAGTTCGCCCTGTAGCTACTCGTGCACGTACAGATTGATCCAAAACTTATATAGCGTCGTTAAACACTATACTGTTTCATCGAGCGTTATTCGCAGAGATTTATTATAGTAATTTTATAGTTTTTGTAATTTTTATCTATATTTTTCTTACATGTTTATTCCGTTAAATCCGATTAGAATTACGTATCTTTGCATGAATTATTATAATATCAATCTTATTTATATAGCTCCGATCTAAATGAATATTATAATAAAATTTTCATTTCGCAATTAAAGTAGTAATGCCATCGTAAAACTAATTTATACATTATAAAATTTTAATCATCCATCGTATAATAAATTTGCAATGTTTTTATAATCTTTGTATTTATTCTTACTAAGAAATTACGAAAACGTATAAGACGTATAATATCATATTAATTACAGAATTCTTTTTTATTTTGTTAAATAAAATTATACAATTGACGATACAATGCTTTATCTTTGATACATTGTAATTACTATCAATCGGACGTAGAATTCTTCGATCTCACGCGGTAGGTTGGCAAAGAACGCCTTCTAAGTTCCGCCTAATGCGCGATGCAACGAGCCCGCACGAATACGCGAGTTACACGCTGATTAGAAATTCATTCGCGGGGCAAACCTCGCGAAACCTCAGCGATTTGCCAGCGTGCACAATACGGAGGTACACCGTGATCGTGAGTGCTGGTAGGCCAAGTTGGTAGGCCATCCGTGGCACTCGTGCAATTCGCGGCGTGGGAATGTAAGTTAGAAATGTCGATGAACCGCGACGATATTGGCGCTCGTTGCAATCTGACGACTTGCAGTATAGTTATTTAAGATGCGAAAAACAGCCGAGAATGACATGTGGTATTTAATGGACCCTCCTGTTAAAAATCTACTTGTGAGAATAATAATACATAACTCACAGTGGGGAGTAAAATTATGTGTGAAAATGTGTGTGTGTGTGGATATTAATAAACTCAAGTTTTATTTGAAAAATAATAATAAATTATAAATAATAATAATATAATTTTTAGACAATAATCAAATTTTATTTTCAAAAGAATATAAATAATAATATATTTTTTCCACACAAAAATATAATTCTTTCTTGGTACACAATTTTTATTTACTCGAATTTATCACACGTTTCAACTTTTGCAAAAATAAATCATACTAATAATACGCTAATTGAGAAATACTTGAAAGAAGTTTCGAAGAAGCCACTGTTCTTTTTTTTTTGTGATTAAATTTTGAACATGCCCGTATCCCGATGCGCAAAGATAATTTGCGAGGTGCGACTTCTCTCGGTTTCTTCGCACCTCCGATACCCGAAAAGAGCCCTGGAGTGCATGGAAAGAGAAAGGGGCAGACAAGGAGAGCCCTACGCGCGGTTCTCGCGCGATTTATCCATGCCCTCTTTACAAAATTCCCAGAGATAAGAACCACGAGGTACCAAGATACGTACCACACGCGGGAAGATGAAAGAAACGGGGGAGAAATGTAGGGAGGCAGCCAATCTGCGAATGCATACGTGCATGCGTGCACGGCGCAGAACCATACGCACCGCGGGCGTAGATAAGGATAGAAATGGCAGCAATTACCGTAGCGGACCGACGGCAGGAGAGAGACGGCCATATTCATCGTCCGAGGTCATTTGAATACCGGCGGTGCCGAGAGGAGAATGAGACGAGACGATAAAAGAAAAGACAGGCAAGAGGGAAGAAGAAGGGAAAAGATCGTAGGCTCTGACGAGAAGAAAGATACGATAAAGGAGATGGATGTGTAGAGAGAGAGAGAGAAGAGAGATTTCTTCCATACGAGTATGAGGCCAACACTGAAGGAAAAGAGAGAGGTAACGCGTATCGATCCGGCGGGGGCGAAGAAGGGAGGAAGGAGGGAGGGGAGAAACCGGTTACAGAAGAAGTAAACACGCGAAGGTGATGTTACTCTCCGTTCCTCTCTTCGTCAGTACAAAGTGCCGAGAGTGTTCGAGGATCTGGAGTGTGACGTTCCTGAAAAGTCAGCTGCTACGACCAGGGAAAACATGGCGGATGCGCCGTGGCACGCGCGATCTAAACTCCTCTCGCACGAATACATGTCTCAGGATTATTCACCTGTCTCCAAGTTCGGCGTATCAAGACGAATCTTCCGGAAAAAGGAATTGTTTGTAGCATTCCTAACGAATGCATTTTTTTTTTATAAGATCGTGTAAAAACGGCAACCAAATAATGATCAATGTTCAATATATCGATATCTGAATCTATAAATTTAATTTGTGTTTTTAAATCTTTTTTTTTTTTTTTTTTTGTATAGCTATCTTGAAAATCAATTACTTGTTGATACTCAAAGTTATTTGATTTGTAATAAATAAAAAAAATCAATCTCGAATAATTATTATTTACAATATAAAAATTAAGTATCTTAAAAGAATTATCTCTCGCATGTATAAAATTATTAATATTATTTCTAAGAAATGATAAAAATAACTATAGATACTGTGTAGGCAAGATTCGTTATCAAGACGTCCTCAAAAAGTAGGAATTTTATATCTTGGCTTGTAATTTTGAAATAGCTGAATTCACTATAAATTTTCTACGTATCGTTTCTGAAAATTTGCATTTCTGAGCACATAATTAATTTAAAAAAAAAAAAAAAAAAAAAATTACCATGAATTCACGATTTTGTTGGTAGATTTGTCAACTTATTTTGATAGCGCGCCGAATAAAAAGTCAATATTTTTTTAGTTGAAAAGGATATATATCCTGACGTATACTGATGAACGCATCTTGACTCTCGTTCTGGTTAATATCCAAAAAATTTCGAAGCCGGCTCGTCTCTTTAACATAGTTGTCGATCGAAAGTTAGCTTCCTCGCTGACTTTAAAGCCGCGCGGACTTGGCGGCAAAAAAACGCGCCCCATGATACCATGTCGAATGTCCGAGCATGTGTCAAGAAATTGGCCTGATGTTGCAAGAAAGATCGATAGCGGTTTCGGCAATCTTTCTCAAAGAAGATAGCGTTCAATGGCTTCTTAAATTTTTTCGATTTATTAAAATATGTGTTGACGCATTTTTTTTTTACTTATTTCTATTCTTAACGCAATATTATAAATTCATTACTTCTTTTAACGAACAAGCTAGTAATTAAAATAATTATTTTTTATACATAGGGAAATAAGAGCTGTTTTGATTAAAGTTATGATTGTAAAAATATATTTTTGACTAAAATTTTTAATCTATTAATTAAAGAAAGTATCCACAGGTTTTTTATCGTCGATGAAATTTTATTCGCTTGTGAAGAAGTAATTTTAGAGATTAACGACCAACATCAATACGTGCTAAAGTATGCCGGTACTGATTTCTAGTTAATCATAGGATCTATCGGTGAAATCGGATCGATTTCCAAAGAAATATCAGATTTGTCCGAGTTGCAGCGAAATTTTTATATCCTTCGCAATATTGTCGAAATCTTTCACGCGAATAATACTAACTTCCTAGCAGAAAAATGCGTTTTGGTGATAAAATAATGACGTAAATAGTAGTCCTTTTTCTAGCAATGAGGATGCTTTCAGTATTCATATTATCAATCGATTTTGTGGTAAATTTATTAGATGCGATATCTTCTCTCGATCTCCATGTTATAAACAAAATCTCTCTTAACAAATATTAATTCTAAAAGAAATACAGCAGTAGCAGTTTCTTCTCTTAGGATTCTATCCAACTAATGATCGACGCAACGTCCTACTCGATTCCTCCGGAAAGATGTTTTCTAGATGTTTTTATCCTTGTATCGTGTATACTTTGTAGAAATAAGCGCTGGTATGTATATGTTTACCGTTTCGTTTTCTTTCTACAAATATTGGTCATACGTGGGATGTATCGTGGGAGGTTGCTATGTTACCAGAAAGGACGTCGGGAAAAGCTCTAAGTTCTATGGCTATCTATTAAAAGACACAAATCGAGCCGATTTTTTTCCTTATATATACATATACGTATATGCTATTTCTTTTTCTTTAATCGGCTGGAAAATTATTTCGCTGATATAAAATTAATATATACTTTTAAGAATGTTAACTTTAGATATATATGTATGCAAAAACAATTTATAAGTTATAATTCAAAAATTTATATTATAATAAACATTTATACATTTAATAATGTATTAATTTATATTATTTTATTTATAATTGCTTTAAGAATAGTTTATATACAATACTGAAAGACTTTCAAATTTGAAAGTATTTTTAATAGAGTAGATTAAAGTAAGAGTTGTAGATTGTTTGGTGCGATACGTCTAATATATCGATAATTAATTCTGAAAAATGATCTTCGATAATGCTGCACCTTGTCAATCACGATCGAGTTTCGCTTTCGTATTCGCGATCTTTTACCCGGCGAACAGTGCTTGCTGCCAGTCTCGTGAAGTACGACAGACAAAGGGTGTGTGCAGTCGGCGAAGAAAGAACAAAAAGGTCAGCAGTAATGGTAAGAAGCAAGGGCGGAAAAAGAAAGGATAGCTTACGAGAAGGATGGAAAGGGGAGGTGAAGAGACGATGAACCGCGTTATCCTTGCGGCGCATCTTTTGCACAAGCCTGTAGCGGCTGGCTCGATATATTTGGTCGAAAGCTTGTAACTCGCGAATATATACGAAAGATTCATTATCTCAGGAGCCTCACGCAGAGAGAGAGAGAGAGAGAGAGAGAGAGAGAGAGAGAGAGAGAAGACTGTCATTCCTCCTTTTCATATGAGCCCCAACATGCAAATGGAAAATTTTATTTAGAATTATTATTAAAGAGTTCTCACATTTGCCAAGGATTTTCAATACATCTGACTAATATATATTTAACAAATTCTTGAAATTTACATTATATTAAAAAATTAAAAATTATATGCATGATAATAAGACGACATAATCTCTCTCTTTCTTTCTCGAAAACTGATAAAAAAGTACAACACTCTTTACAAAATTCTGCTTCGAAATGAATTTTTAATTTTGTTTCTTCGTAAAAATTATAAGCTTATATTTTAATAGAATTTGATTAATTTCTAACAACATGAGAACATCGTGCAAAAACTAATATGTATGTTAATGATTTTACATGAATAAATTTAGCGTTTGGTTTGTATCAATTAAATGTATAAATTTTATTTATTAAATATACAACGTACAAAGATTATATTGTTCAAAATTTTCTTAAAAAATATATACAAAAAATGTAACACCATTTACATATCAGACTCTTTAAATTGAAAAGTTTAGGATTCCATTCCTTTGATTCCACTGAACGGAAAAACACTTTACACCAAAGCAGAATTATAGAGCATTTCGTGCCATTGCAGCAACTGTACTGCAACGTTATCGCGCAAACATTTAAGCGTAATGAGACGTTGCTCCATAAATTCTTTACTTTTTGCTTTGCCTAAAATGAACGCGGTACGAATCCAGGTTCTCGACAGCGCAGGGAGGTTTTTTTCAAACGCGGTGCCCTCAGGTAGCGGCGCCACTGCTCTCTGAACCGGTATTCTCTTCTGGGCAGTATTTCAGTCGCTCTATGTGTGCCCATGGTGTACCCAGCGCTCAAGTCCCATAGGGAAAGTTGCCTGCATCAGGCAGATGAGAGAGACGCGGTGCGAGATGCCTCGAGGGCACTTTTGCCACTCTTCGTGTTCTCGTGCCACGCTCTCGTGGCTCAACAATGGATCAGTATGAGAGATACCACAGGCTGGGTCCATAAAGGATGTAAGTTCTATCTGCCGTTCTTAAAACAAAGCGCCCAATCGATACACTTCACAATTTGTCTTTCCTATCTCGCCGTGCGTAAAGATATAAGATTTTGAACGAACTGTTTACGAGTATTATAAAATAAAAAATTAATCGTATTATTATATATAATTTTCTTTTTTAATTTTAATTTTTTTTTTCTTCGCAAAATTTTTCATTATTACTACGCGCATTATTTCTAAATTCTTATTTATTTTTTAAAAGTCTAGAATCAGATCGTCTGATAACTCGTGATTTCTTTTTGGTTAGTTATTATTTTTCGAGATTCTAGAAAAAAGCAATCATGTCGCTTTTATGTTTTATTCGCGCACGACAACGCGAAATTCCTCACGGTTTGGAATGCAAGAGTATGGCCTTCCCTCGCTGAGTTTTGCAAAACAGAACAGGATGCGAGTAAGGCTGCTCGTAAATCGCACGTCAAAGCGCGAAATACACCCAGGAACCTGCTATACTTGACGTCCGTCTAGTTAATCCTCTTAAAAAAATTTTCCTTTTTTTGCGGTGGATTGTTGGAAATGGATTCTTTTAATATTTCATTGATCTTTACAATGGAACACGCCCAAAATCCTAATAATTTTCCAACTTTCGGCGTATTTCTGAAAGAGAAGATTGACTCTGCCGATACCGAAATTTTACGAACCGTTTTTACGGTTTAAAATTAGCATAGGGATCAATTTCTGCGAAGGTATGGTCGATCGACGCTAAACAATACTGCATAGCAAAACTACTTGAGGGGAAGAATAGGGATGCCTCGTTAGCGTCTCGACGGGGTTGGCGCCATCTCGTCATTCTTTGAAAATTAGTAACGACAAATTTTGACAACAAATGCAAGATTTTCTTATATACGTAACTAAAGTTTCAGTTTTATTCTCTATTATACGAAATTATATAATAAAATTAGTATGAAAAAGAAGCTTGAAACTATTTTTGTAATTATTTTTTCTTACAAAGATATAATAGAGAATAGCTTATTCTATATTCTACGTATTATACCGTCTTACGAAGCTTTCTTATATTCTACGTGTTATGTTGAATAAAAGAAATAAATTTGTAATATATATTGCTTTTTTGATATTGCTTTCTTCACATTATAGTATAAACGATCTGATGAGACATAGGAGAAGACACATATATTTAATTAGTTAGATAAAATTTCGGCAGAAATCACGCGAAATTATTAAATAACACACCAAAGTAAGAGAGAGAGAGAGAGAGAGAGAGATTCTTCTCGAAAAAGTTCTACCATAAAAGAAGCATGCAGGAAAGTGAGAAACTGTCAGGTATAAACAAAAGATGATTACAAAGGGATGAAAAAAAGGATGTGGGGAATGGGACAAAATAGATAATCGTGAGCATGTGTAAAAGAGGAAATTAAGTGACTAAATCTAATTCACAATCTAACCACCCGTTGATTCCCCACGCGTATAACAACTTGTTGATTCTCCGCGCACGAAATCTATCCGCGAAAACATATGATTGCCCTTCCATAACATTTTATAGTAAATCTTTTTTACATATAGAAATGTCAATTATCAAGTATTAAGCGGTACTTAAAGTTTGATCTAATTTTTTAGATATTATGCAAAATGTTTACCTTTTAGCACGAAATAAATATAAATTAATTAATAAATTAAATTTAAAAAAAAATAAAGCTTTCACGGAAAAAGATAAGCGGAATAAAAAATTATATAATAAATACTTAAATCCTTCTACATCATTATATCTTATATGAATTATTTAGAGAGAGAAAATCGTTTAATTTTTATATTATTATTATTTTTTTTTTTTTTGTAATAAAATGTTTATAAGCATCAGAAATGAATACGAAAGAGGGATATGATCTTTTATAACTGAACCACCTATGGAGTTTTGGAAATAGATCCTACCAGTATTTCATCCACCCTCACAGTAGGGAGCGGCTATGATCCTAACGACGCTTTAACTTTCATTTCTAAAGAAAAAATTCGGCTTCTCAGGCACCAAAATTTTGTTCTCTTGTTCCTGAATTGTTAGACATATTAACGTAGTTGAATCCGTGTGCCCACGAAAATAGTTTTTTTGCGAATATATGGTTGGTCACTGCTAAACAATATCGTAAAAATAGTCGAGCCACTTGAAGAGAACAATAAATCCCGTTGGCACAGGGTGGCGAGGGTGGACTCTCGAGATGGGCTGCACTCGAGGATCTCACCGCTCAAAGCTATCGAAAAGGCACGGTCTGGCACCTGCTGAAAACCAGCATCCCTCACTATAAACCAAATTGAAATCTATAATGCGTGTCCTTGTTGTAGCCGAGCTAGATGCAGGTCGGAATCGTTCGATTAAATTTACACGATTGTGAATCTCTTGTGCATCATTTATCATTTACAAGAAGTGTTAATTATATCTCTTGTATCTTTGTAAAAGATACTATAGAACAAATTTCTAGCAGCGTATATTTTATAAAAGATGACCATATACTGCAATTAAATATATTCATACAAATTTCTAATTACTAATTTCTATTACTAATATATTTTTGTAGTATATACAATAATATGTAAACGTATATAATAATAGAATACGAAGATTTGATCATATACTAAAATCATATAATATATACAATATTATATAAATATAATTATAATAAAACGATATTGCATAACGAAATATAGTCATGTAAATGTAACGCAGCACTCATTTTTAATTGCTTTTTTTATCATTAATATAAATATCTATAAACGATATCGATCTTGAAAGAACTTTATCTAACAATACGACTTAAGGAATATTTCTGACGTTTCTTCTATTTTTTAAATATACAATTTGTCGCATATTTTTACAAAACAGAATTGTCAAAATTTTTTATGCCAATTTACAAAGTCGATAAATGCATTGCTTATTTTTTCAGATAGAATATATATATATATATTTCTTGGCAAGAAGTATTTACGATAAAACGAGCGTGCAGATCGTGCAAAGGGCAAACAGTCATCATCATATTCTTCGTGTTGCTGCAATTTTTGAAATGCAACAACGAGAGTTCCTTCCTCGAAGCAATTTCACGGGAATGGATTCTTCTTGGAAACCGTAGCACGATGTATTTTCACGCCTATCTAACATGGCTTTTACGTAACTCGATTACAGATTCTTATCAATTCACTTCTCGTTATCCAAGTTGAAATACTGCAATTATAAGATTATTTATAGATTTTATTTTTTTGAAGCTTTTATTTTTATTATTATCTCGCAAATGTTTTAGTGTTATAATATGAAAGCAACAGCAATTAACTATAGCCTCATTTTTCAAAAATGAAATTAATGTATTCTTTATTCCTAGTTTATCTAGATCTCTACTAGAAATAGAAACTAATTATAATCAGTCAAGATAATAACTTATTCCCTCTAAACTTACTGTTTCTGTTTTCAATTTCTGAAAGAGACGATTTATGAGAAAACTTATGAGAATCGCGTTAGGTCTTGATATGTATTATTTATATCGATATTATATTAAAAACTGATGCAATTATTTTTTTATTGCTTGCTTAAGAGGTATTTTACAAATTAGTTGTTACAAAAATACAAAATTTTACCGAATTAGAGAATATTATATTTTTAAAAAATAACAATTAAAAAACAGAAAGATCATTTCCGACGCGAATAAAATTTTTTATTCCATCAATTTAATATTGAATTCGATGGACATACGCGTACATGAAATCGTTCATTAGCAAATTAAACACTTCTTTCGTCGGAACAGCATCTGCACCCTCGACTTTTCCATCTCCGCGGCCTCTTTAGAGACTTCGTATCTTCCCCGCAAGCAAAACGCCTGTCTTTTTTTCTCTGGTCCAGATGCATCACACGCAACCCCTCGGGTGTATGTAACTTGGAGGAGTCTCACACGCGTAGCACCGTATAAACGCACGAATGTATCCCACACCTACCACAGCAAGTCCGGGAGCTTCGGCGACTAGTGTGCGTGCGTGCGTGCGTACGTGTGTATACCTGCGTGTCTCGTACCTGGCTAGAAGAGAGAAGTAGGGGGGAACCGAGCATTCTACGAGTTAAGACGAAGAGACGACGGAGGAGAGAACGACGACGAGGGAGATGCGAGAAGGAGAAGGATAGTGGGAAGCTGGATGGATGGCGAAGGTGTGCGAGGCGGGGAAGTTAGGTGCTGTCTTCTACCTCGTGGCGTTCTAGGGGGAAAGTGGGGAGGTTGGCGCGAGGGGTGGAGCGAGGGGTCTAAGGAAGCTCGACGACGAAGGAGAAGGTGCTCGGCCCTGCCGAGTGCTGCCGAGTGATGATGATGACGTTGGTGGTGGTAATGGTGGTGGCGGTGGTAGTAGAAGGTGGAAAGGGAGAAAGAGAGAGAGAGAGGACCAGACGTAAGAGAGGCGAAGGGAGAGTCCTGCCCAGCGTGGACCTGTGCGTCGTTGCATGGTCGACCTGGAGACTCGCTCTCCGCAAGGTGAGACGCGCGGACCGAAGAGGAGGCCTCGAAGGATCGGCAGGAATTCTCGTGAAAGCCGACTCTTCCTCTCTCGTATGCTCGCAATCGCGCGCGCTCTCCCTCGATCGTTTTTCTTGTCCCTTTCTCTGTCTTTTTCTCGCGTTGACTTCTTTTTACGTGTACCAAGGAAATCGAGTGAGTGATCCGTATTTTTTATCGCGCGGTATCTCCTGACTTTCCACAAAGTACTCTGGTACAGATTCGCTTGGACAATATCCTAGATCAGTGCAAACGTCGGAGGAAGCGAAATAGGATCATCATTCATCGGTGGATACTACACTACTTTCATATATTGGACAGAATTAAAAATGTATGCTTATCTTTATTAAAGTTTCGAAAGAGACTTTTGAATTTATTAATGAACATCTTCGTAGTAGCAATGTCAGGAGGCAAAGTGCGGAATCGACGCGTTTGATAGTGATAACGTGTGTTCACGTGTGCATCTTCTCTTATCAAAGCGCGTAAGAATTTGATCCCTCGTATTATTTCGTTAGAAAAGTCCGAGCATATCGTATCAAGGCGCCTGGCGATTACGATCAGCAAACATGTCTCATCTTACAAAGTCAATTGGAATGAGTTGTCAGTAAAAATTAAATGAAACGGTGCGTCTCGGGGTGATTTCACGAAATTGCACTCTTCGAGGGAGGTGAACGGTGCATGTTTTCTCGGTGGCGTAAAATCGACGATAAATACGAATGCCTGGTGCCCGTGAATGTTTCGTTAACTCGGAAGGCTCGTCCCGAAAGTAAAAAGTTGGAATTTACTTTCGTAATCTTTCCCAAGACGGTGCAATCTCGCGCCGTTCGTCTCGTCTTGGATATACCTCATAGGCTGAATACACGTTAAACTAAGGTGAGTGAGACTTTTACGTGAATTTGTGTTGTCGATATCATCCGCTATCTTTGCGCGCCAAATTGCAACGCAAACGTGAGAAATTTATCTGCGCGATATGATTTCGCTGCAGCAGCAATCGTAACAACAGCTCGTACGTGATTCTTTCGTATACGTCCGATGATATGCTTTGGGATTGCAAGCAAGAATTTTTTAGTCTCATATTCTTGCCATACACACTCAGCGCTAAACTCAGTAATATGCGATTCTTATTTCTTTTATTAAATGCCATTTTCTCGATAAACGAATAGCAATTATGTTCAAGTCATCGTATTTTTTTATTAGTATCCCAAATTGTCTTTTAAAATCTAATAACGCATACCGATGAATATCAATATTCATTTGTCTTTTGACAACAATATTACATCTGTCAGACACCGTTTCCGAAAGTACATAAAGTTGCTCCGATTTTTCTCGACGAATTCTTTCACTTAATCGGCGAAAGTTTCTGGATAAACTCTGAGCGGACAAACCGAGATTGTTTCTGCGTTTCAAGTACGTTTCAATCTCTCTCACGTATATTCTTCTCTCACGAGAAACAAAATCTTACACAAATCAACAATTTTCGTGTATATTATGAATGAACGACGGTTTCTCATGTTCTTTTCAAAGTCAACAACATCCCGCAATTTAGTAGTGAATTCGTAAAGATACGACGTGCGTAATCTCTTAAAAAACTGAAGCACACCCATTTTTTTAATACGTGAGATATTGCCTTTTTTCTTAACGCGTTACCAAGAAATGCTATGTAACATCGTATGGACCACATAAAATGACAGTTTTAGCATATATACACAATTATAACAATATTTCTTTACACATATAATATCATTTTTAATTAGTATTTAACATTCACACGCGAATAGAGAAAGAGATGGAAATCAATGTTTTGCATACCAAACAGTTTACTTATAGACATGAGACATATAACGAAGTAAAGTTCATATATATGTAAATGATAAATATATCTTGTACAGTACAAAGAATAGATGATTGTAATGTATTCCTTTTTTATATGATTGAGAGTTACACAAGAATAGTTTTGAATAATTTAGTCTAGAGACTTTTCTTTTCTTTTTTTCTCTTTCCTTTTATTCCAATCATCAAATATATATTAATTTCAAGCATACGCAGATTAAATAATTAAAGTATTATTAATTTATTATGCATATGACTATTCTCAGCTGACATATACATCGTAATTGAATAAGTTTATTATATATATCATGTTGCTATAAATCTAAATTAATAGCTTACTAATCTTATTTACATTTCCCGTGTCGGTGATATTGTAATCAAATATACGTAACTTTGTTATCTAAGCCTGCTAAATCGTAAATCATCCATGCATATTCAATATTAAAAGAAGGAATACTTTGTATTATAATCAATACTTTTCAATCAATGTGTTTTTTTTTTTTTTAATTTCTGTCATAATTGGTCCTGAAACAAAGTAATTTGCAAAAAAGAATTTCTAGTGGATTAGCCAAATATATAATATATCAAATAAAATAATTTTAGAAAATCATAATCTCTCTCTCTCTCTCTCTCTCTCTCTCTCTCTCTCTCTCTCTCTTTTTCTTTCTGTGTATGTTATATTTGAGCCCAGTTTCATTCAATATATTTTAAAATATATTAATGGATAAATACATATATTTAATGATACAAATATATTTAAAAAATTTTATATAACACTATAAAGAAAGAAATTAATTTATTAAACTGTTATATACGCATATTTAATAGAATTAGATATATTATATATAAAATTTATTTTTTTAATATTAAATAAAATTTGTATATCGATTTCACTGTAAAGATAACAAATTTACAATATTTTCGGCGGCTTCCTCAATCGAGGCTGGTTTTCAATAAATGATTGCATAACTGAAGAATTCCTTTTGAGAGCGACTTTAGTAAGACTTTTGAGTGTACATATAACTGTTAGTAGATACGCGACTGGAAGATCTTTCTGTCTTTTTCTCTCTCTCTTTCTCTTCGTCACTTTTGAAAATGAAAGTTCACGCGGGGCCTGAGCACGGGGAACGTACGAGTCTGGAATTTCTTCCTCGGGGCCCCTGTGGGACCTCCGCGGCCTAACGTTCGCAGGATCGTTAGTATCCGCTGGAGAGTTGAACGCCGGGGTAAGAAGCTTGCGTTGGCGGCAAACGCCCGTTTGGAAAACATTGACTGGCGAGCATGTGACATCTGCTGGTGTGGACCATTAGGTGTCTTTCAAGTCTCTTCGTTTGCCTGCTTCTTTCTCGCGAGAGGCTTTTCTTTTTTTTTTTTTCCCCCCCAACACTTTCCAGCTGATCGACATCAAAAGCCGACTCGTCGCGCTGATTTAAGCAACGTATTTTTCACGGTCACTTCAACAAATCTTTTGAGTTGCGGTTAAGTTGGATATGTGAGAATACTTTGGAAGAAGTATCGCGCGTTAGATAAAAATGATGCACGATAAAATGTACGAAAATTTTCTTTTAATTCTTTCAAGATATTTGATTTTATTATCAATGCAATATCCACCAAGTAAATCGCGATCCAATAATAAAAACTTAATTTTACTCTTAGAATACAATACATTTTGTATTCTAAATTATATTAACATTCTGAATTCTATCAATTGATAACATTGATACGATTAATTTTTATTTATATATATATATATTTTTTTTATTGTTCGTATATTGATTTTCTTGTTTCGCTCGAATAAGAATATGGCGATCGTAGCCGATTGTATTCAACGTTTGCTACAACAATAACGTCTTCTAATCCACCGCATCATAAGCGAGGACATAGGTCACTTTTGAAATGTTGCTTTATGATTATGCATACATATAAATCTAATGATACAGTCGTACCGAACCCGTACAGCATCCCCGCGCGCGCGACTCGTTCAAAAAATGTATTCCAGCTCTTCTAGAGACGCACCTACTTTAAAACAGAGAGGCATTAATTCCTGTGAGAGCCGCCTGTCTATTTTGGAAGTATAAAGAGAGTGCTGTGAATGTCATTGGAATAGCATCAATCTCATTAAAACAAAACTGAAAACCTACGCACGAGACCATCGGAATATGATCTCCCTTTTCCAGAAAAGGTATCGAGATTAACGATAACTTTGGCGCCACTACAAAATTAATGCTGAAAATCAGATTGTATCATTGATTACGCACTAAGCAGAGTCTTGGATTCACAATGTGGATAGTATTTGAATTTCAGCATCGCTCATTGATTAGCTTACATTATAGAATTTAAGATTAATTATAGATTTTTCTTTTCATCTGTAGTATCTGCAATATCTCAGATTTAATTATAGACGCGATATATTCAATACAAGAAAAATGATAATTGTTTAAATATTCGAAGCATTAATAGAGTCTTTGAATTCGATGATGCAAATGAATAACAATGTTATGTATTCTTTAACTCTGATGAAAGAAATTTTTTTGAATTAAATTAAGTTTATTAAAGGGAAAGCACACAAATGAATAGAAAAGTATAATTAATAGCAAAGACAATATATATATATATATATATATATATATATATATATATATATATTATTGCTATAATTATTTTAGGAAAAGGAAACACGCGCGATGCTCTATGTTGCTTAAAGACACGAACTCATTTATTGGACCGATGACGCAGGTGCATAAATAACTTACGTAAGATCCTCGTATATACGTTCTTCTCCGATGCCCTCCTACCGTTTCTATTTATCATTTCATCGCAATTGCGAAGTGATGACCATCAGCGGCAACGGGTGCTGCCGTTAGGCGGACTTCTCGAACAAGAACAATTCGCGCCGGCGATAAATAGCTTGCGCAATACGCGGCTCTAGAACCACTTGCATCTATCGACTTGGCGCGATTTGTCACTTGGACCGGTCTCGGACAAACGTCAACCGTCTCGGGCACAAAATACTACCGTACACGCGAACGCTGACCAATCCAGTTTGTATATCGCGACTTATCTCCAAATGATACGCGATACACTCTGTAATGAGCGCCGAAGTGCCTGCGGGCGGTGTGACATAAATTTCGCGACCGTTTTATGTGCCGATCAATTTAACACTTGAATCGATTCAATGGAGATAAGCGCGTAGCTATTTTCTCAATATGAAATAATATGATCTGTCATTAAGGTGCGATATAAAAATTTTAACCAACAGTACATAGCAATTATAGAAAATATATATAACTTCTCTGATATATAAAAATGTGAAACAGATATCCGAAGCTATAGATACATTTTACAAAGTCGAAAGCGTGGCTTTTGGAGCATCCCTGAATGTCCTTGCGCACGGTCGACCCTGAATTCTTCCTCATGAGCTCTCCCCAAGGGTCCGCATAGACCTTTATAACCCATCTTATTGTCGGTTAAAAGGTATTGGCGCCAGACCCTCGTGTTTCTCTGTTCGATCTCACCTGCTACGATGCAGCTCGAAGAAGACAACACGCATACGTAGGAAAAGGATACATGCGGACAATCACAGATAATGCGCATATTACGCACACATTCTCGATACGACTCGGCATTCCTTTTACAATGATTACTACGCTTCCTTTAAATGTTATGTATTGTTAAAATGTATAAAGAAATTCTCGTAGTTACAAAATATCTTTCTTAAAAAAGAATTTCTTTTTACATATATTTTTATATAATAATATAATAAGACGACTTTTATATAATATTAAAGTATCAGCACTAAAACTTTATCTCTCTCTCCGTAAACATAGATCTTGCAGCTTACGTAATAGATATTTCTCATCGATATCGTATATTAAGGAATTATGCGTAGAATAAGGTTTATAAATCAGGGTTCAGATTATGTAAATGAGATAATAAAAATAAGAATTTTTCGTTTTAAAACACACAACAAGTTCTTTAATTTGAAGCAACGTGGTTTTATATACAGATTGCACACATTATGCACACGATAATAATATACAGTTTCTTAAAAGCGTCAACCAACGAATTTCTTCGCCGAGAGTTACGGATCTGTGTTCGCAGCTGTTGCTAATAACGCAATTAGTCGCGGTGTTCTTTCCGATATAAATCATTTACAAATGTCGCGCGCGTATCTCGTCGGACAAAGCGCTCGCTTCTCGTGCTCGTTTTAGGAAAGGCAGGGAAAAGCGCGCGAAGAATACCCGCTTGTGAAAGGCTTGCGACGGCGTAGTGTTAGCCAATATCGATAATCATCTGCCTATAATGGATGGCTCGTAGCACGGCGAGAACTTGCAGCATAGTGTAAGACGTTGAACTATTCAACCGCGGCCTCCGATAAAGGAGGGAGAGAACGCGCGAGAGAATCGCATGATTCATAACCGCTTCGTTTGTAAAAATTTCGAGACGGCGTTTGATGATAATTATAATCTCGATGCACCTCCCTCACCAGTATGCGCTGCTGTACGGAACGATACTGCGCTTTTTTACGCCAAGGACGCGAAACAGAAACACCATTTTTCCATCGCCGTTTTTCCATCCGTAGATTTAATCGATATCCACGATCCATTGTGCGTCGCGCTCGCACGTTCGCTGTAATTTATTTGGATGATTGTGTGTCTCCGATTTTAGATAATCTCGAAGAGACAGCAAATCTCGGATGGAAAAGATTTTTTTACGCGATAACCCTTTATCCTCACCTTATAATATCTCTGGTCGATAGAACTTATCTTATTTTATGTTAATTGACTTTTTTATTCGATAAATATAGTAATTATAATATAATATAAAATTTTTCTTTCTTATCTGTTTTTTATTTTTTTTTATTTTTTATTTTTTTTTTTATATATATTACAATTGAACTATTATAATTTAGAAAGAGAGAGTTGATCAGAGAAGAAGTTGACCAACAGCAACGGATATCACGATTGCCGGATTGCAAAAGTTTTATATCGAATCCTGTTAATATGATACTTACTATGTATAGTGTTAGTATTTATTGCGGCATCGTATGATTGCCAATGTGAATTTGCTACGATTAGATGCGCTATTACAAAATGTAAGCTGCAATCGACGCGATAAACATACGTTTCTCTTCTTGGCAATTGGTCGAATTATTGCTCCGGACAATATAGCGCCCAATTATTAACGCGTGCGTATTTTCTCTTTTATCTTCTTTTCTCTTCTTTTCTTCCTCTTTTCGTCGCTAGAGATAATTACAGAAATCAGGCGCAATTTGTAGCTACGTGAGTAATACATTTTGCCTATCGTTAGAATAAACAACGGATGACAAGTCCGAGATTTGTGCGTCGATCATTATCATCGTCAGTTATCGTGATTATCCGTTATCTTCGACGCGGTTCGACACGGTATAATGACCGGCGCGCATAATCGTTCGTCTATAATAGTCGATAGGTGGTTGTCTGCACATCTCGGAAGATGCTGGAGGATCGAGAGAACCGAGGGAAAGGCGAGAGAACTGACGTCACTTCACTTGGAATGAGGTTAAAGCGATGCTAAAGTCATCGCGAAGCCGGCCGTTATAGCGCTTTATTCAACTCGATGTATTGTAGAACGCAAGACGAGATCCTGCAAGGACTTCGAACGAGATCGTCAGGAGGTCGAGATTTCCCGCGAGCGCGAGCGAAGATCATAGATCCGTGATTGCGTCACGGGTATCTCGCGGCTGTTTCGCGGCCTCTTCATCTTCTCTCGCCCCTCGAGATTTACACTCGATCGCCGTTTTACCCTTTTGCTTTATCTCAAGATCGCGATTGCGAATTTAGTAAATTATTGATGTTGCTTCGAACGCTGCTCTTTCTCGTTAGAGAAAGATATGCATCGGCTATTGGCGGCGCATAGCGATGTATTGATAGCGTTTTAAATGAGAGAATGCGGGATCTTCAAAAGAATTATTCAATGATTACATGTGTGGTGTGATTCTTTCGAATCAGATAAAGTTACGATTCCTGTGAGATCAAAGAGAAATAATCTTTGCATCGTATAAAATTTTCTTCTATTATTTCACGATGCTCCGGTTGCGATAAATTAATACTATAACATGTACAAATTTGAGACAAAATTTAGGATGTGCTTTGGACATATACATAAAAAATTATTCAACTATAGAGTTCAGATTTCTTTCTATCGAGTAAATCTTTTTTGTCAATTTAGAGAAAAAGTGGGATAAAGGACATTATCTAAGATTAATTCTATTATTTACCACGTACGTATATAGGGTATTTTAAACGAATATATTCGTAATAAACATGATTTTTTAACAAAGAAGAAGTTTAGAGATTATATGTTCTTTGGAACATTAAATTTTTTAATTCCTTGAATTAATTATGTTATGTGTATCAGCTTACCAAGGAACGTTCAACAAGACACAATTAGAAATGATTTTATTACTATGTTTATATACGATAAAATTAAATATGATATAGATCGTTAAGCAACATTATTATCTATTATCAAGAACGTTGCTTACGGAATTTATATTTACGGTTTAATATTTAATTACTTGTCCTGTATGCACAAGAAAATCATTGACCGAATTTTACATTTGCGAAGATATTTAATAACTATAAATTATTTACTGTAAATTAGTTTGAGATACAGAAAGAAAAAGAGGCAGAAAAAGAGATCCTCTTTTTGTTTATGGCAGAGGTCTCTGTCATTTCTGTCCTGCACGCCTCAAGCAGCATCCTTTCAATTTGCAAGTCGTGGCTAACGCATGTTACGATTGATGAGAAAGAAATTCGTATCGAGATGAACAATGAACCTTTTTGAAATATAAGTGGATAGATGTTGTCAAAAATATTTTCAATATTTTATCAACAGCAATGTTTAATATCAGCATACATACATTTACACACACACAATATAGATCTACTAAATATTTAAAAGTCCATTTACAAACATATATATATAACGTGATAACCAAGAAATAAATCGTATTTCTTATTGTATTTTATTTCCAGCTATGTGCCTTTTCATTACATACTTACCTAAATAAATGCATTTTTATCAATCGTAGTAGATCTTTTTCAGATTTTATTTTTAAAATAAGCATTATGTATTTAACAAAAATAAGTAATTTAACGTTTAAGATTAAGCATTTTGCTCGATGTTATTTTAATTAGGTTAATCATAATATTAAATATATCGTTAATGCTTTTGATACTATTCATAAAAGTTAAAATTCTTTTTAATCCCTTTAAAATGTATCATTTATGATGTAAAATCTAACTCACAATCATTTCTATTAAACTCTTTTTTTTTTTTTTTTTTATTAAACCAGACAATTAAACGCACATCAAACAATTAGATAAAATTTATCGCTAACTTTATTCGCTTTTGAAAATTGCTCTCTCACCTCTCACAGTCGTCGTCGTTACCGTTGCTATCTCAGCATGGCATCCCTTTGTCTTAGCCGGGGCACGACTTTGGCCGCATAATACGCAGGGGGCCCTGGAAGAAGAGCCGGATCGGTAGGTAGGTTCTACCTATCTACCAATACGAGTTAGCATCATGTACCCGGTACGTACTAACACGGGTTTCTCAGCCGGAGCTTCTCTATCTGCGAGGAATCTCCGGTCGTACGGACGAACTCGTGCTGACCTCGGGGGCTAAAGATTACGAGGGCTCGCAACGGCTAGAATTCAACCTTCGCTGAAACGTGTATACGAGTATCCTTCGCGTATTCCACCTTGGGTAGATTGCGGCAGACGCGTAGCTCAGGTACTCGAGAGCGATCGACTACGAAGGAATCTTATGACCGCGTACTTTTCTGCGAACGTATCTTTTTTTTTTCCACGAATGGGACAAAGAAACACTTTGTCGATGTTTCATTTACTACCCGCAACGTTTTCTCATTTATTCGACGATTGATGAGAATGTGGGAAACGATTGATCTTCTCCTGTCGAGCGTATCGATTGACACGCGGATGTTAATATTGTAGATACATTGCACGTAACAAAGATAAAAAGAGAAAGGAATTCACAGATTACTACACGGCTGTTCTTAAAGTCAGCTACTTCGCCAGTTTTCTAAAAGTTTGAATTACTGTAGAATTATCGAAACTCTTTCATCTACTTCCGAATATCTCCAGCGAATATTTGAATATTCTTACTAATCACAAATTTGATAGAAACTTAAAAAAATTGAATGCAATAATCAAGAGATAAAGCGAGAACAAAATCAATATAAATGCGAAGATCGCGATATCTGTCTTTTTTTTCTATAATATTTTATAAAAAGTCTTTCTTCTTTTATAAAACTTACTTACTAATTGACAAAAAGCAATTTATCATAAGAAAATCGGAGAAATGTATTATTATCTCATTTCTATGAGAAAATATTAAATGGATAGCACAAAATTCCATAAAACGTAAAGTACTCAAACTGACGTTCGTGACAAAAAGCATAATTTACAGAAAGTTAGCGTTTCCTTTCGATCAAAGAAATCTGCATTCCGAATGAGCGTTTCAGTTCCCCAAGTTTGGTATCCGGCAACAACCTTGTAACGCGTTCTTGATAACACTGTGCGTTTTAAGGATACATAAGCATGCGGTTTCGCGACGCTTCCTTATGGCCAATCATCTTTTCGCCGAGGGATTGATTTTTCTTTCTTATGCACCTGTCGATGTTCTCGGATCCTTCGCTCTTCTTCTGCAATCGCGCGCATATATCGTACGCATATTACGTGGGCCGCGCGAAATGAAAGGCAAACTGGCCGGCGGGTAGATAGATATACCCACCTAGAATTATTCACGATCGGTCCACAATTACGTCGATTATACACCGAATGCTTTTTACAACCGCATCGCAAGCTTCAGGCCCACGTGTCAGATTCCGTACGGTTCGTACGTACGAATAAGGTAAGGCTAAAAGAGAAACAAGCCTTTTTTTTTATCAGCGGAAAAGAACGTTACTCGATGCTCGACTCCGTTGTCACACTTTCGATGAACACGAGATGCAAATTACTAGTTATCGATCAATGATCTCGAGCGTTATTAATGGCGACGTTCATTACGATCATCGATAACAGGGAATACATTAGCCAGGATATTACTTAACATTACATAGTTTGCGTCATCGTTCGTTTGACTCGTGGATAATAATTACACGGTTTAACGATCATTATCGCGACGATCGCTTCATCTCGATAGGCTAATAGGTGCGAGTGAACGTAAAGTTAAACGCTAAAAGAGACGGTTTATAAATTCATTTTGTAAAAAGAAGAAAACGAATAGGTTTGACAGGGAAGAGACACGTCTGGTTTCATTCTTTTCCGTCACCGCTAATAGCATTCCCTTATTCGTATCATTTCGCGTTACAGATTTGGCACACAAGTGCCCCATTAACGTAAATACGTTCCTGCGAAACCAGTTTGCATCTAGATGCTGAAAAGCTCGACGATTGATCGGCGCGATACCGCGAAACATTAGCACGCGCTACCGGACCGAGAGTAAGTTCCTTTAAGACGTGCGCAGACTAACGATAAATTATAGATGGCCAATGAGAGCACGTGTGCTTTGCTCAATGACCGGTAAATATCCTTATGAGAGCATTAGCGTGCATAATTATCTGTATCTTTACAGAATAATTTTATGAAGAAACTACTTTCGATAGTTAATGTTAAGTTGGCGATTTGACATGTGACAGAAGAAGAGATAAATCATTGCTGGATAAAGTTGATGAGTCATGCAATTAAGCAACAATTAAGAAACATGTTACTTAAAATCTTTTCGCGAATAATTTTTTAAAACATACATACATGTGTCAATACTGTATCTTTTATAATATTATTCTAATTAATTTCTCCGAAAAATACATGCGTTTTTAAATTGATTTTATTAACTGCCGCATTCTTGTCTTCATAAAACTTCAACTGTTTTAATTAATTCTAGCCGTTCACCAGATATTTTTTTTTTCTACTTTTCAATAAGAACAGTCTGTAAAAAAAGTTTAACGAACGGTTGCCAAATCGTGTTTATGCTTATTTTATATGTTGTTCTTCACTGATATTCTGATACGGTAGCAGATCTGCGTATAGACGAGACGACAACTCTGGACGAGCACGTGTGTCAGTGTGCGTTCGAGACACTCCCATACGTGTTACGCACATACAAGTCCGGCACGAGTTACGAGCTCCGGTTAGCATCGAGCGTGTCGCCGCCGTCTACACGGTGTCCAGATATGGCAGTCACACCGAACCGTCGTCTATCCTGTCCCGTACCGAGAGTCCTTGACGCCCACCCTGTGTATACGGTGTTCCGCGATGTATCCCACGACACCTTAACACGAAGATCCCCCCCCCACCCCCCACCGACCATCGTACGGGCATTGTACGGGGAAGCCCTCGCGGCGCCTTACATAATTGAGCTACGCCCGGAGGAGGCTTTTCACCCTCGGCCGGTCTGTCTCCCGGACCGCGCTGGATCTCATTGTCCAGGTTTCATCTTCCCAACTTGGAGACGCTTGTCGGTGAGAGCGAAGGTCGTCGGCTCGCTCGCACCGGAAGTAACGGGTACTTCTGCACTCGACCGTATCGATCGGCTGCTTGCGATTAGCGAGCATTCGGAGGGTTGAAAATTATAGAAGCGGTCTATCGATTATCTTGGAATGCATCTCAGCTTTTTAATGGGATCGCGCGCAAATAAAAATTTTTTGCAACTTATGCAGAATTTATGCGACGATAATCGTGTTGTACATAAATTTCTATTGAATTTTATTAATATAATATTATGTAATTTAAGTGTAATTATTTTTTCCACATTATTTTTATCAATCATCTCGCGATGCGTCGATTTTTTCTTGGAATTACATAATTACAACAGAAAATCATTAACATAGAAGGCCAAACCTTCTATATCAGCAACGTCCCTAAAAGATCAGCGCTTAATTAAACTGGCAGAACCAAGTGGTCTTAATTATCCGAGCTCGATCGTTTCGGCAGGCGCGAAGTCTGATCGATCCTGGGGAAGTGCGTGGAATTCGCCGATTTCTTGAAAACTGGACGACGCTTAGGAATCGCCGATTTTTTGCCGCTTGCTTGTACCATTTCGGCGTGTCAGTCTGCACCCTTCTCTCTCTCTCTCTCTTCCTTCTCCGCTCCTCTCCTTCCTTCCTCTTTTCCGCCGCCCCACGTCGCTCGGTATGTTAATGTCATTCTTTCGAAACCCCTCGTCTTCCCGATTCGACGTACTAGCCCAGCCAGGTTTTTCGTCACGGAAAGGATATCGCGTCTAATTGACGAGTGGCGGGACTACTACGGTATACACTAGGCTGCGATGGTGCTGACATGTGTCCGAGGTGTCCGGAGCAACGTTCTGCCTTGTCTTATTATACGCTAGACACCCCGATATTTCGGCGGATCGCGGCAAATACTCGGCGACGGGTTGTACGTCAGAAGAAAAGGGACTGCTACGTTATCGAAGAAAGGGATGTCATCTCGAAAATACGCGATACGAGATACCTGTAGAATATTTCCGACATTCCCGCGTCTTTTTTCATCGATCTTATCACAACTTGCTGAATTTTAAATTATTGTTTTTTTATTCTTCTTAGTTTTACACTTCTTTAATTTTTTTTCTGACTAGAAACAAAGATTTTAAGTAAGTTAATTTCGAACCAATTATATATAATATAGTGGATATAATATAATTCGATTAATTATATAAAAGAGTGATAGTTGAATAGAAGATTGTCTAAATTTTTTCCATAATTTGATCGGTTAGAGTTAGATTATCATAATAGCACAATTACTCTTATCATTTTTTTTTTTTTTTTGTACAAGATTGTAATATTAATTCACAGATTATTTTAAAAGCACATAGGTCTCTGACTATTAATAAATTTGAGATAACGAATAGTATGTAGAAAACATACATATATATTGATTTTAAATTTCTAAGCGAAACAATATTAAGCGACTTTTGAAACACGGGTTGTGTTTTATAAATGATTATACGAATCTCATCCTCATCAATGTCACCGTGAATATAGCACGTATATAGCTACGTCACGGGAACAATTGCGTTTAATTGATACGCTGGGAGGAGCGCAGCCGTCTAGATCCCATGAACAAAGAGACTTTTCCTTTACCTTGCGGTGCGTCGCGGATATAGGGAGCTCGTTAATGATCGGAAAAAGGTGCGCTTAAAAGCGACAGGTATACCTTTCGGGACGCTGTCGAGACGTGGGCGAATCCTGCCGTTTATGGAGGCGCGCTACTCGAAAGATTCTATTCGTGTGTTCTAATAAGCTCTCGCTCGGCGCGAAAGGCTCACGACCGTTTAACGTGTGGGTGAGAGTCGAAGTGTGAGAGGATGAGACAGAGAGGCAGAGAGAGAGAGAGAGAGAGAGAGAAATGGGCAGAGAAGAAAATTAAATTTACTTCACGTCCCAGGACATAAGTTTCTGTGGCACACTTTACATATAAAAAATTAAATTGAAGATTATATATTAAAATATTTGATTGTTTAATTTACGGACAAATTTAACTAACAATATAGCGTAGAAAAAGTAAAAGTAAATAATTTCAGAAACGATTATCGAGCATAAAAATATAGTAAAAAATTAAAATAATATTAAATGATTAATTTTTGATATTACTCATAGAAAGGTTTCGTAATATTTAAAATAAAAGTAGGAGTGAACGCACAAAGAAGAAAACAATTTGTAGCTATATTCTAAGAGAGAGAGAGAGAGAGAGAAAAGAAAATATATATAGTTTACAACTAAAAAGTCAGATTAAATAAAAAAAACTATTATACAATCGTAATTAGAAAAAAAAAATCATTTCTAACTGTTATTCAAAATATATTTTTGATAAAAGAGATATAAAGAGTTTGGATGCGAGAGAGAGAGAGAGAGAGAGAAAGAGAAACATATCGCGAGGGAGGAATTCTGTTTTCGTGACGTCGTAGTTGGTGCCACGAGCAGTAGTTGGCCTTTCAAGTGGGTGTAGCTTCTTCGCGAGGACGGAGAATACGCTGCAACGGTGACATCATCGACTGCGTAGTCAGCTGACTCGACTTAGATGGAGCGAAAGAACGGAGAAAAGCGCGTCGCGTAATTGCGACCGCTATCGCCGTTCTCATTATTATTATCGTCATTATCTATTAAGAACGACCTCGCCGAACGGATGTCGACCTAGTGGTCAAGAACCCCGACTTGATGTGATTGTCGGATGTTGAAAAATGCGTTGGTGTAAATCAGATGACGGCTTCACTTATGTAATATTCGTATGCGCATTCGTTTGACTATTTTTAAAAATGACTTTTTTAGAACTCTTTCTCTTTCTCTCTCTCTCTCTCTCTCTCTCTTGATTCAACTTTTTAATTTTTAAAAATATTAAATATCTTAATATATGTATAAAATAATCCATTTTTTTTTTAATTATTGCATAATTTCAATGTTATTATTATCAATATAATATATTTAATAATTTCTCTCAAAGTTTGCCAATTTTCGTATGATATATTTTCTCAAATTACTCATTAATCTGCAATGAGGTGCCTTCGTGTCGGGTAGGGGGAGAACGCGACTGTTCCTTCATCCTAGCGTATGTCCTGCCGAATCCTTCGAGAGACCGACCGTCCGCGAATGGGCTCTTCGCATTGATCCGATGGTACCGGCGGACCTACGGCGAGAGTCGTCGTCGCAAGAAAGACCAAACGGCTACGAGGAATACGGGGGCCGATAGTAAATTCAAGTGAGACATTGTCCCTCGATTCCTCCCCCCGTGCCGGTTTCGAACAGGGTGGTCCCACCGCCGCGAGGCTGCAACGTCGCATTCCCATCGGCCGCATAACGAGCTCTCGGGGCACTGTCTCGCGCGCGCTCCCCTCGCTCCCCGCTCACCTCTCGCCATCTCGTTCTCTCTCAGCAACCGCTCCTGGGTGTTCCATACGTCAGACGAACCGTATGTTCGCGGGGAGTAATTCCTAAATCGAATAAATTGCATTTCGTTGACCGGCACGCACGGGCAGCTGTTTACTTGCCAATTCCGTATTCGCGAAGATCTGATTGAATAAGATTTGAAAAGTTATCCAGATGTTTCTGTATCTTTTCCCTTCGTAAGGCTTCCGCGAGCCTCTTGCGGTAGAGACCGATTATAGCAAAAATATTCGATTTAATTATTTTCATTAATATTTTGATAAAATTATCGTCACTTTGTATATTTATTTATAGCACTTAAGCATAATTGATTAAAAATATGACAGCTTGTTAAGAACTAGTAATTAATCTCTAAATTGTCCCGATTACATTATAAATAGAAAATTAAAGATATAATTTCAAAACGAAATTCGCACAGAATCAAATTACTATGTTATGGATCGTTAAGATTATGACGAGGAAGCAGATAGAGAAACTCTATAACTTAATGTAATTCTTAATTCTAATTAAAATACAATATATATAGAACTAAAGCTATAATTTCCAGAATAATAGAGACTCAATGATTATAGTTAATTAAGCAAGTATAATCCGAATGGAAATGTAGAGAAAAGAGTCGGGCAATCGGAACTTAATCTTATTTGGCAATCGAGCTTTATGATGACTCTCGGATAGCATTATTTCAGAATCTAGAATGGTAGCTGACATCGTTTTGCCTTTCGCTCGCGGTGACTCAGTCGGCCGAATGATATATTAAACGGACGATTAGGAATATTGAATCGAGAGATCGTTATTAGCAGCGTGTTCTCACGCGAATCTCGAAGCGATTCACCTTGAATGCCTTGATTGTAATGAAGCAACCAACATGCCAATGTTTGCAACATTCGCAGATATATCTCTCTGATGTGATTAGAATTTTATCGCTGTTTATTTTATATATTCTT
The DNA here is from genome assembly GCF_030449975.1 of Polyergus mexicanus. NCBI lineage: Eukaryota > Metazoa > Arthropoda > Insecta > Hymenoptera > Formicidae > Polyergus > Polyergus mexicanus. The sequence goes on along the minus strand of NW_027223339.1, from coordinate 4,935,680 downwards.
AATTGCTTTCCTCTACCGCACAGAAGTTATAGGACTAAAAATAACATTGTGTTTTATTTATTTATTTATTTTTATTTTTTTTCGGGGAAAAAGTTGCCTATAGCTGTGCAATTTCTAAATATGAAATTTTCAGAGATATTTTTGTCATCTTTTAAAGAAAATTAATATTTTAAGAAGTAAGGAATAGTACAGGAGAGATAGTACTATTGTTTCAAAAATAGAATAATTATAAACCACAGCAATTTAGTTTATATTGTACTTTGTTTATAGTAATATTTTTAAGCAGGCTCATAAAAGTCAAGGCTAATTCTTCTTAAATATACAGCTTTCAAAAATTAAAGGATTAAAGCCTTTTCTTTAAAATCTTTAAAGAAATAAATACAAATTTCGTTTCTGCTTTATATTTTCTAATGGTTAATTTTGTAAATTAACTTTTTTAAATTTTCTTCTCTAGTCAATAATTATTTTCTCATTTTTCGTTTTGAATCCGTTCGATGACCAAAATATATCTGTATACGAAAAGAAAGAGGAAAAGAAGAAATTAAAAGAGTGTCGGCGAACGATATAACTCATAAATCCGTAGCTATACTATTGATCGTAAGTCACGTGCGCCCGCGCACGTGAAGGAAGGAGAAAGAGAGAGAGGAAAAAGCGAGATACAAAGATTTCGATTCTCATTACAGATACGTCACGGCGAACGAAACGATCCGCGCCTCGCCGACTGGAACTTTAATGGCGATTCGATTATATCCGATGCGGAAAAACGCGCTCGGTCGATCGACAGGGAGAAAGGGGGATAAGAAAGAGGTGGCGACCGATAGCCATAAGGCGAGAGAGTCAATTATAATTATTGCACCTGTTAACCCAAGGAGCCGCGCGGCACGATATAATCCTAGATAAGCGGCAGCATTCGTGAGAACGTGTGATTTGATTAAAAGAAAGTAATATAAAGCGCGAGAAGTTTAATAATGTTAACAGTTCCGTTTATCGTCATTTCGACAAAGTTTTAGGAGATCAAGACTTTTAACCGAGAGATTCTGCAACATCGAAGATCGTATTCCTGTCTATTTAACGTCGTATCATATATTTAGCGATAAATATTTTTAATCCTTTGATATATGCAAATAACGTTGCATTATAAATATAAATCAAAATTAATGTTACTTTGCGGTCTAGTAAGTAATGTGAGTTAGTTTCTTTCTATATGACATAATTTTAATATCATATTTAAATGCTATTATCTTATTTAATATGTAATTATATTTAAGTTGTGATATTTTGTTGTTATCTTCTTCGCCTGATTTATTATAATCTGATGTCTATTCTTATTAACTGTCTGTACTAGAGGATTTCTTTCAAAATTAATTAAATTAAATTAAATTAAATTAAATTAAATTTCCATAATTTCTGTCTAAATTTTTGAGAGGAGCAGTTATTCAAACAACTACATCTGCTTTAAACCCCCAAAATAAATCGATAAAATTTTCATCGAAAACTATCTAATTCTTCTGTTTACAAACGTGTGATAATGTGAGGAATTCGTCGTCAACGTGACAATGGTCGATTCGTGGCATGTGTCTTTCTTCAAAAAAGGAATCGACAAGCTTATAGATGGTTGGAAAACCATTGTAGAAAAGAATGGAGACTATATAATTGATTAATAAAAGTGTTATCTCTAAAATATAATCTATTGAAGTTTATATTTAAATCGGGCACGAACTTATGCAATCACCCATAATAGATAAGGAAGATATTACTGGAAAATACTCGCATTAGGAATTAATGTATCTCATTAACTCGCAAACGCATTGCGATACATCGGGATAAAGCGCACTTTATCGCCTCTGCCGAGTGTAAACCATTTCCCGAGAATGGCGATAAAACCTTAGGTTTCAAGTTTGCGCTCAACAGGCTGCAGGACGACCCGTAAACGACCGGTAGGATAAGACAAGTCGGGATTCACAAAGCAATTACTTCATTATCTCGCGAAGAACCGGGCGAATTACGCTAATATCGGCGATATCTCATTAAAGGGGAAAAGAGGAAGAAAAGCAACGTTACTCTCTGTCTATCTCTCTCTCTCTCTCTCTCTCTCTCTCCTTTTATTTTTTTTGCCGCATTCATCGCTCTTCCTCTCAAGAATCTGTCTGAAAGAGCCGTTCTGAAAGCTGTTGTCGTTATCCAGAAGCGAGAAAGGCGTGCATTCCAAAGCTGATCGCAATAAAGTAATCGATTTATAACGGAGCGACGTATCAATAATGCGCACTTAATTAGAGTCGTAAATACATATATGCCTATTATAGAGTACATCAAGCATATACTCGACTAATGTATCCTTCTAGATATTTAAATGAGTAAAGAAAGGGATATATTTTTTTTTACACATATCATTTCATCAATCATCGAAATCGTATCATTAATATTGAAAATAATTGTTGAAAATTATATTAACGAAAATATTTTTTTTTCTTCGAATGATTGAAAATCTTGGTTTCATGTTGTATAAAATTGCTCTTGATAATACAAAATCTGAATATTAATCTTCAAAATAAATAAAACAATAAAGGGAAATAGATAAAATCTTAATTTTAATAGATTCTCGAAGCAAATTTAGAAATTTTTTTATAAATCAAGACTTTTCCTAATTGTATAACTAAAAAATATATTTTTCTCATATCAAATTAATACAAAAAAAAAAAAAAAAAGAAAGAAAAAAGTTTATTATGCAGTATTATAGCTTGAGAAAACGAATCGATTTACGATAACGGGAAGAATGATCCACCGAATGATGACCGATATTTTTTTAGCTCGTACTCCATTTAATCCGCTTATAACGAAGGTTGTAAACCACAAACAACGAATTGCAAAATTAGCTATTGAGTAAAAATGAAATCACACGCCTCTTGTAAAATCCAATCGATGCGCAACAAATTCTCCTTAATATTGCCATGCTATTCATCGCGGCGCGTTGTATCGTTCAACCCTATTAAACTAATTTAAGCACGCTCGCTCGCGAGAGACACGTGTCGCTCGTATCTTGACGTTTCTATAACTTTGCGACTTAAGACTCTAATCTGCTGCGATTTCGTCGCGAATGTGCATTCCTCGCTTCTTCGCCAGCGACGTCGCCGTAAGCGGATTAGCTTGCTCGGACTCGATTTCGCGACTTTATCTGTATATGGCTTCTTCTGACTCTTCTCGATGTCTCTCTCCCGAGCACTTTCCTCTCTGTCGTTAAGGGATTGAGAAGCGCTCGATCCTGTCAAGCCACACGTGGAGATATTTACGATATTTTAAGAATCACAAAAAGCATAAAAATAGAGCAGCAGAAAATAACACTAGAATTAAAAGTCCCATTAAACCTAACTTGGCAATATCTTTTCATATAAAATACATATTTTTAGCGTATATTTTATTTATTTTTTTATGCCGTACGTAACAAATTGCATCGTCTATAAATTTCATTTTTTAATCTTTCTTTATGTATTTATTTCTTTTTCTTTAATTTTTTCCTCTATCTTTCCTAAAAAATTTTGAGGCAATTAGATAGATACCGTAAATCAATAAAAATAAAATCATAAACTTTCTCAACGTATGAAAAAACGTAATTTCTGTACACGAATAAAAAAAAGAAAGCATTATATTGAGGAAAGTAAAAAATGGTGAAAAAATTAAAAATGAAGAAAATTGGACACTCTCTCCGGCTTGCGAAGAAATCTTGCTAAAATTATAATCTTTGCGCGTATAAAATATATTGTACATGTAATCGATCGTCTGGTATGCTATTTTATGTTCAGCTAACTCAGCTATAATTGCTTTCTTAGTAAAGAATAACAGCAATTCAATAAAGCAAAACTTGATTACAGATTACAGATTTAAACTACACCAGATACTGATAAAAAAATTCTCAATTATTATTAATACGGAATTGCAGAAAGAAATAGAAATTAAAGAGCGAAAGAGCCTTTACTCGAAGGTCGTTTATAAATAATGCATTATGATAAATTTAATCATCTGTTGCAAATGAATTCTTGACGATGAGCGTAATTGAAAAAGTTTCGCCGTACGCAATTTACCTTGAAGATAATTAATATTGCTCGTCGAAGTTACGGTATCAAAAAATGTGTATGATGCAGTATCACGTGGTATGCCAAGAAGAAGATTGATATAGCACGCATTGTATAATTAAAACAAACAAGGGACAATTGGAAGCGTCTAAAGTAGGCGGTAGAGGCCCCGTCGTCCTTGCAGCCCGGATTTAATGCAGCTCGCGTGCACATGCACCATAAAAACCAGCATGTGTCGTCAATTCTGTTAGAAGAATCTTCTTATCCTATGATATTTAATAATATTTTTCATTGAATATACTCTTTGCAAAATTGCTTTATAATTTTCCTTTTAATAATCTTTTATTGAAATTTACTTAATAATTGTTTAGCCTTGATAATTAGATTCAATTTTCAATCTAATTTTGAAAAATAACACATTATGTATGTTGACGTTTTTATACAGATTCTTTCAAACAAAAGAATAGAATTAAGTAACCATTCGTAACGAGCATCTGATTAAAAATACAAGCATATCCAAGTATTCAATAATAATAACTTGGATTCTTTTACGATTACAGTGCAGCATAGCCTTCTCGTACCATATTCAGCACGCCGATACGAATGAAATAAAAGCATTTTATATATGAAACAACTAATTTTTTTTACCGATCGCAAGAAAACATAATGGGATTGCCATTTATAGAATCCATTATAGGAAAGAAAAATCGAAATACAAAGTGAAAGTTAAATCGTATGTATTAAGGATACCTTATCAAACGTTTTTTCGTTTCTGCAAAAATAACTGAATATGCAAATATTCATGAGATACGTTTTAATGAAATGTATTCGGATATGAATCCCATTGTCTTAAACATATTGTAACTTAAACATAATAATTTTATAATAATTTGTAATATTGTACAACTTGTAATTTATAATACTTTTATACTTCATATTATCTAAATAAATTGTATATATTATATATATATATATATATATATATATATATACAATATATATTTATTTATTTATTTATAAAAATAATTCACATTTTACTATATAATCTTCCGCAAATTATAGTTAGTGTTAGAAGACCGTACTTGAAATAATTTTTGAATCAAAGTTTTTCTCGATATTATCGCAAAGGAATGGAGAATCTTCGGCATTTTTACCTGACGTTAGTTCAAGGACGCTTAGGAAAAGTCAGCGGGATTCCTCGGAATCTCTTGCGTTCCGCCAAGATGAGCGATGGACGTAGCAGTAGAGTTGTTCTTGAACATTTATAAGAGGTTGCCGGCAACGCCGTGATAAATCAAACCGGGATCCGACGTAGCCGTTAGGGCACGGGAGGGTAGCGGTGGAGAAAGAGGGGGAGGGTAGGGTCGAACCGGACTCTCGTGGGGTCAGATCAACTTTCGTTGCCGCGCGGAGGAAAGCCAAGAGCGGCAAGAGAGGCTGTCGAGATCTCGAGATGAATGCTGAGTAACGGGGGGGGAAAAAAAAAAAAAAAAAATCATCTGCATTCCTGGCTATATCAAGGATGCTGCTGGTCGCTTTCGATAATTAACGGCCTTATCGTCAATTAGAACTCCCGAGTATAGCGTGATAATATTTTCTACTAGCCTTTTTTTTATTTTTTTCATCGAGGATATTCTGACAAACGAATAGAAGAATAGAATACTATTCCTATCAAACTATAATTCTAATTATGATAATAAAAGAAACGAAAAACTGTTAATTATAGTTAACACTGTTCTATGTCAGTATAATGAGGTCATTGAAGCTTGATAAGATTACTGACGAGTGGCAGCAACGCGAAGCGCGACTAAGCGCGATACGACCACGCGGACAAAATATATTTGACGTATAATTGTCGATGAAGCTTTGCTTGACCCTGACTGTCCGGATACATTACTTCGAATGACTGGCGAGCTGCCAGAATGGGTCTATGTGCGCGGTAAACGCATGTGTAATGATAGGTTTCTCCTTGACGGGACGTGGCACGAACCGCGGCGCCCTTCGACGATGGAGCACAATCTTCGACGAGCCCAAGGCCCTCATGTCGGAGGCTCCAAATTGGTGCCCGTCGCGAATTGACATAATGACGGGTATCGTGCCGTACCGATAACACCACTCGAAGGATCGAGTTCGTGCGTCGCTTCGATCATTTACTAGAATGCTGAGAAAAAACGATGGTTCGCTTTAAAATGGAAACTTTCAGATTAATGCTTTTACCTATTTATTATGTAGAAGATCGATTTATTTTATTGCGATAAAATGATTTTGTCTCTATTTTAGTAGATTTTATTACGGTCGTATTTGAATTTAATATTTTAAAGCAATAATTTTTTACGCAAGTTAAAAGATTAAAATATTATAGAATATATAGTTATTATATAGCTTCTGTTCCATAATGAATATTAGAGCTACAAGAAAGAAGCATTATATATTAAATAATATTTATATGCTAATAATAATATCAAATAATATATGATAAATGCTATTTAAATGATATATTTTTTAAATAATAAATAATTAAATATATAATTAAAAAATAATATATTAGATATAAATGAAATGTTTGTGAGTGCTAGAAAATTATGAAGAAATTTTATGATAATTTCTGAAATGTAAAATTCACTTAACATTCGTGTCATATATATTTTAACATAAATAAACAAAAATATTTTTACGGGTCGTGGATATCAAATTCTTAGCACATCGCAGAAGAGCGATTTTTATGATCGACAGTAACAAGATCGGTACAATTGGCGAGAAGAGCATCGATATTTTCGATCATAAATAAGAAATTGATGCATGTTCCTCCCTTGTTCATGGTCGGTTGGTCCATATATATTCGTGCTTCCTCTCGTCATCTGCCCCCTCGACGCGACCCTACTCTTACGGCCCGCGGCCTCGTTGCGAATCTATTGTCCACGATGCGTTTCAAGATGCCGCCAACGGCTTTAATGAGAATTTTAATTACCCAATCCGCTGCTTTCTCGAAACCAGCCGGCGAAACGCAAAGCTATTCGAGAAGTAATTATCTTTGCGCAAACTGCATCCAATCAAATCTCGCGCTCGTTCCTAGTGCGATCGAAGAGTTTGATTAGACGACATTAGATAACGTAATGCATACGCGTGTCCCTTTGGCAAAATTATTTATTATGTTTGACAATTTTGTGTACGAGGGATATTATTCGTTAAAATTTCTTAAGAGTTAGCAATATGACATATATCACTAACTGATGCTATTCAAACACACATGAATAATTTAGCATAATTTAAATATACCGATGCAATTTAATAAATCTTTCCGCAAAATTTCTTAATACGATATACGATTAAAATAATTTCTCATTCTTGTTAATATCGCTTCTGGATCGTTGCAACCAAGCGGAATATAGCATGCTTTTCTCTGGTCTGTCTACGTTAATCCACGATCCAGCACTTCCGATTATCCTTGGCGCACGATGTTCTAACATATTGTTGTGCAAATTTCGCGGAACCTTAAACATGGCTGATTGCGAATTCGATATAGTATCGTCCCTCCTATTGTAGTTCGGATACAATGGTTCCATTAAGATGGATTTTCTCTCATATGTGCAATTATCGTTTGACATTACTATGGATTTCGTCTTTGAATCAGCTGACTTAAAACCGATCGAACCATTTGGCTTTCTCAAAAGAGAACCAGCTGCTTCTGAAAGATTTCTTTTATCCTTGCCCGACTTTGATTTATCCAGATGATTTTTTTCGCAACTCTTCGATAATGAATCGTTGCTCTTGGGATTTTGCGTTACGATCCTGGCTATTTTATTTTCCGCATCATCCTTTTTATCCATCTTTTTGACAAATTTATCCGGCGTCTTTCTCGCATTTTTCTCCATCAAATTTTTATTTGCTGCACGATCTTCTAGTTTAGAAATTATTAATTTTGAATTTGATTTTGTTTGTGATTGTTTATCTATATTAGCTATTTTATTTGTATTTATGTTGTATTTCGTTTGTATTTCATTTATGATCTCCAACGGCGATTTCTTTTGATTTATCATTTTTTTATCCGAAGATTCTTGAGGTGAATTACTCTCTAACGTCGGTATTGTCGGGTTTCTTGATTTTTCAATTTCTTGGATAGTCTCTGAAGTATTTTTTATATTTGATAAATTCTTTGGTCTATTTTGCTTTGTTTCTTCTGATGGCATTTTTATTGACATCCCTAATTTTTCTGACTTGATCGTTCCTGAAGTAATTTTGATACTTGACGAAGAGCCAGGTTTGTCTTTGCCATATTCCAATAATGACTTTTTCTTCTCATTAAGATTATCTTGAAAAACGATGGTATCTTCTGTCAGTTTTTTCTGTTTTCTTAATGTTTGCGTTGATTTCAACGGATCTTTTGAATTCGAAGTATTTGTAGTCATAACATCATTTTGATAAATCTGCTGTATATTCTTAATATCATTCTTATTTTCTAGTTTCACATCTGATGTCGCAACGTTTTTTACCAATAGATTTTCCTTTTCTTTCAAAATATTCATCCTTATTTCTAATTTCTTTGCCTCATCCAATTTCGTTTGCTTTATTGGCACTGTCTTAGCAATCTGCTCTCTTATTTCTGTCACAGATGTATTTGGTACCGAGACTTTTATTGTGCCCGCTGGTGGACTTTGAATTTCTCCTACTCGGCTATTTATTTTCACTGTCGGTTCTCGCGATGTGCCTTTACTTTTTTCAATCATTTTTAGAGCATCCGGAATATTTTCTATTTTTGATTTTGTACCGAGTACGTCGTCGATTGACTTTGTCTGCTTTAAAGAATAATTATCTGTCTTCTCTCGATTTCTTTTTAGTGATAAATCCTGTGCACTATTTAATGTCTTTTTTTGCAACACAGATGCTTTCTCTCTTACATCATGCTCGCTTATATTCGTTGCACCAGATGTAGATAATGCAATTGGTTTTGTTTGTATAATCCCAAAAATATTTTTATCTTCTTGTACAGCTGACATTTGATTATCTTTAATTTTTAAGTCACTTTTCATATAAGAATTTTCTTTATTCGGTTTTAATCTAAAGGAATAATAAGGAATTGGCTTAGATTCTACATATTGCTCTACAGATTTTGAATGCGAAGTCAAATCGCTTGACTTATTTATAGTAATAGTTGCGTCATTTATCGATTGTATTTTCTTCGTTAGAAGCGGTTTGGGATGCTCTTCTTTCTTTTTTATCTTATTAAAAGAATCTGAAGAGGACCACCAAGGGATCGTTTTTGAAGGAACCCGATGGCCAGAAGATTCATTTTTATCATACTTATTCGTCAGAGATCGTATAGTATTCATTACTTTCTTGGCATTCAAATTTTTAATTTCAGGCTTATTTCTTTCTTCGATTAATGAGACATCTGTCATCGTTTCATCGGTTGAAAGATTTTTCGCTGTTTTACGTTGGATATTGAGCTCAACATCGCCCGAAGCTTTATGCTCGTTAATATTTTTCTCAGCCATGTTGTCAGATTTGACGTCTATTCGATCAGAAAATCCATACTGTTGCATGTTATCGCTGCTAAAAGTATCCTCGCGAGCTCTCCCGGACTCGTTAAACGAATAGTAACTCTTAGAAATCGGTGATGATGATTCTGGTGTCGTATCTTTATCGTCGTATTGATATCGCTTTGTTTCCCGCGGCTTCTCAGCACTACCCTTTATAGATTGGTCCTGAAAATTGGCAGATATCTGCACGTTTAATATCTGACCTGTGCTCGAATCAGTTTCCTTCGATAAATCAGTTTCTCCGATCTTGCTTGGCGCATTCGCATCGTCCTTGGCGAACGGTATCCTGATCTCGATTTTGTCCATCGAGCTCACCACATCTAGCCTCTCCGTTCTCGCAGTGATACTCTTGAGCTCCGAAACCGGTTTGCCGTTGATTGAAAACTCAATTTGTTTGACTGGGGCGGAGTCCTCGCTAATCGAAATACGCATCGGACCGAAATCGTTGCGCTGCGGCGCACTTTTCGCACCTCGCCTCGTTGAAACGTTCCATTGATTTTCCGTCGACTGTGGATCTTCCTTTCGATCAGATTGCACAACGACAGAGAGCTGCTTGGAGGCAGGATTCGAAGAATCAAATAATCCGTTCGAGACTGAATCCACGTTAATGGACACAACGGATTCTTTTTCAGAAGGCACCATGCGTAATTTGACCTGCGGTTGCTTTAATACACTGGTAGTACCGCTAGTTTGTACGTGCGTTGAACTCTTCCTCGCAGATGAACTCGTTACGTTGCTGAAATGTTGCGGCAGATCTGAGGTCTTATCACTCAATTGCGAATAATAATTATGCTTCCGCAGCGCGAAATCATTATTACATTTTTTCATTTTATCAGTCTTGTCCGATCGATGGTCCAGTTTTCTAATCGCTGTATCCTTCTCCTTTTGCTTGTGAGCTTTGATGAGCTTCGTGAGTTTGTGAACCTTGTGCAGCGAATTATCAGATGTATCTACGAATCGTGGTATGTCACTTTCCTTCAACTTGGAGATGTTAACGGTCCTTGCGGTTCTTCTCTCGATGACACTTCTCAAGTCCCTCGTGACGCTTTCTATTTCGTTTAACCAATTATGTTTCTTTGGAACGATCAGCTGTTCTTTGACATTCTTCTCGAGCGGTATCGTAGCGACGGTAAGCGATGTTTTTCGTAGCGTCTCTTGCGTATTCGTGCTATTGGCTTTCCTCGGAGTGACAAAGGATTGAAGAGATTTTCTTGCCAATACATTTCTACTTAGCACTAAACCACCGTTTGAAATATTTGCAAGAGAAATGTTATGCATAGACTTACTGCAATCGGCGACTAATTTCGCGTAAGAATGATCGTCGTTCTTCGAATCGTTAGCAATAATGCGGTCTTGATTGGTAACTTTATTTATCGTTTTGGCATTCGTGTTTTTGTTATCACGCTGAACGCATCGATCGAACGACTTAATAGCTTCAGCGGGAAGGGATGAATAATTTTTTTGCCCTTCAATTGGAACTCCATTATATTCAGTAACGTTTGCAATTTTCTTAACCGAAGGTGGTGTCGAGAAAGTACTCAATGGACTCTTAAGTATTGTATTGTCGAAATAAAGACTATCATTTCGTACACCTACGGTGGATACTTTATATAGGGCCTCGCTGTAATCGGCTATCATCTCTGCATACGATCGAGGATATTTTTCAATGGATGCGACAAAACTGCTATGATGATTAACGTTCTTCGCATCGTTTATTATCGCAACGATTTGAGATTTATGTCGTTTATTAAATCCGCTGCTATTAAATTTGACATTTTGGCACGTAGAATAATGGCACATTGTTCTTACTATATTTTCTAATGGCAACTTCTTATCCATCGATAATTTCTTTTTCAATGAAGTCACGCTAGACTTGGTTCTACTGCGTTGTTTGCAAATTGTTTTGTTTCCTTTAGAAATAAAACGCAGATCGTCCGAGCGAAACTGTTTCGAATATTTAATGTCAACATTATAATTTTTATTTGCTACGTATAATCGGTCTGATCCTTGTACTTGAGACTTGAACTGGCGATTTTTGAAATAAATATCAGTATGCTGTCCATAATGCGATGGCAAGCCAGCATCTACGCAATAATAAAAATAATTAATTAATCAATTTTCATTAATTCAAGCATAATATCAGCAACATATAATAAAAAATATATATGTATATATACACTTTTATTTAAATAAATTTAATTAATCTATTATATATTTTATTATAGTACACGCACACACGCGCGCACACGCACACACAGAGAGAGAACCTTTGAGAAAAATCTTAAATTAATAAAGCAATAAAATAAAATTGTATGATTATTTTTAAAATAATATAATATATGTTTAATATTTACGGTAATAAGATTTTTAGAATATGGATATACATGAGAGAAAGAATATCCAGCGAGAAATTTCAGAAAAATTTGTATATGAATAGATTATTTAGAAGAAACTTACTGGATGGAATATGACGAGAAACATTTATACCACGAATATGTTTTAGACGATTCATTTTAAAATCTTAACCAAAAGGATACACTATCGTATATACATTCTAAGCAAACTAAAAACACTCGTTTGATTTGGATCTGCCACCAAAGATAATGAATTGACTAGATGATTTTGGACAAGATTTTATCCCATGCGAAAAAACATGAGCTCTAACGATCCTGTCACAAATATGTCATGCAAGACAAACGAATCACATAGTTTGTTAGATTACTTCAAATTGCGCTACATTTATTTATTTATTTATTTATTTCCATTTATTTGCCGCTAAAATAACCTTATTGCAAATTTTTATTATGTTGTAAAATTTATATTACATTATAAAAATATTTAAATTTCATAAACAAATTCCAAACTCGCGTATTTAAGTTTTCAATGCGAGATTTTGCGTATCCCGCAGACCCATTATTGGCGCTTTCGTGCGATCAAAAATTGTATCGGCGTCACTTTCAAAGCGGCGTATGTCGTTCGTCGAGGATAGATCCCGAGGATAAGAATCCGGCGCGACTTTAACACGAGAACCTTGTAACGGCACAATGCCACAGTGGACGCGTTTATCTTCGCGATCTTCCCTTCTATGCCGCTTCGATTTCGATTTATTCTCTTCGACTACCAGTCGCTTTATTCATCGGCTCTTCTACGTGGCGCGATTCTCTCGACGGGCTCTTGCCTGCCGCTTTCCTCGCTCGATTCCTCGACGGAACCGTCAATTTGCGATCCGCCGAGGATCGGTCGAAGCACCCGGTCTCGTGTAATCTTACCTACAGGGTAAAGGCGACCGCGCGATCGATCTCCTCCCTCGACGGAACCACGAGAACGTCCATCGCGGCGTCGATGATCTTCCCGCATATCGCCACCGGCAATTTGTTCTTGGTCGGAACGGTTTGGAAAATAATACCTACACGCGATTTGTCATGCTGATAATACGCCAACGAAGAAGCGTAGAGTAGATTATTGAGTACGTTGAAAAATCGTGGGAGAGATCAATTTTCACGAAAGAAGCCGGAAGATAAGAATTCGTGTAAGAAAAATGCAAAGAAGTGTTATTTATTATTTATAATTTAAATATTATGTATATGGTACGTGTCATTTTAGATTAACAATTTTTCATATTTATATCTGATAAAATTATTAAATTTTATTAAATTAAAATAATTAAATAGTACACTATAATAAAGCAGAGAATTTTTATTGAAATTCAACTGCGACATATATGATACAGATATGTCTATATTGTATATGCTTCCTTCTCGTTTCACGCGGACTCGTTCAAGATTCTCTTTAGGAGATATACGTGTCCGAAGAAGAGGCAACGTTTCACGCAAACCTAGTCATGTCGCGAAGATGTACGAAGCGTGCAGAGGCCGATCCGGCAGAAGCTATTCGTAACTCGAAATTCCGGTTGGAATCCTCGCGAGCGAGACGATCGTGAGCGGCGATCCTGGATTTCGTGGCGCGCTTTCTGGCTCATATCATCATCGTGGCCACGATATATCTCTTCTCTAAATCCAATCACCAAGTCACGAACATTATTAGCGAATCGCAAACATGATTCGCGCGGGTCATGAAAAGTCACGAGTATTTCACGAAATACAATTGCTACTATTTTCCCCTGTTGTACTCCTTTCCTTTTCACATTTTTTTCATATCGCACATTCTTGCCTTTAATATTATAAATTGCAACCAAAAGCACGCAACCAAAATGTTAGCTTGTATAATTTGCCTTTGCATGGGTTCATCTTCCATTCTAAATCAGATATTGCGAGCATCTTTTTCTCCTTCAAACCAATCTCAAACAGTAATTTTATCTATCGTACTCGTTTGAGAAACAATGCTGGCTTTGTAACGCATAACTTTATTCAGAGTTGTACAAAATAAAATATCGAGCCATATAAGATCTATTGGGAAAGTGAGCTAGTATTGAGATGGACGGTTTGTTTAGTTGGTTCAACATGGACCGTTTTTGTCGACCAACAGATATAGAGTTCTATATTAAATTTATGTCTCCATAATAAATGTAAAAAGACATGCAAAAGAGAACTGAAAAGTGAAAGAGAAGAGATTTATTTTGTTTTGATTATAATATTTTTCAAAGATTGGAATTGAATCAGATTAATTTCTAAAGATAATAAATTTTATAAATAAAAAATATTTTTTTAAAAAAGCGAAGACAAAAAAAGAAAGAGAAAATAATTCTAAGTATTCTATGGCAATAATCTATGGCGATATCTTAACTTAATGAACGTAAATTTCGAGCATGGGAAACGCGCTCACGTTCGATGTTACCGTTATTCCGGCTCCTTGTCATCGGTTAACTATGTGTTTCGATTTGTTCATTTCTTTCTTTCGAGAATTTTGGTCAATTAACGTTACGACAAGATTGATCGATAAACTATTTATTCTTTAATATTTTATTCAACTCTGTTATATCCAAAGTAGATTAACATTTAATCGAAACAATTTTTGATCAATCAAATTGTCAAAAATATCTAACAGAACAAATGTTTATTTTATTCAGAACTGTGAGAAAAAAAATAGTTAAATCTTAGTATGAAGAAAACTATAAAAATTTAAATTTTCGAAACTATTTTATATAAATTATAATGTATAGTAACAATGAATAAAAAAATAAATTTTTTGGGGAATATATTATGAAGAATAATTACAATAAATAATAAAAAAACATTTTTTTTTTAAATACAAAAATACCTAATATTTACGGTTTTATTTGTAATCCGTTTTTGTTCTTATTAAAATTTCTTAATTATTTACATCTATCATTTAATATTTTGATTCAGAGATTTTTGTTCATCTGATTTTCTATTCAAGTGAGACATTCCGATGATATCCCATACGTTTTATCTTATATGTTTACATATATCCTTTGCAGTTCTTTACATCGTGGACGTTGAAAAGAATCTAGCTCTTTTATCGCCTTTTAATCGAAGTTTTATATCTCCCCGATAACGATGCATCGCCACTCATGTGCACACCTTGAGAAAATTCTGACTTTTCGTCGAGAGTGAGGGAAGATGAGAGTAGGAAGAGTCACGTATGTACTCGTGGGATTCATATCTTGCGAAACAAGATAACAAGCTTGTATCTCATTTCGATGTTTCGCGAGTCTGGCCTTTCCTCACTGCTTGAGTAAATAAGCTTTGCTTTTGCTTATATTATTGACGATGATAAATTGAGTATACTTTATGGCGGGAGATATCATATACGGATAAACAAATGTTAATCATGATCAAACTGTCAACGAATTAAAAATGATATAAATATTCGTTTCTTTCGGAAAGCCCTTTTTTGACAATTATAATTCCTTCATTAACGATTACTTCTACGTCAATCTCTTTATCAAATTATTTACTATATACTCTATTGATAAAATAAAAAAATCTGTATTTTACATAAATTTTCTAAAAAATATATATCTCTTTATTTTTCACACTAGTCTATCTTCTTCATAATGTTATTGTAGAAGTTTATATCTTTCTTGTACACATATACCAAATGTTATTTAAAATCATCGATAGATTTGTGTTACCACTATATATATATATAATGCTTTAATTAGTAGACATGTCAGTAGATATTGCATTTATTTAATTATTTTTAAACATTATTTCACAGAATAATAAATAAGCCCGTAATGTGTGCCTTGAATATTTCTAGGCACTAGGCACTTGGTTCACAATCCTTTTACCCTACCTCTGTAAAAATGTAAACGCTTTTGAATAGAAGCATCGTCTCAGGATTTAAAAACAAACGCAATCTCGGAACCTCACTCGGCTCTCCTTCTCCCTCTTTCGTACGGTTTAGAACATTGTTGCCTTAGGCTCTTCAATTGCCTGTCTTCCGGTGCACAGGCGCATTTTCTCGAGAGCTCTTATATCTCGCCGTCACCATTGTCGCGCAGACGTTACATAGTCAGCGTTGTTAAGAACGGCGACAGAAAAGGGGGAGCGTTCACCCGCATACAAATTGATCCTTTTTGCGCGGCACCTACGGCCGCGTCTCCCTCGCAACTGCCGAAAAACCGGCCCCGGACGGTCTACAAGGGGGTTGTCGCGTTTTGTGGAAACAATCAGCAGGTTGTCGCGAAACAAGGATATGAATGCATAAGCAGCGCAGTTAACACGGTTGCACGCCGTGTTCGCCGGCACTCTTTTTGTTTCGGACCCTCCCTCAAAGGACGCCGCTTTTGTACCCCGAGTCCGACCATGTGAGAAGACAGAGGGAGTACGGGGGCCGGAAAGACGAAGGACGGAGAACGTGGGTCCTCGCGACGATATATACGATCGATGCCGTCGCATGGCGGAGTCTCTTATTCTTATTGTCTCTCGGAGTCCTTGCCATCCACGATGCTCCGCATCCGTTCCTCCTCGGAAGGATTCTCTCTCGGTCTGCAAGAAGACATTCCGGATTTCTTGTTGACCGATAGACTTTCTTCCTCCGTCGTGAATTTTCTTCAACAGTACTTTTTCGCCTTTACTCGTTGACAATACCGCGCTATTGTTGCGTCTATACAATATATTTGAAATCTGAATGTAAAATTATTATAAAATATTGGGTGATTGCATAAGTTCGTGCCCGATTTAAATATAAACTTCAATAGATTATATTTTAGAGATAACACTTTTATTAATCAATTATATAGTCTCCATTCTTTTCTACAATGGTTTTCCAATGATCTATAAGCTTGTCGATTCCATTTTTGAAGAAAGAACTTGGTTTTTCTTGAAAAAAATTTCTAAGGTGGTTTTCGACAGCTTCTTCGGAATTGAGATTCTTGCCATTTAAACTATTCTGCAAAGACCGGAACGGATAAAAATCTGAAGGCGCAATATCTGCAGAATATGGCGGGTGCTGCAGAATTTCCCATTGCGACTCCTGCAGTTTTCCCGCAGCTTATTCCTTTCAGTCAGGAGATGCGGCACCCGCGTATCAAGCTTGGAAATGTATCCAAGCTTTTTTAAATGACGAAAAGCGGTTGAATTATCGATGTTCAGCCTCTCAGCAATATCCTCAGTTGTAATCCTTGGGTTTCATTCCACTAAGGCATGCACAATGTCATCATCGATGCCAGAAGGCTGTCCAGAGCGGGGTTGATCCTCCATGTTGAAATCACCATTTCGAAATCTGCCAAACCACTTTTTGACTGTTCGGAGAGCAGGAGCGCGGTCCAAATAAACGCTTTGAATATTTTTTTGTGCAATCCCAACACTCACGCCTCTCCGAAATTCGTATAGCGTTACATGCCGCAAATGCACCTTTCGTTCTCCATTTTTAATGATTTCTCTTATGCACAAATGGACTTATCTGAACAATGTCTGACGCTAAATTGACATAAGACAACGTCATCTATTCGGTGTAAGCAACAATTACCACACGAAAACAATAGAACTCCGCCATGCAGTATGGGCACGAACTTATGCAATCATCCAATAATAATAATATTATTTATTTAGGAATCAGGATCTTTTATGATTTTTAACGATGATAAAAATTTCTCGTTTATTCATATGAGCTTATAAATCTGAATCTTTTAATAAAATCTAAGAATAATGAAAATAATATTCCCTAATTTTCTAAAAATATTTAATAAATAAACGTTGAAATCTTGTTGTGCAATACAGGAGACGCCAAGCTGTAAACTCTTAGAATAGCAATTGTATCAATAAAATGACAAGTTAAAAATCTATTTAAGTTTAACGGATCCCCAGAAAGAACGCCGTACACACTGATCTTTGATTTATTTGGTGTAAAAAAAGCATTTCGCTTAGTGATTGTTGAGAAGTATTTTTTTATACATTTAATTAAATAAAAATTATTAATTAAATAAAAAAATATTTCTTGTAAAATAATTTATATAATTTATATACATATATATACATATAAATAATAATAACAATTAATAACTAAAATAATAAAACAACTGAAATATATGGATGGCCGCGCTATGTGCTAGTATGATAAATAATAGTTAATAATACATAGAATACGTTGTTTTTTTTTTTTTTTAAATCGTGGACCACAAGCAATATGTTCCATTCAATCGGAAACAAAATTGTCGTAATTAGAAACGGACCAGGTCTTTCATCGGATTTTGACAGAGGTGATGCGTAAAACACACCGCGATCTGAGAATCTGAGAATTGCGTGGAAAGATTATTTATAACGTTATAACGTTACAACCGTACGGGGACGGTCGCCTGTAACCGGAGCTGATGCCGCTTTGTTCCTTATCGCGAGTGTAAATTATTACATTTCGTGGCTTCCTTAATCACGGTGAAATTTCAGTACTGAATCGTCGCGAGTCAAGAAGAAGAAATACTTCTTTTTCCCTGCAATGCGAAAATATTAATTGATTTTATTATGCAAGCTATATGGAGATTCGTGTTGCCATACTCTTTGTTAAATTTTATCCGGTACCAAGAAAATATCCGTTCATTATTCTTCTTCTCGCCGACTTTCTTTCTTACATTATGTAATAAGCAAGTAAATAATTTATCTCCTTTGTAATGCCGTACATTGAGCAATCGCTATTTCGACAATGGTTACAGAAACCTTAGAATGTACCTTCCGGTAGATTTATGTTAAATTTTTGTTTTAAAGGATGTTGAGTGCGTGTACTAAATTTACGCTTACATGTTTTTTTTCGAAACTTTGTTCAAACTCTTACATAAAAGCACAGAACGAAATACGAGACGACACGTGATTTAAGACGTATTTCATGCCATGGCGTTTTTTACATCACAACGATTAGAGACAGCTATAAAGAGAGGATTAAAGTCCCGTGGACGCACGATAAAAATTTGCACAAGTCCCGTCCGTGCAATTAAGCCAAGTGTCGACGGCGCCCCGAGTCTTTTGAGCTCGGGTTAATTCCGCCATTCGAACGGTATGTCTGGAACCGGTTCGCGAGTCTCGTAATTCGCGTCATGTCTTCGCATTTCTGACGAAGTCGCCAGCGCTATGCAAACACTTATCGTTCATTTGCACAGATGTAATATATCAGGAATATTTTATTATTCTACATAAACCAAAGAGATATCTTGTGAACCTGTCGAATCCACTAACTTTATAAAATAGTTCATTGGATATATTAAATTTGTTATCGGATAAAAAATATTAGAAAAATATGGTAGAAAAATTTTTAAATACAATTTATTGATATAATGCAAATCGGATATGTCAACTCGATTTCTACCATTATCCCGCGAATTGCCATCGATTTGCGGAAATGTGCAAACTTGCGCACGCAATGCGTTATACAATCACTGTTACTCGAGCTGCACCCCGAGGTCTCCCCGTCAAAACATCTCCCACGTCTTTCTTGTCGACAGACAGCGTGTTACCGCGACGACCGAGGAGAATCGCGACGGGAAGGGCGAAGTGAAGCGCATAGGACGATCACGATCGGGTGTCAATGGCTCGTTGTTGAGTATCGATCGTAATTAATAGGGACGATCTGAAAAAGCGACCTTAACGAGACAACCGTAATTAGTGGTGCCGCCGCACGTGATTCGGTCCACGTCATTTGTTTAAGTTGATCGTCTCATGTCGCGTCCGAATAAGGCAACTGCGTGTTCATCACCTAGCAGGGAGTGCGAAAGAACAAAGAGGAAACCGAGAGAGTGCCGGGATGGTCTCCCCGGATCGCGACTGGAAGGAGAGAATGAAAATGCGAGAGAAGGATGGAACGAACAAGAGAGGACACCTGCTGTTAGTTGTATTGTCTTCCTCTCTTTTTCCATTTTTGCTCTTTCTTCATTCCTTCATCTCCTCGTCTTTCTTTTTCTTCCCTTCTTTTTATTCTTCCTTACCGTTTTTTTTTTTTGTTAGCAATTTTTTAGCAAATCCCAAGACGCAATTAATGTATAGCAAGAGAAAGAATGCGCATATTAAAGATTACAGAAGATAATGTAATTTTTCCTTTTTTGGTATCTGTAAAAAAAAAAGAAAAAAACCCCAAGAAAGAGAGATATACTAGAAGATTAGTAGACAGTCGCGTTTATCACTACATGCATTATATAAGCATTGCGGTGCTTTCCTCCACTGATTGCAACTCTTTTTGTTCCAGACAGTCGTGACAACTTTAATGCCGGACATGCGACATGCACGGTGAAGAAGGGAGAGCGATGGCAGCGGCGGAAACGATTCCTCGAAGTTCCTTCGATCTTCTCCTCGTTCCTGATAATCGACAGACCTGCGAAGCAAAAGGAGGAATTACTCAGGTGACCTTAGCAAGACCTACGGGTTCGTGAAGGGCATGAAAGCTCATCATGTTCAACCACCGACACGGGCCACGAGCGCTGTCGAACTGCATCCTCCTCGGCGTAACATTCCTTTTACTCATCATCGCCGGTAGCTACGATGTGTCAGCGGATCTCAATTCCGAGTTCGTCAAAGGGAAAAGTGAGTTTCACTGCGAAACTTTCATTTGGAAGTTTCGAAGTTATAGAATTGCAATTGATTTGCAATTTATTTCTAATATTTAATATAGACATTTTTATCGTAATTTTTCGCTTTCATGCAAAATAGAATTGGAGCAAATGTGGCATCGCAGTATTATCTTCCGATCATAAAATTAATATCCGTTATATATATATATATATATATATATATATATATATATAACAGAGACAAAACAAAACAAAATATATTAATATTACAGTATCGCTAGGTTCAATTATTCTATAATAACTATCGATATTTTATTATCGGAAAATATTTTGGTCCATTTTTACAATTGTTTTAATTATTATTTTAAATGCCATATGTTTGATAAGTATATGAACATTTAATAAAAATAGAATTAAAAAAAGATATATGTATATATATTTTTACATTATTGATAATGTAAATGTTTACAAGTCGCAGACAATCTTCGCTGAAATGTGAAGATGTCAGTAGTTAAAAAATAGATCTTGCGAGCATCGGTGAATGGTTTGTTGAAGGGATAACGTAATTTATCGGTGCATGTGAGCGCGTATCGCGTTGCGGCGTGCTGGCTTTTTAACTGTTATGAGTAAAGTTGTGTCCGTTCTTCTCTTACAATCTCGATCGTAGATCATCGAGGCCGTCTGAAAAAGTAGAAAGCGAAGCGGTGCGCTGGCTCGGCGTGGGCGTCGCTTAGCCGAAGAGTCCCTTTTACTCGAAGTACCTTTGGAAAGTACCGTTCGTCTCCTATCTGAAAGGGAAGGAGAGATGATAGAGAGGGGAGAAAGAGCGCATGCCGCTTAAAATCTCACCTCTTACCTTCCGTCTCTAGTCGAGGGTATCTAGCGTCACATAGGTGCATTTTAGGTATTTCTATAATCGAGAGAATATGGGGTACGCTCTGGCACGTGGTCCACAAGAGCTTGACCCATATGTAAAATATTTATATTGACGTTGATGACACGAGAGACAATGATCGTTATGATTATTAACGCGTTCAACCGCCATAACATTGCGGTTCGAATGGACCGCAAGCTCTTTTGTAGAAGCTATAGATGACCAATGATTTTGTCGATAAATTTTATCAAGTGGCATAATAGATTAAAGATAGAATTAAATTTTAGATGTGATTTCTTGAACAGGGATTGACTCAAGCGAGATAATTTAAATACGTATTATTTGCACATTAATAAAATCATACCTTCATTTTATAACAAGTTTTCTACGCATATAAACATAATGATTTTTTCAATACCTTATCAATATTGAAAACAAGATTTTTAACGTCTTGTCAATATGTAAGAACGAGCTAAAAGAACAATCAAGTTAATATCATGATGATATGAGATACAATCTTTCAAAACATAATCTTTTAAATTTTTTAAACGAATCTTTTAAACTTTTTCTAATTGAGATTTATATAAATTATAAACGATACAATTTAAAATAATAACATAATTTCTTTCATAAATTTTTCTATATTCAAGCTCGGTTTATATGATCGCAGTAAATACAATAGCTGCTGTATTAATCTCAAACATAGGCAGGTGCTTATTCCAGACACAGGATTTCCTTTGTCGGACAAAATGTTAAAGAGTAGAATGATACGAGTTCATATTTTTGAGTCTGATTTATTATATATTCAACAATATTCTACGAAAATGTATAGACGTCTGGAACTTGATCATCATCCATCTCGATGATGTGTTGCTGGCCGATAAATATAGACTCTTCGAAAGATTTATTATCAACTCTGTTAAAGAGAGTATCGATTCTTTTTATGGTAAAATTGCACAACAAGTAACACACTTTCGATTTTATTGCCACTTAAATATATTGTAGGGGAGGTTCTTCAGAGTAATTTCCCGCAAGAAATTTATAGGGGACGGCATATACAGGGTGTCCCCAATTTAAATGGCAAAACTTCAGGGACCGAGAAGCTAAGATAGAAAGTCCTTTAGAGATTTGCTCGTTTTTGCTCCATTTTCGAGAAAATCACAAAAAAAAAGAAACAAAACAAGTTTTCGTTCTTTTTACTTATTTATTTACATTTTATTTATGTTATCATTCATTTAATGCAGATATTGTTCAAAATGTTGTCCTCTTGCAGCAACGCAAGCATTACATTTAGCACTGATCTCATTAATCGTAGCTAGACATTGTTTTAGTGATATTTGGACTTCTTGTCTTAATTTTTCCGTCTCCTACGCGCTCTTGAAGTTTTGCTATTTAAATTGGGAACACCCTCTATAACAAATTAAAGTTTCATAGTTTTAATACTTTTTTTTATTATAAAATAAGGAAAAATGAAGTTTGTTTACGTTGTATTTGTGTAGAGCAGACATGGAAAAAGTGTTTGTTTACATTTACGGAATAGGTATGCACTCATGGATACTTTGTCAATAATGTGTTTCACCTATTTCTCGCAGTTCGTTAAAAGCTATAACGAAAATACAAAACTTCACATTTTCTAATATTATTTTATAATACCTGAAAAAAAGCATTAAAACTGTGAAATTTCAATTTCTTATATCTTCTAAACCAATGCCATCTCCCATTTATTTCTTGTAGGGAATTACTCGGAAAAACCTCTCCCCTACTAACATATTTAAGTGGCGATTAAATCGAAGGTGTGTTACCTTTTATATAGTTTTACCCTTTTGATTTTATCAAAATATATATATATATATATGTACTCAGTGCAGACCTATCCAAACGCTTTCGTATAACGTATAACATATGATAATATATCAACAATTTTTATTTAAATATTTAGATAAATCGTGAGGCAACAAAAATTGAATCAGATTCGTCGAAAATTGCACGACGTATGGCTTTTAGGAACTCGTTTGAACAGCGTTTCACGACGGATTGGTATGATCAGCGGAAAGATATGCCAGAATGTCTTTCCATCAACACAATAACCGGAGCGTGGAGACCGCGTATTATGCAGTTGAAAAGTGCAGCTTATCCAACATGCGAACAACCACCCAGAATTCGTTGCGGACACGAAGATATGCCGCTTAAAGTGGCCCCCATAAAAGTTTCCATTAAAATGATAAGCCCTGACTCGATCTCTTTCTACCTATTAGGTAGAAGTAACCTCCGTCATGTTGTACTCTACAGTTTTTATTTTGTCGTTCAAAGAAAAAAATAGAGAAAAGCGAAAAGAGATGAACGACAATCAAAGAGAGAAAGAGAAAGAGAGAGAGAGAGAGAGAGACAGGAGGATTTACCTTGGAAGGATTATGGGGCCGCAGTAAATTAATCGGCCGTCTTTATCGTTCTCGGCTTTTAAGATATATCGCGTTTCGGAATAAAGCATCTATTAAGAGGCGAGTGCAGCCCCGATAATCCCTTCGCGTAAAGACGCGAAGATATTATTTACGCAAGAGAATGAACGACAGAGATCGGACGCCTATTAAAGACCTTTTCGAATCCTTTTGGGGAAAAAAAAAAAAAAAAAACGTCTTCTTATAAAGCAATTTCGGGATTTATCTTTCGACCTGCTTCGACTTTGATCGTGTGCCGCGACTTTTGCACAAGACGGACATCTCTTTTCTTCTGAGACATTCATTATATAATATAACTTGTCGATTTCTGCTCAATCTCGATAATTATTCAGTGTGACTTGTCATCATTTTCGAAATTACCATATTACGCATATTTAATATTAACACCATTTTGTTCAATTTATGAACAGAAGAAGAAATAACGAATTTAACGAACAATTTCACAAGTCTCTCTGTGCTTTTAATTTTAATATAATTCTCGAGGCGCTATTAAAATCAAATAAATAATATTAAAATAATTATTTACTAATAAGGGTTTGTCTTTAATTTTAAGAGAATCTTACTTATCGCATTTTATTATAAACAAATTTGACAAAGAATAGCTGTAATCGAAAGCTGTAATCATCAATGAGATTCAATGCTTCTAGCTCTTGAAATCATCGCTTAATACATTATTCCTAAAGAGAACGAAAGAATTTTTGCTTGGCATCGTAATCGAATCTGTAGATGAGCATACGCCAAGAGAGTGACAAGACTCTAGCTCGTGTGGTTTATCGCCCCAAGCCCTTTATTTATAACCCCGACTTCGAGAATAATCGACGAGCGGCAAGAAATTTTATTCATTATATCCTCTGGCGACGAAACTGCTGCTCTCTCTCTCTCTCTCTCTCTCTGACGGCGTTCTACTTCACTCATACTTGCGTACCAACCTAATCTTCGAATCTCGGAGAATTCTTGTCTCCTCATAGGCCCTTCGATACCATATTCCGGCATCGATATTTATTTCCTCGGCTAACGATATTAATTATTATGACATTTCTTCTTGGGTGGGTTTAAAGAATCTCGCTTTCTCTACCATCGCTTCTATCAGGTTTCTCCACCTTGGCAGATTATATCTTCCAGCGTGTTTCCAACGAGTAAGTAAAGAGTAAGTAACGAGACGGCGCACCGTGGAGCAAGAAGAGAGATTATCGGAGTATGAGCATGAGAGAGCATCGTCCATCAAGGCAAAAGCGAGATATAGCGGGACGTAATACCGTTTCCCCGGTACAACTTATCGTCGTCGTCGTCGTCGTCGTCGTCGTCGTCGTCGTCGTCGTCGCCGTCGTCGACGTCGACGTATGTGTAAGGACAGGGACATCTGGGAGGCATGCCTTAATTGACCGCTCGGAATATCGACGAGATCCCAGAGACGGATTGAGACGTCAGATTTCCGAGGGACATTCATATTTTTTGCCCGCCATGAAATATGACTGCTCAATATGCTCGATGAGATTTATTTATGTACGATGAAGATTGCGTCGCTGGATCCACGCGCGTTTCTTTCCCGCTAAAATTCCTTTTAAAACTTTCTCGAAGCGTCTCGAATATTTTTAGCCATCTATTTGTCTTATTATTATTATTATTATTTTTTTTTTTTTATTTGTTTAAGATTTTTAATCAAACTTGGCTAGATATCCTTCTTGCAATCTTCGAATTTTCGATATTAGAACTTGATGGCTATGAAGCTTAGCAGCTTATATTATTGATGGTAAGAAGTAGAGATAACTCCTCTATATACATATATCCTCCGAAATACTTGGTCAATCTTTTATACTACATGTTTTCATATTAAATATTTATCTTGCGTACTAACAAAATTTTATTTTGCTCAAGACTTCGTTGCCGCTAATCTTACTAACAAACCGCAATGTTTAATCTATGATCGATCCATTCGGAATAATCGGCGAACACGTGGCGGTTGTGCAAGCACGCGGCTTTACGATCGCGATTCAATTGAGGCAACGTTCCAAAGAGAGATTGCGCACGCGGTATAACAGATGAGCTGATTCTTATTAATCATTTTCATCTGACGTTTCTCGCAATCTGCCTGGCGGGCACTTTGCGCGCTCGCGCGACAGCCCTGGGGGTGAGATCGGCCAGGTAACAGGTGGCCTCGCATTCGTTTCGCAATCGTGACCAGGCTGAACACCTACCGTATCGTATCGTATAGTATAAATGCATCCTGTCGAAGGTCAATCAAGGGTTTTCGACGCGCGATGACGCACGCGACGATAATGGGCGTCATCGGCGTGATCGAGGTGAGATCTGAATGCTTCACAAATGGAGCTGTCAACATTTTTTTCTCGAGCTGAGCATTGTACGCCCGAATCACAGAGACTCGTGATGGCAATCTCCGTCGATTGATATGCGATGATGCGCGAAAACGCGTCGACGAAGCGCACTGTCTAAAATCTCGCGTGCGACGCATTAGCTTCATTATCCAGAATGAGAATGGGATATCGACGAGACGTTCGATAACGAAGGATACATCTAATTTGTTCGGGATATTTCTAAAATAAAATGTATTATTAATAGAACACACGTGATACGCATATTCTCTGCTTGCATGATTGATTACGTTGAATATATATATAATTATTTTGAATATTTGTACGAAAAACCCCATCGCAACATACCAATCTATTTAACAGCCTATAATTCATAGCAATCATAGCGAGTTTTCGCAATTTGTCCTTCTTTATACTAACATTTTAGGAATTTTTAACATTTAGGTTTCGTACATCATTTAATTTATCTTCGATATTTTGCTTAACGTTTTCACAATATGAGTAGCACGAGTATAAGATAAAAATCCTTCAATAACATCATCTATACATCAAGTGGATCGAAAGAATTCGGGGAACAAGTCTTTCATCCGTAATTGAATTTGATATCCCTGTTATAAATATATGTGCTATAAATGTCAAATGATGAATACGAAAGGAAATTGGATTTTGCGCAATCCAAACGAAAGTGCTGCATTTGAGAAATTAGTCAAAGATATAGCTCTTCCGTTACGACTGCTTGATCGATGGCACATCGGATCAAGCATAAGCATCGACGGGTCTAGCGGAGAAATGTAGGCGGATGATGAGGATGAGAGGCGCGTGGGTGACTTTTTATACCGATTGCGTATCGAGAAGGATTTTATGGGGAACGAATAAGATTGACTCGTGGTAGCGCGTGTCCAATTGTTACAAAATATAAATAAAAAAAAAAATAATAATAAATATATATTTTTTACGTCTTACGCGTAAACAAGTTTATATCTTTATATCCGTGTTTTGTCGACTCAATCTTTCTGCTAATGATATCCTCGCGTGTTGCGATTCTAATTGCTTTTTAATTAATGCGTTCAGTCGTTTGCAGATACAGTACCGATTAAGAAATTTCTGTCGGTGGAAAGAAATTTTTCCCTCCACCCGTCACGGTAATAATCAGATATGATTGAGAATTCATTCTTTCTCTGTTACGATCTGTGTAAAAGAACTATTGCAAAGCTTAAATGCAAATAGTTTATTTAAATACTGATAAGCTTTATCTTATTATTAGGTTTTTTATATTGCAAATTATCTGGTAAAATATATATTTAATCGCGAGAATCATGCAAATGGCAATCAATGAGCGTTGTCGAATTTAATCTATTTCATTGTTTCGATATTAACGCGCAAGTGGAATCTATCTTAAAATCACGCGTTTTCCCAAGATTTCGCGCGATCTTATACAAATATGAAACCGGAATTTTTGTATAGAAAATACACGTTTATTGTATGAAAATGATAAAAAATATTTTATTCCAAGTATTGCCCATTGCTAGCTATACATTTTTCCCATCTCTTTGATAATTTGTGGATGCCACGCCAAAAAAAACTGTTGCTCTTTTGAGGCAAATCAGTCATCGAGCCATTTTCGTACATTTTCGTAAGAAGTGAAGCGCTGCTCGGCAAATGCGTGTCCCATCGATGCAAATAAGTAGTAATCGGATGGAGCCAAGTCTGGTGAGTAAACCGCATGCGAAAGTATTTCCCAACTAAACACCTCAATCGTTTCCTTGACCGGTTTTGCTGTGTGCGATGGTACATTATCGTGAAGCAAAATCACTTTGCGTTGCCTTTTTTGATATTCTGGTCGTTTTTCACGCAAAGCTTGATTCAAATCGAGTTGTTGTTGCGTTTGAGCGTCATCCTCATCCAACAATTTTGCAATTCGCTGTCTTCAAACTTTTTCAATGGTCTTCCACGTTCTTCGTTTCTCACGTCAAAATCGCCACTTTTGAATTTTTTAAACCGCTCAAAGCACTGTGATTTACCAAGAGCACGCTCACCGTAAGCTTCGACAAGCATTCGATGCGATTCTGCAGCAGTTTTCTTCAAATGGTAACAGAAAATCGATGCTGTCCGCAAATCGTAGTTTCCAGGCACAAAATTCGACACGTTCAACGCTATTGAAAACTATGCTGTTGTACGAAACTTGTATTGTTGCGAGTTGAAAATCTTTATCAGATGTCAAAACAAGAAAATGGCGCCAATGACGCGGTTTGACGGTAACTACATTGACAGCTAGGGCAATCTATGGGCAAATTCCGGTTTCAGATTTATATACCGGGTATATATATATTTTTTTTTTATTTGGATAATCTTAAAGATAATAAAGTGTGCAATGTAAATTATGTTTAGTGTAGAGTAGCGTTTTTATAGTCCGTTATATATCGTAGCTTATGCGAGTTTGGATACAGTCGAAACGTGTATTTTCTATACAAAAATTCCGGTTTCATATTTATATACCTGGTATATATTTTTGACCTGAAGTAAACAATAATTGAATTATCCACATTTTATGAATTTATTAATATCTGTAAGCATAAGACAAATATTAAATATTGTCAAAAAGTTTATTACGCGTTCGTTGAAAAATATGTGCTTATTAAGTACTATTTTAATAATTAACAAAGTAATTATATGATACAAACGCGCTTGTATCGCAAAAATACGGCGTGTATTATGCTGCAAGACACTGTAACGCGAGTACCTTTGGATAAAGAAAGCCTGTTTACCACTATAAGTTAAATTACATTTTTCTACATACAATGTTTGCATACTAGATGAAGGAAATTTATCTCTCCGGATGACAGCGGAACATAGAATTCTTTCAACTAAGTAGCGTATAAATCCTAGGCCCTAAAGTCGTACATTGAATTCTGAATCAACGTTATCGCGCACAATCTAGTTGGACAACGCAGTGAAAAGCATTAATTCTCCGTCATTTAGTGATTTTTACGACGCCCTACGGCATCATGTAATCGTTGTCTCCCACTTCATTTGCCATATTTAACACAACTGTATATCGCATTGTGATATTACTTTCAGTCATATAAAATCTCCTATTGTATTTATATATATATATATATATATATATTCGATGATATTTCTGCTTGAAATAATTTTCATTTTACAAGACTGCAGATACTCTAAAGTGTTTGTTTATGTAAAAAATGCATATCATAAATTAAAAAATATCAATATTTTATAATTAAAGTAAAAAATCCATTATTATTTTAATGTATATATATATATAATTTACATACTTAAACTTGTTTTTAATAAAGACACAGTATACACACACAATACGAATCTACTCTTTTCTCTCTTCTTATGTATCTCTCTTCTATGTATATTATTTTATACATATAATTTGCATTTTACTAATATTGTAACACATCTGCAGGAGTATCAATTACTCTCTCACTCTCTTTCTCTCTCTCTCTTTCCCCCTCTACAAAATATTTAAAAAAATTTTAAGTAATTGACTTCTTAGACGCTACAGTCAATAAATGATTGGAGAAAAGAAAATTTAGAGAAAAAACATTAATCTATCTTTCTATAATATGATAATGAAGGAGATACGAAGATAACGTTCGCGATGAACACTGATCGAACGAAAGTCGGCGTTCTGCATCCGGGAGGCAGCAACGTGAGTTCGCGTACCATCTCGTTGAACGCGTGGTCCAGCTCGCCGGCTGCTGAGGTTGTCGAGGTGAGATGAAAGAAAAAGAGAGAGAGAGAGAGAGAGAGACGCGGTAAATGTAGAATGTATCGTTGGGAGAGGGAGAAACGAACAAAGCGCATTCTACACACAGTCATTTGTTCCTTGTCCGTGCCGCCCTCCGGTACTTCATCTCGATTCGTTATTATCTCCTCGCCTCACTTTGTACTTTATTAACGCGCGACATTCAAAAAAAGAAAACAGCGTGTCCGATAATTTTCTTGAAAACACTTTCGCACCGCGACTTAATGACATCGTCCTGTGCCGCGACCTGAAAAACTGACACGTGTCAATTATTACCATAAGAATGACAGATATCAATTATTATCATAAATAAATGTCTTTCCGACGTTGCAGAATTAAAGGATATACATTCCTTAAAATGGAAGATTATGAAAACTTTCTCTACGCAAACTTATTTCAACATTTTTAATGCGATTGCCCTCTCCTCCCCCCTCCCCCCCCCCCTCCTCCCTCTTTAATCTCTATTACATTTTTAAACGTCTCTAAAATATTGTAGGAGATATATATCTTCTATTTAGAAAATATTTTTAAGAAATATCTCTATAAAATAAGTCCCAATGAGCTTTTAATATAAATTTCTTTTTGCATAACACATTATTCATTTAAATTAATTTGCACTCATTGCAATCCGTCTCGAATGAGATACGCTTATGAAACAATTACTACTATTTAATCTCGTATGGAGATAGTTACCCACCTTACATTCTATAAACGTACAATAAAATATTCAAACGCTTTCCTCGGTAGCAATAATTCAAATGAGTGTAATTTATTCACAATTCATAATCATATCATAAAATCGTGTAAAGCCTAAAATCGAAACCTATTGAGAGTCAATTGCATCAGAATGCATTGTTTAGAATAATTCGTAATTTTTAGATTCTTCTCCCGAGTCTGCTTGCTAAGAACAAAGGTAAAATAAAGATCGTAATAAACGAATAGTTTAAAAATTACAAATGTAATGCATAACCAGAGATGATGGAGAGCGGCAGGGACAAGAGGAAGAGACACGATCGAACGGAGTGACGCGAATAAAACGCCGTCGCGTCGTCGACATAATGAAATCGAAAAATGAAGTTACACGAAGGAAGCGAAGCGAAGACGCATCGTAGTCTTCGGGCTGGCCGCGCCGCAGGGAGTGGAGGAGCTTAACCGCAGACTCGAAAGCAATAAACCGTAAAGCTATTAATGTTTTATGCTACGGTTATAACGTATACGCGGCACTTATACAATCCCGACTCGAATGTATCCCTCGTGTCCTTTGCTCTCAGTCGTAGATTCGTATACTGCAGAGACTAGATAGGGTTGTAACTGAACGATCGTGATGACAACGCGATTCGTCTCGACGAAAGCTTAAGATGGATCCGCGCTCTTTCTCTCTCTCTCTCTCTTTTGTTATTTTTCAATTTAAATAATTTATTAATCTTTTATTACATTAATATCAATTTATTTTTCTTATAATTTTTTTCTGCATTATCATACTTTTCTACTGTTATTCGTTTATTTATTATCTTATATTTTACTTATCAGAGGATGGATTTGTCTGAAAATAATAAATTTTCTCTCTCTCTCTCTCTCTGTTTTTCTTTCTCTCAGTCTCAATTTTTCTCTCTCTTATCCGTTCTCTGAAATTCATTCTCACCTTGAATTTTTTTTTCTCTTTTTTTTTTAAGCTAGCTCGAGCCGATACTTATTTCGCGCGTTTACGATACCTGGGTTTTATTTCGTTTGGCATTTAGCCGAAGGCTCTCTTTTACAGAGCCATCGAGAGAGAAAGAGAGCGGGCAAAGAGAAGCTTTAGAATCCAGAAACGATTTTGACGGTGGGGATGGCGCGAGCTCGACAGTATCGATGTTTACGAGCTCAAATAAACGGCACCGTCGCCATCAGCATGTGGTTATTTCATATTACTTTGGGCCTTTAACGGAGGAGAAGGAAGCATTTTAAAGTGCCGCATAAAAATCGACGCTCTCGTCCTAGAAGGTGGTCGGTGGACCACGTATGGCTCAGTGCGACGTGCTGCTTTCACAAAAGAAACCTCACCGCGGCATTTCGGCGTCCTGTCCCGGTCGCTGAAGAAACACTTCATGCCCTATGTCTTCCGCGCCTCTCATATTATTTCGCGGTTTTTGCCAGATTTATCGTTCACGCATTTAAAGCTATATTTGAGACCGTGAACCTTCAAGCTGTCATTCTCTTTTCGTTATATATTGTTAGGCATAAATATATATATATATATATATATATATATATATTTTTTTTTTTTACGACACCCAAAAAGGCTTCTGTATATGTATAACTTTATCGAGAATTTATTTAAATTATGAATTAAATTATGGTCATATGTTTCCTCTTTTCTTCACGTTCTTATAATTGGCCATACTTTGGCTAAATTCATTTCCTAAGCGATTATAAGGAATATCCCGTGGCGAACAAAAAATTAATGCTTCAATTATATAATCATTACTTGCATTATTTTCGAATTATCATAATTGCTCATAGTTTGAATTTGGCGAATTTCCAAGAAACTTTGCAGGTAATAATGAAGAAGGCGATATTCGCATGACGCTCATAATCAATATATCGCCGCTATTGTCTTCGGTTACGGTGCAGGCGTCGTAAATTTGGCAGAATGTTAATTCTACGCGCGAAAGAGAGAGAAAGAGAGTTGCTCTAGCCGGGCAATTTTCGCGGCCCTGCCATCGGGGATAATCACCACGTTTCTGCCGGGATGTATCCCCGATCCCGAGGATCTAATGGATGAATTTCGTGCCCCGCGCGAGAGAGAGTAAAACCTCGGAGGTTGGAAAACGAAAACGAGGAACGTGTCGGCCCGCCGACCTTAACCGACACTTCTCAGCGAACCTCCATCCTGTCTAAATGTCTATCCGTACGGCCATCACGCTCGTGGTGTTCCTTTTTATCGAACCACCTTGCAGCGAGCACGCCAGAGCGAGCATAAGTTCCTCACGACGTGTCGGTTCGAGTTATTTTCTTCGATCTAGATCGTATTTCGTTTGCCGGATGGTGCATTCTATCGATTGCTAGCTGTAAAAATTTTACTAGCTGTAAAAATGTCAAGGACTTGCGTTGTTCATTTTTATAACAACGATAATTACATATAAGCAGTAAAATAAAATATAAACGAGCTAAACTTATTTTAGTTTACTTCATTTATTACTTTGTGTTTTTAATCAAGGGAAGCTCGAGGTATGATTAAAGCTAAACTAAACGATTAAAGCTGGATTAAACTTTACGAGTTTAGAAAAAGGAAAGTAATCATTTTAATTGCATGTTCTTTCTATTTATGCTAAAAGTGAAGATACAATTTTGAAGGCAATAGAAACTAGATTATCGATAATATTTTATTGCAAAATTGAAGATGGATTTATTTGTGGTAAAAGTTTATAAGCACACGAAACAAATGTAGAAAATGCTGAAGAATAGGAAAAGACGATATATCTTTAAATTTTTAATAATTCAAGACAAATGCCCTTTATTCTTATTCTCGTGGAATCTTTACGACACGATTGTTTTTCTCAAGAAGGAGCAATGTGGAACGACATAGAATGCAGAACAATGCCGAGATATAATGAGAATGGAAGAGAAAATTTTCTGTTCTAACATAGCAAATAACTTGTTGACGAGATAGAATTATACGATGGGAAATGTATCGTTGCTGAAAAAAGGAATCGTTCGCGTTTTTTAGTTAACAAAAATCGCTGACGATTAATTTTTCATCATAGGGGGAAGTTTTTATTTATCAAATCACAAACTCTGTTATTTCATATTCTTTCTTATTTCCTATTTGAAGAATCATCGAATATTTCATAAATATTTCAGCAAATATGGGAAGCCTGATCAATGCTTAATCATCGATCTCGAGGATGGATAGTAAATTCTCGAAGAAAGTTTTATCCGATAACAAAAATTGCTTTAACCGTTAACCACGAATTCAGCGATTTCCAAGCGGTATTTCTTGTTGGACGAAAAACCATCAGGTATAATAATTTTGACAAATATTTGCCATACCTCCTCATTATGACGATCAAGTCGTTCATCTTCGATGCGACTCGGATTCGCGAGATAGAGCGACAGAAAACGTGCGGCGGGTCGCCCATCGCCGATGCAGATGCACGCTCGGTCCGCATTCCCGGAGTCCTGGCGCCATGTCACGGTACATGTATTTTCGTATCCCGTGTATTGGTATCCCGTGACTCTCTCGATAGCATCTGGTCGATACAAATACCTGGTACTCGAGTACACGGGTCTGTTTCGTCGATTATTCTCCTCTGTGATCTCGACGGCGACGGCGACGAGGCCTTCTTCTGCGGTACAACTCCCCTTAGATATCTCGCGCAAGAAGAACGTCCTTACCGCGCAATTATTTTCGCATGATCCCGATCGTCGATCAGATTAAGACCGCTCTTCCCGTACCGCATGCCGATCGCAGCGAAAGGCCGCCGCCGCTCGTTTGCGAACCGTTTGCGAGGATGCGACTCGAGATTTAAGCTGCGAGCAAAACCGAATTCCGGAGGAGTGAACGTGCGACTATGCTCTTTGCCGCGGCAGTTACTTCTTTGCTTCGCGAATAAAGAACTTGCGCGAAGCTATCTAAATAATAAAGGTACAAATCCTTCTTTTATACGTAGCCGCTTTATCGGGAAAAATTGGCCGCTCCATTAATTTCTGACGTACTTTACAAAGTCTTTGGTCTTCCTTATCTTTATTCAAATTACTAGGTTATCTCTTTCTTTCTCTCTCTTTCTTTATCTCTTTTAATATTTTACAGTAAGCATTATCTTAAATAAAAATTAAATACGTAAGATTAAATAAGTGAAAGAAAAATAAAAGACCAAACTCTCTCTCTCTCTCTCTCTCTCCAGCTGACTGGTCAAGAAAAAAAATTGTAAAAGGATATTTAATACCGGCACATTCTTCGCTTCTTATTCTTCTTATAATTTATTTCTGATAATGGAAATATACGATAATAAAAAAATTAAAAATTTATGTAGTAATACATAATAAGATTCTACAATTTCTCCGATAAAAAGAATCTATTTTATCATTACATTATAAAAGAGAGATGAAAAATTTTCATGTTAATATTGAGAATGGCTTACCCCCATCTGTATAATACTACAAACATTTACTATAATTTACGAATCTTATAAACACCTCTGCCTCCGAATGTGTGTACGCATTGGTCATTCTCAAACACAATCGACTCAAGATTGTAATTGCACAACGAAATCACGGCAGCGCATGTACAGTACTTTATGTATGTACATGCTTCGCCCACCAATATATATGTTTCGTAGATAAAACGCTATCTGTAGATTGTGGAAATATACTATTAAGTGTGGGTGGCTACAAACTATCGTAATCGGAAATGAATAACGCGGTTTCTTCTACACATAGAAATCACGCATCCTCGATCACAATATTTCGCTTCATTCTCCGAACCGTTATTCGAATTGCTCAATAATCATGCTGTATTAAACACCTACATATGTATGTATCTGATGTAGAAGATACTGTCGCGTGCAATTTATTGATAAATAATTATCGTTAAATTCACACAGCTTCAATGTTTTAATTTTAATACGAAAGCAATTTATTCAACAATAAATAGGTACAAAGCAGATATTAAGCTAATGACTAATATTGGATGATTGCATAAGTTCGTGCCCGATTTTCGTAGATGGCATTAAGTTGCTGCACGGCGGAGTTCTATTGTTTTCGTGTGGTAATTGTTGCTTACACCGAATAGATGACGTTGTCTTATGTCAATTTAGCGTCAGATATTGTTCAGATAAGTCCATTTGTGCATAAGAGAAATCATTAAAAATGGAGAACGAAAAGGTGCGTTTGCGGCATGTAACGCTATATGAATTTCGGAAAGGCGTGAGTGTTGGGATTGCACAAAAAAATATTCAAAGCGTTTATTTGGACCGCGCTCCTGCTCTCCGAACAGTCAAAAAGTGGTTTGGCAGATTTCGAAATGGTGATTTCAACATGGAGGATCAACCCCGCTCTGGACGGCCTTCTGGCATCGATGATGACATTGTGCATGCCTTAGTGGAAAGAAACCCAAGGATTACAACTGAGGATATTGCTGAGAGGCTGAATATCGATAATTCAACCGCTTTTCGTCATTTAAAAAAGCTTGGATACATTTCCAAGCTTGATACGCGGGTGCCGCATCTCCCGACTGAAAGGAATAAGCTGCGGGAAAACTGCAGGAGTCGCAATGGGAAATTCTGCAGCACCCGCCATATTCTCCAGATATTGCGCCTTCAGATTTTTATCTGTTCCGGTCTTTGCAGAATAGTTTAAATGGCAAGAATCTCAATTGCGAGGAAGCTGTCGAAAACCACCTTACAAACTTTTTTCAAGAAAAACCAAGTTCTTCCTTCAAAAATGGAATCGACAAGCTTATAGATGGTTGGAAAACCATTGTAGAAAAGAATGGAGACTATATAATTGATTAATAAAAGTGTTATCTCTAAAATATAATCTATTGAAGTTTATATTTACATCGGGCAGGAACTTATGCAATCATCCAATATAATGAATGTATATTATCTATTGTGACATTAAACTGATGTAAACATATAAACTAATAATTATATATTGCTGCCATTATTTATAATTATCTAAGAATTATTTATTTATAATCTTAAAAGAAATTCAGAAAGAATGTGTGACGCGATCCAAGTAATAATAATCATTTTACATTTCACTTACATTCGTACTATATATTATAAGTTAATACTCATATAGATTTACAAATGTAATTTGTAAATGTTAACTGTTATGCTTACAGTTTGCATCGGTACCAATGGCCGTCTCTCCGTGCCGTCCAACAAACAGCATCACTACCGGAATCTTCGAGACCGGTACACCAACTGTACTTACGTCGATGGTAATCTGGAGATCACATGGCTCCAGAACAAAACCTTCGACCTCAGCTTCTTGCAGTATATACGGGAGGTCACTGGTTACGTCCTCATCAGTCACGTGGACGTGCGTAGAATCGTCCTCCCGAGATTGCAGATCATCCGTGGTAGAACCCTCTTCAAGCTCAATATTCACGACCACGAGTTCGCCCTTTTTGTCACAATGTGTCAGATGCACAATCTGGAGATGCCGGCCCTTAGAGGTACGTTTTCACTTTTTCATTCTCTCAAGCTAATACAGATACAAACACATCACAGATTTTTGAATACTTACTCATTTATTTATAATTGAAAAATCTCAATGAGATTTATACTTAATCAATACTTTAAGTTATGAACAAACATTGCCTTTTATACACGCAAATAAACGGACGTATTTCAAAAATTAGCCGTTTATAAAAATTGATAAATTATCTCGCAATATCGAGAAACTTGGAACGAGCGATATTTAAAGAAGAAATTTAACGAGCTATCATTTTGTTCGTGTCTAATTCGTCGCAATTGTTTTCGCAATAGATATACTCAACGGGAGCGTGGGCATGTACAACAACTACAATCTCTGCCATATAAGGACGATCAATTGGGAAGAAATAATCACCGGTCAAGGAGGACGATATTTTTACGTGTATAATTTTACATCGCCGGAACGCGTCTGTCCGGAATGCGACGAAAGCTGCGAACAGGGCTGCTGGGGCGAGGGCCCGGAAAATTGTCAAAGGTACTCGAAGACGAACTGTTCGCCCCAGTGCTGGCAGGGCAGGTGTTTCGGTCCTAATCCACGCGAGTGTTGCCATCTTTTTTGCGCCGGTGGCTGTACCGGCCCCAAACAGAGCGACTGTCTTGCCTGCAAGAATTTCTTCGATGATGGCGTGTGCACGCAGGAATGTCCGCCCATGCAAAAGTAAATATAGTATAACATCACGCATCTGTATTTTTGCTACAAAGTCATGTAAAATGTTGCGAAAGATGCTTTACACACAATAGAAAATTAAAATAATACTCATCTAAATAATAATAAAATTTAATATGCAACGAAATTAACCATATGGCTTGCTCATACAAATTATTTATATAGTATAAAATTAATAAAAAAATTGATTAACATCTGAACATTAATGATCCTTCCAGATATAATCCAACAACATATTCGTGGGAAGCTAATCCTGATGGGAAGTACGCGTACGGAGCAACCTGCGTGAGACGATGTCCGGAACATCTCTTGAAAGACAACGGCGCGTGCGTGAGGTCCTGTCCACAGAAGAAGAAAGCAATGAACGGCGAGTGCGTTCCCTGCGACGGTCCTTGTCCGAAAACCTGCAAGGGCGTCGAGAAAGTGCATTCTGGTAATATTAACACCTTCAAGGATTGCACCATCATCGAAGGATCCATCACAATCCTGGATCAGAGCTTCGAGGGCTTCCAGCATGTTTATCCAAATTACACGTTTGGCAAACGATACGAGAAGATGCATCCTGACGAATTAGAAGTCTTCAGAACTTTAAAAGAGATTACGGGCTATCTTAATATCCAAGGGGATCATCAAGATTTCAAGAATCTTTCGTACTTTCGTAATCTCGAGATGATCGGAGGCAGAACGCTCACGGAATATTTCGCGTCGTTGTACATCGTTAAAACTTCTCTCGTATCGTTCGGACTTAGTTCCTTGAAGAAGATTTATTCCGGTTCGATCGCGATTCTGGAGAACAAGAATCTTTGTTACGCGCAGAGTATTAATTGGAGCAGGATCAAAAAATCATCCGAACACGAAAGTCTTCTGTCGAACAATCGAAACGAGAGCGAGTGCGGTAAGTACAATAAAAAGATTTAGATATAAGTGTAAAAAAAAAAAAAAAAGCGCATAAACTTAGCTCTTTAATTTAAAAAGAAAAATAATCCTCTAAATATAAAAATTTTTATCTCAACTATAATAATTCTCGTAATAAGTTTACTGCGGGGGTTTTTTTTTTTTTAATCCTTTTAAACTATCGTAGAATCAAAAATAGAATTAATATAATGCATCAACATTTAAACATATAATATTCATCCAATTCAGTATAAACAAATTATCAAGTTTCTATACATATAAAAATTATATATAGAATATTGATTTTGAATTGCAGTCAAAGATGGTCTCGTATGTGATGAACAATGTTCGGATGAAGGATGCTGGGGACCTGGACCGGCGCAATGTCTGTCGTGCAAGAACTTTATTCTAGGAAATGATTGTCTTGAAGATTGCACTGCGCCAGGGTAAGTTGTGCAAGCATCAAAATATTATTATATGATATAAAGTTAAAATTTCCAATAACGTAAACAATTTTCCCATCAAAATTGCTTTCCTAGGATTAAAGGTAAATCGAAATCCTTTAACAAAAATTTGAGCCATAATTCTCTCTTTTTTTTTTTTTTTATTTTGTAAGCAAGTTACATATCACGCAACACATCTCATCGTAACTGCTTTAAACCACACATAATAATTTGAGTGTTTATTATATTCCAGCAATCTTTTCACCTATGTCATATCTCTTTTTTATTTCTGTTAATATTTCTACGCCTTATCGGTTTCCGTTGCTCTAGTTTCGTTTTCTATGTTCGTCTCTTTGATTTTACATATTACTTTCTTACGCGATGCTTCTCGGTATCATTTAACGATTGATTATGATTATGTTGTCAGAATTTATCAAGCTGACGAAAAGACCTGTAAGATGTGTCACGAAGAGTGCGACGGCTCCTGCACCGGTCCTAATGCCGACCAATGCATCAAGTGCAAACACGTGCGAGACGGGCCGTTCTGTGTGCCCGAGTGCCCGTCCTCAAAGTACAACGACAACGGCCAATGTAAACACTGCCACGAGAACTGCGTAGGCGGCTGCGAGGGACCGGAGAACAACATAGGCGCCAACGGATGTCATAGTTGCGAAAAGGCAATTATGAACGGGCACGTACCGGAGGGATGTTTGCAGAAGAAAGAGCCATGCCCTGATGGTAAGTCTGATGTGACCCTCTTTACTTTTCGCGATACTTTTCTATTAACATATCGCGATCTTTTAATTAATTAATAGCCTAATTATAATATTGTCTCACCTTATTATGCATTTTGTATAGATATAAGTAACGGATATCGTTGCAATAAAATACTATTGAAAGCAATGATACCAGTAATAAATTAATTCCTTTTTGATAATAATAGGATAATAAAAAAAAAAATGTATATAATTCTTTATAAAATGCTATATATTTAAATAACAAACATTCTATATATAATATCGTGTATAAACGAAGCGTGTTTTGTTATCGCATTTGCAGGACATTATTACGAGTGGGTAAGTCCGCAGGAGCAAGGTGCTTTAAAACCTCTCGCCGGAAAGGCAGTGTGTCGCAAGTGCCACCCACGTTGCAAGAAGTGCACGGGATACGGCTTTCACGAGCAAGTGTGTCAACAATGCACCAAGTACAAGAGGGGAGAGCAATGCGAGGATGAATGTCCTACCGATCATTTCGCGGATGCTGACACGCAGCTATGTATACCGTGCTTCGGGGAGTGCCGAGGGTGCTTTGGACCAGGCCCGAATCAATGTTACAAATGTCGAAATTATAAAATTTATGTTGTAAGTAATGCAATATTAAAAATATAATTTAGATTACATGCATATATATATATATATATATATATAATAAAATAAAATATATAACAAAGTAAAATAAAAAATAAGCTAATAATGTAACAGATATATTGGTGTTAAAGCCTCTGTTACTGTAATTTATAATATATTTTGTATAAAGTTAGAGAGAGAGAGATTTGTATAATTTACATATTTTAGGATGGCAGTTTTGGTGATAATTCAACGATCTTTAATTGCACGGAAATTTGTCCACCGGAATATCCGCACAAGATTTTCCCTCCAGATAGCGAACCGTATTGTTCCGTGGAGACGATAGGCTTAGGCTTTCAAATGGATAATGAACTTCAACCAGCTATTTTGACCGGGATTGTACTTGTTACGATGTTCCTGGTCGCCGGCTTTATTGCGATAATATACTTTTGGAGGATGAGGACGAAAGCCAAGGAGAATACGGTAAAGATGACGATGGCTTTGACAGGTTTGGACGACAACGAACCGCTTCGACCGACAGGCGTAAAACCAAATCTAGCCAAGTTACGAATAATTAAGGAAGAGGAGATGAGAAAGGGCGGTATACTGGGTTATGGTGCTTTCGGTAATGTGTACAAAGGCGTTTGGGTGCCCGAAGGGGAGAACGTGAAGATCCCGGTCGCTATAAAGGTCCTCCATGATGGCACGGGTGCGAATACGTCTAAAGAATTTCTCGACGAGGCTTATATCATGGCCAGCGTCGAGCATCCAAATCTGCTGCAATTACTTGCGGTATGCATGACGTCGCAGATGATGTTGGTGACCCAGCTGATGCCCCTAGGATGTTTGTTGGACTTTGTACGAAGGTACAAGGACAAAATCGGTTCGAAGCCGCTGTTAAATTGGTGCACGCAGATCGCAAGAGGTATGGCTTATCTGGAGGAGAGGAGATTGGTTCACCGAGATTTAGCGGCGCGAAATGTCCTCGTGCAAACTCCGAATTGCGTGAAGATTACCGATTTTGGTCTTGCTAAACTATTGGACATTAACGAAGAGCAGTATAAAGCCGCGGGCGGGAAGATGCCGATCAAGTGGTTGGCTTTAGAATGCATTCAGCATCGAGTGTTTACTCATAAATCGGATGTGTGGGCTTTTGGAGTGACCATTTGGGAAGTTCTCACTTACGGCGGTAGACCATACGAAAACGTCCCTGCCCGAAACGTGCCCGAACTGCTGGAGAAGGGCGAAAGGCTACCGCAGCCCGCGATTTGTACGATCGATGTGTACATGATCATGATCAAATGCTGGATGCTTGATGCCGAATCTAGACCCAGCTTTAAAGAACTAGCTGAAGACTTTGCAAAAATGTCCAGAGATCCTGGTCGATATCTTGCCATTAAAGGGGATAAATACATGAGATTGCCTTCGTATACATTACAGGTAATTTATATTAATTTGTTTGCAAAAGATTTGAATGAAAAATAATGATTACAGAGCGATTATATCGATAACGGGAAAAAATTGTTGATAAATTGTAATAGAATTGTAATTAATTAATTATAATAATTGTATTATAATTTTGTTAATAATAACTTTAAGTTTTTCGTATCATTATCTGTAGATTCGATCAAACATAAAAAATATATTATATATTTCAGATATTAAAATTAAAATTATAAAACAGAATTAAAATGAGATTATATTAGATATTAAACCATAGTGAGATAATATCAGTTTGTAAGAATTATTAACACGATAAAAATTATTAGCGTATTATTAGCGTATTATGTAATACTCTAATATAATTTTTCTATAATAATTAAATATGACAGCAAAAAGAAATTCTTAAAAGAAAATTCTACAAAATGTAAATTTTCAGGACGAAAAAGAGATGATACGAAATCTCGCATCGGCAATGGATGGTCCAGAAGCTCTGGTGGATGCCGAAGAGTATCTGCAGCCTAAGTCACGGGCTCCGCTTCCGCCTGTGATCTCCGTATCAAGTACTTCCGGTTCGCCGCCGAATACATCGGTTAAATCATGGCCAAACGGCAAGTCTCTTGCCGCTGATTCTCCGACGCCGCAAAATCAGCAAAACTGGGACAGGGAGCTTTTAAGGTACGGTGGAAATCACGGAAACGGAAGTGCATCGCATGAAGCCGGCAATTCCAGTCAGCACACGCATTACGCACATCCCAATGGTCATTGCGGACACATCGTAGGATCTGACAGCTCGAGTTCGAGATACTGTTCAGATCCGTTGAAGATGGTTGGCGCAAGAGGTAAGCGGACTAAAAGTCTTGTCCCAAA
Organism: Polyergus mexicanus; assembly: GCF_030449975.1. Taxonomy (NCBI): domain Eukaryota; kingdom Metazoa; phylum Arthropoda; class Insecta; order Hymenoptera; family Formicidae; genus Polyergus; species Polyergus mexicanus. The sequence goes on along the minus strand of NW_027223339.1, from coordinate 4,892,858 downwards.
TGTTGATGAAATTGAATGGAATTTTTTATGTAAAGATTGCAACATCGTTTGATGATTGTTAGGTCATATCGTACACCATGCCATCATGCTGAATTTATTAAATAATCAGAAATAATAAATTTTAATTTCAGATTGCGATGTGACGGACGATTGTTTCGAGATTAAAGTACACTCCGCGCATCAGCAAGCTCAAGTGGGAGATCTGAAACTGGATTTACCATTAGATGAAGATGATTATCTTATGCCGTCGCCGCAACTGTCAGCTAATAAAACGCAATACATGGATCTCATCGGAGAGTCTAAACCAACAGGTGAGCGGAAGAGAAATTTGCTATTATTTTTACACAAATTCAATCATTTCATCTATATCCTACAACATATTGTATATCCTTCAGAATCAATAAATGAATTTTTATTTTTAAAGATTTTTCATTATATTTACGTATAAGTAATTCTGCATATAATTTTTAATTAATTTATTATTTTTATATTTTATAGTTACAATTTATTTATTTATTTTGTTATACTATTTTTTTTATTACTTATTGTTTTTCTTTACAAATAGAAAATTATTTTTATTCTATTTCTAGAATCCGAACCGAAGCATCTCAACAATGGCTTCCGGAAGTATCCAGATTTCCTGACGATTCAAGGGAAAACATCGTTGGACAATCCAGAGTATCTAATGTCGCAGGACGAAGGCCCATTGACGCCGCAAACTCTGGGTATCCCTACACTGGACTTGGAGAAAGTCCTAACGAATGGCGCTTTTGGATCTCAAATTAGACAGAGGAGTTCTGAAGAGGAGTCGGATCACGAATACTACAACGATTTTGACCGACTGGAACGAGAATTGCAACCGTTGAAACCGTTCAGAAAGAACGAGACCACGGTGTGATTCCAGTGATCTTTATCGAAAACATGAAAGAAGCTTATAATTCTATGAGACTAGTGGTTATTATATCGAAAAAGTCCTTAATTCGTTCGGGAAGAAGGTAAATCAAACAACCACGTAAAAAAAGTAGCGAAAACAAACGTATGAACTCGTCACTGAAGTTACTCACACGATTTCCAAGAAGGATCTACTGTACTTAGAGATGACACTTCGCTCAAGTGCCGCGCTTGATTGTGATTAGATGTAAGCTAGAAAGACTCTTGTACGTATATATGAGATATAAAGATATATAAATAAGACGAGGAAAAAAGAGACTATATACGAAGACGCGCCGGAAACGAGAATCGCGCGACGACGATGCTCGCGAACAAGTAGTGCAAAGATATTCTTAACGTGCCATTTGCCGTGGCTTGTAAATAAATTACTTTTCATACTAGTTTCTCGAGGATATAAGGAATATATCCCTAGGACTTAATTTGCAGCAACAGTGTCCAAGATCGTCTCTGCTTCCTAGCTTCCTTTCGTAACTGGTTTAAGGCATTTTCGATCTTATTATCGCAAAAAAAATTCTCTCATATTTTTTCTATGCATGTTCAATAATTAAAATATAGCAAATGGCTAAAAGAATGGCTTCTACAATTCTCATAGCCTTAAACCGGTCTTGTTTTTTTCTCACTGCTATCTTACAAAGATATCTGCATCGTGAAAACTAATGTTCACAATGACGATATCTATCTTTTAACGAATCCGATCGAAAATAGGGAACAATACCTTTAAATTTTATAATTAAAAGATTATAGCGCGATAAGAAGGAGTGCGAAACGTCGAAGAATTAAGGCTGTCCACAACGACCGCGCGCGAGCTACAAAAAGATTCGTGGTTGTTGTTAAATTTTTAATCGTGCAAAAACTATTTTAGACATTTTCTTCATATCGAGCGAAATACTTGAGATATCCCAGGAGATCGCTCAATGCGTTTCTTTTTTTTTTGCAATTTGTTATCATTTTTTTTATTTTATTCATAAACGCAGAACAAGTCCGCTAATAACATCTTATTTCGTTAAATAACAAATATTACATCTCTTTTGTAAGAAATGTAAAATATGTATTATCAACTATAAAAGTATTTATAAGATACTGATATGGGAAAAAAGAAAACTTCGATTAATTCTAAATTTATACGATAAAATAATTAATATAGAATATATTCAAAATGGCAATAATTAATTAAAACATTTTATCGATATTCGATGAGTTATCGTTGGAAGGATTAATCAATGCTTTTAAAAATGTTTTAACACAGCATTTACGAGATCTTTCGCTTAGAATGATGAAGATTAAGCGGTCCGGCCATAAACGCCAGCTTGCAATAATGTCCTTAAATAATCAAATCTATTTAACGATCTTTCTTCTTAATCTACTTCATTGCCTTAGGATATAATAAAAAGTCTGGAAAGAAAACCGAGAAAAAGTTTCTATTATACATCGCTCAAATCAGACGTTAATGCAAACGGGCCAAAGCGTTTGTGCGATTTGCCGCTGACTGTGATACGAATTTATTTTACTTTCGCCTGAAGACATTCGAGTACGGCAATGATAGCACCTTTCTTCTTTCCCACAGTAAGCTACGACAGCGAAACCTACATTATCCTAATTTATTGCCGAGGATAAATTCGCTCTCGTATCGAGATCCAGATCTATCACGACGAGGGCAAACATGATTCTACTTAAGTATGGAGGAGCAAAGAGACTCAAACAGAGCGCGTTTTTCCCTCCTCTTATGCCATCGTCTTCGTAATGGGGCTAATAAAATTGCTCCCGGGCCGGGAATTATTTCAACTTTTAAATACGAAACGCGATTTGTATATACTTTAGCGAGTAGCGTAGCGAACAGAAATCTCCACGAGCGTAAGAAGAAGGAGAGTATTTGTACGCAATAAATAATTATACGTCGCCAGAATACGGTAGAAGCCGTATCGAATAATAGTACGATAGGACGTGCCATGTTGTACAGGAAAAAAAGAAGAAAGTACATGAGTACTCTGCGTTGATACCACTGCTT